>NC_068329.1:27695000-28050625 GCF_000147395.1 Oryza glaberrima
ACATTTATATTGTGAAATACTAAAAATAGATTTATTTCCAGTTATATTCATCATTCCATAGCTGAACTAAGTGAAGGTAGCCTTTTTTCTTTTAGAAAAGTAAATAATAGAAGTACCCTTTTAAGTTTTAACTCACTACTACAATGCAGCTTATAAGAAATAGTAGCCACTATGTTAGATAATGATAAGTGACTGACCAAATTCTATAGGAATGCAAAAGAGGTACTGTGAGGACAATGGAAAAACTGGAAGGTGGATGGCATTGCGGGCCGGCAAATGGCAAACTTGCCATCGCATCTATCAATCAGCCGTATGGTGTGCTTCAAATGCAGTAGTTTTTTGGATCATAGACAATCCGACATAAATGCAGTAGTTGAGAGAGTTCATTCGTACAGATGGGTCAAGCGCGTGAGGTTCCGCAGCTCTTGTGGTATCGTGCCAGGTACATCTAAGGCATATATTTTCCTGCATCACAGCAAAAAACATCCCGTTTAGCGCATTTGGGCGCCTCGGAGCTCAGGCAGGCAATTCGTCGAACACCTAGCGAGCGCGCGCGCACACACACTTACAGCTTGGTGATCCGGCAGACGGTGTTGTTCTGGAAGGTGCAGTCGCACTTGATGGCCGGGTTGAAGTTGGGGTTGTCGTCGATGGGGGTGCCGTCCGTGGCGGCGCCGGTGCAGGGGTCGCCGCTGAGGTTCCATGACGCCGCCGCTTGCTGCCCGAGCTTCGCGAACACCGTGTTCAGCGCCGCCGCTGCAAAGCACCACGTTAAAGAGAACTTATGAGCGAAGGATTGGCTTCTCCTCGACCGTCCGATGACTGACCGATCCGATCGGACGGCCAGGAGGAACGAAACCAGGAGCCCTCGCTAAAATCGCGGCTGACCAAAGAACGCACGCAGGTCAACTCTGAAGCGTCCAGAACTCTGGAACAGATTACACTGATCAGGATTTCTATTTCGCAAGTGCGTGTACGCTAAGGAAAAAACATTTTTCTTTGCAGTAATTCAGCTCACTAGGCAAATGGTAGAGAAATTCAGGAGAAGTCAGCAGAGCAAAACATAGATGGATTGCCAAAATTGCCATCGAGTGACCATTCTCCGACAGCAAAACTAAACGGAATCAGGAAGGCGAAGAGGAACACAAGAAACAAACAAAAAAAACGGATTGGTTTAACTGAATTTCGAGATGTTTCATCACAGCTAGTTCTATCGGAGAGAACATCGTTGAAACTGAAAGAACATTTTACCTTCAATCGGATCAGTCGTCGGTGCTCTCTGAGCCTGAGCAAGCGCCGCAAGAAGCAGCAGGAGCACGAAGAGAGCCATGGAGCCGAATCAGTTGATCACCTTGGCTTCAACCTGAACCTCAATAACCTTACTTTTCCTCTCTGCCTCTTATCCTCTACTTAATCTTAGCTCAGACTACCACCCTCCATTGACTCCTGAAGTCTTCTGAGAACACTGATTATGATAGAGAAAGTTGAGACGTGATTATGATAGACAGACACAGGTGAGATAGCAGAAGGGGAACATGCATGCGCAAGGACCAACTTGTTCATCTCTTCAAAACACCATACAGAGTAAGAGTACTGCAAACCAATTGTCAATTTGCGCAATGTACAAGATGTTGAAACAACTGTTAGTACTCCGTCTCTGCATCTAAAATAATAATAATTTTTTTAAAAAACCGTTAGTATCTCCAACGTGTCCATGGAGCGTGTGGAGGAATTCGAACAAGACCCAGCCAGCGTCGCCCAGCAGCATGACGTCACCGTTCTCGGGCCGCACTGATGCACTGGTAGTGTATTACTCCCTCCATCTCAAAATGTACGTGGTCCCGTTGACTTTTTTAAAAATGTTTAACCATTCGTCTTATTCAAAAAATTTAAGTAATTATTAATTCTTTTCATATCATTTGATTTATTGTTAAATATACTTTTTATGTATACATATAGTTTTACACATTTCATAGAAGTTTTTGAATAAGACGAACGGTCGAACATGTTTAAAAAAGTCAACGGCTTCAAACATTTAGAGAAGGAGAGAGTATATACTTCCTCCGTAAAAAAAAAAGACAAACCTTGAGTTTCCATGTTGACCATCCGTCTTATTTGAAAAAATTATGAAAAAATTTAAAAGACAAATCACACATAAAGTATTAATCATATTTTATCATCTAACAACAATGAAAATACTAATTATAAAAAAAAATTCATATAAGATGAACGGTCAAATGTTGGACACATAAACGTTTGTCTTTTTTTTTTGACGGAGGGAAATATATATCAATGATCTACTTGCAAATATATATTTTTTTCAGAGGAACGTTATGTAGATAGAGTATGATGGCCTATTTGCAAAATAATTTATTTACTGAAGATGCATATTGTAAAAGCCTCGAAAAGGAAGCTGCTCCGATTCCCCTCTCCCTCTTAAAATTCCTCGACGAGTCGCGAAGAAGCCCTGCCCTCTCCGGCGCACCGCCGCCGTTGCACTTCCCGCATCGAGAAGAAGAATGGGGATTGAATCGTCTCATCGAGAAGAAGAATGGGGATTGAATCTTCTCTATTCCCCATCCACGAAACCCCAACCCTACCCTACCCTGGAGTCACCCACCGTCCCAAGTGATGCAGATCAAAATACACACCCGCGGGGGATTTGGGTGGACTCGGAGGACTCGGAGGAGGACTCGTCGTCGTCGGAGGAGGAGGTGGTGGTGGAGGAGGTGGAGGATGGGGAGGAGGAGGAGGAAATCGAAGTTACCCCCGAAATGGAGGCACGCTTGTATAGCGAGTTTCGAGCAACCGCTAGGGAGAGGCTGATGCCAGCTGTTACACTCGCAGAAAGTTGCAAGAGATTCGGTTACCACCCACCAGCGCCGCCTTTCGAGATCATCAACCACCCAGGTAGATCTTCTTCCTCCATTGAAATTGGTGGTAGCTGTTAAACAGTGATGTGATTTCGATGATGATGCAGTAATTGGAATGTTTTCCAGAGTAGAGGGATCCAAATCCACATCGTGTTTCGTTTTCATCGAAATTTACTTATCTTGCTGTCTTGTGCAGATCTTTTCGAGAGAGCATGGGGATGGGATACCATACTGCCGTTCAGTGTGGCACGTACTTTCTCTCGGTACAAGGAATACCTCGTGGATTATTACAATCGCAACCAAAAGAAACCCAATGCTGCTGCTGCTGCTGATCTCACTGGAGACGACGATAGCCTCACAGCTCTGGCCAACAAGGTAACCTTCCTGTACGTTTGCCACCTTCTTATCTTGTTTTATACAAGTAGTTTCTAGTATTTCTAGCTTCATCTTCTAATTAGTCTATATGTGCACAAAAAAAATTGCAAAATTGTCATTTCAAGTGTGCCGAGATGGAGGGCCATCTGATGTTTTTGTTCAAGTTCCGTGCTGGAGTCTTTGCTGAAAATGTCGAGATCAAGATCAACCGGACGAGTGACAAGATCACCAAGCGTGCGCGTGAAACGACGAACGCGCTGGAATCCGAATTTCCTGCCGCCGCTGTCGCGTTTAAGGTGTGTCGTCACTGTGTCTCGATCCATTCCTACCTTAAAATACCAAGCAAAGCTCTTTTTTCATTTGGAGACATGCACATCAATTGATTGTTTATTTTGTGCCGATTGCGAACCATGGTTGATTTTCAAGTGTATCACCAAGGAGGCTGAGCTGATGTGAGCAATGCTGGTTCATGCGGAAGATAACCCCTACTGGTTTGTATTGAGCAACAAAATCCGGCGGCAATGCCTTAAGATTTATGACCTACAAAGAGCCTGAACATATTCCTGCCGCCGCCGCCAGGATGGTACTTGCATTGCCTTGTCTCTACCAAAACAAACTGTGATCTGCTTAATCTTCAGTATTAACTCTTTGGTGTTTATATCTCATCCCAAAACTTTACACCATGTCGCATCGAACGTTTGAACACCTGCATGAAGTATTAAATATAAGCTAAAAAAATAACTAATTACACATATTGGAACTAATTTGTGAGACGAATCTTTTAAGGCTAATTGCTCTAAGATTTGATAATGTAGTGTTACAGTAAACATTTGCTAATGATAGATTAATTAGGCTTAATAAATTTGTCTCACGGTTTACTAACGGATTCTGCAATTAGTGTTTTTATCAGTGCCTAGACACCCCATGCGACACCCTATATAATATTTGATGTGACACGTTAAAACTTTACATCCCTGGAGCTATAGGCCCTGTTTAGATTCTAATTTTTTTTTCAAACTTCCAACTTTTCCATCGCATCGTTCTAATTTCTTCAAACTTTTAATTTTAGTATGGAACTAAACACAGCCTAAACACACCCCCTAACTTTTAGGGCATCACGCGAGAAGCCAACTTGACGTGTGAGTTGGTGAAGGAAAGGCATAACGACAAAAATGGATGCGAGCTCTTCAGCATCTATATCTGGACTAAGAGCATCACCAACAGTCTACCTATATGATTCCCAAAACTAATTTTGAGGGATTTTAGTCTGAAAATCAGCTCCAACAGATCCCCTACTCTCCTACCTGAGTTTTGGAGTTCCCTTCCCCCGGTTCATCGCTCCGTTTATATGCGGGCGCGAGAGTCGCTTCCAATCACGCAATCCCGCCTCTCTCCTTCGTTCCCGCGTGTGGGAGATAGCGATCTTTCTGCACGTGAAAGAAAAAAAAACGAAATTTTCTCTTGTTAGTTTAACAGAAGGGCCCACTTTTAAGTTTTTGGGATTGAATTTAGGCTACCTGTTGAAGGGGAGAGTTTTTTCACTTCCTATTTTCAGTTTAGGAAACCCAAAAACAAATTTTTAGGAGAAAATTATAGATAATCTATTGGTGATGCTCTAAGACCCTGATATCTAGTACTCCCCCCATCCCATAATATAAGGGATTTTGAGTTTTTGCTTGCAAAGTTTGACCACTCGTCTTATTCAAAAAAAGAATTTGCGCAAATATAAAAAACAAAAAGTTGTGCTTAAAATACTTTGGATAATAAAGTAAGTCACAAAGAAAATAAATAATAATTCTAATTTTTTTTAATAAGACGAATGGCCAAACAGTGCAAGCAAAAACTCAAAATCCCTTATATTATGGGACGGAGGGAGTACGTACCACATACTCAAAGAATATTCTGCTGTGGGAAAGCCTACTAGGGCGGTTTAGTTTCTAACTTTTTCTTTAAACTTCCAACTTTTTCATCACATCAAGATTTTCCTACACATATAAGCTTCCAACTTTTTTCTTCAAACTTCCAATTTTAACGTGAAACTAAACACAGCCTAAGTATCAATCTAGTAACATTCTTACTGTGCAGATATTTTAGATTATTGTTATCTGCAAGACAAGTATTCTATAAAGAATCAGTTTTCTTCTGTGGAAAGCGTAGTAATGTATTGTTGTTCTCTGCTACCAGGAGCAACACTGCTGGTTTTTTTTTTTTTAAAAAAAGGAGCAACGCTGCTGGGAAATTGATAAGTGATAAATCGGATGTCAAGACCTGTTCTGGAAAGGATGTACTAAAAAATGATATCCTGGATGACTGGATCATGATAAGTCCAAAAAAGGTAGAGACAGTTGGGTGACTAGGTCAAATAATAAATTACTAGACAATTGGGTGAAATGTAAAATTCCTAGGACAACAGTACCTATTGGGTTTCTCTGAATAATCCCTAGATTTTGCAAATATCACTAGAAAATCATATTATCGTAAAGGAGCCCGAGACTATTAATTTTGATCCCGTTTTATTGCATTTGAGGCACTTTTTATTGGCAATGCTTATGATTATGAAATTTATTTATCGCATTCATGATTATTGATTATTTGTAATTCTTGATTACTTAATATCATTGCGGTAAAATGTATAGAATTGCATAGTATATATTGAAATTATTTGTGGGATTTTGTGTACCATTATATTGCAACAATTGTGCATTTTTATCTGAATGTAAAATTTTGAATATAGAAAGATGACTGGCATCGTGAATTAGAAAATTCGCCGAATCTAGAAAATCTCTGACATATTTATTTAATGCCAAAATTACTATAGAGCAAAAAGCTCTACGGTACCATTAATCCAATCGCGCTATGTGCATTGACTCGATAAGTTAGATCTAGCATTTCAATCTCGTGCCAAAGCCTCCAAGCTACTTTCATGAATGAGTACGCTCGACGAATGAGCGCATTAGCATTTAGAAGATTATGGTGCTAGGAGAAGGGTGTAAAGTTTTAGCGTGTCACATAAGATATTATATAGGATATATTATATAGGATGTTGCATGGGTATTCGGGTAGTAATAGAAAAACAAATTACAGAATCTACCTGTAAAATGCGAGACGAATTTATTAAGCCTAATTAATCTGTTATTAGCAAATGTTTACTGTAGCACCACGTTGTCAAATCATAGAGCAATTATGCTCAAAAGATTCGTCTCGCAAATTAGTCGCAATCTGTACAATTAATTATTTTTTAGCATATATTTAATATTTTATATATGTGTTTAAACGTTCGATGTGACAAGGTGAAATCTAATCAGGAAGCTGACCCTGTAATCCTATATACCTATACAATTCATCCCCACTAAGTTATTTTCCTGCTTCCTGGTGCAGCCACGTCACTTTCAAAAGGAGAGCCGTCAGATCAGTTTTCCTTCCATCTGCATGTTGTCCCCTGAGATTCCTGCTGCCATTGTCGTTCGACCTCCTCCTCAGCAGTTCCTTCACTTCCTTGACGTTCTTTCTCCTTTGTAATGACCGACTTATCTTCTACTGGCTTTCCATCTTATTGAGTCTGTTCATTTCTCACCTTAATTCTATACAAGTCTGAACAAAGCAATATCGGGCATTCTCGCTGTCTCATGGCAACTACATTGACCAGTTCTTTCACCTTGCAAGTGAACTCCTTGACCATTATTCCAGCAAGTCCGATTTGGAAGTCATTGGAAACAAAACAAGGTTCCACCGATTTATCTTGCTCGATATTAGTGCTTAAATTGGCCTTAAGTTTTATTGTTTCAGCTCATGCCTTTTCTCCGTGCTATTCTGACTCCATGGGCAAGATTTACTATGTGCCTCACTATGTGGGAACTCTATCATGTGATGTATCTGTATTTATGTTCTGTTTATGCTCTATAGGGTTTTGATCTATTTCGTGTATTGAAAAATATTTCACTTGCCCATTTTTAATCCTCCCTATTGTTTTTCTTTGGATGGTGCCTAATAAATCATGGTAGCATATCTTAATTTCTGGGCGTATTATCATTTTAATTAGTTCCAATCAAAGGTTGTTGCAAATAGAAACCCAGACTTCATCTGAAGATTCGTTGCTAAGCTGTTATAGAACGGAGCAACTGAAAACGAAGAATTAAAATGGTTGTTCCAGGTAGTTCATCTTTTAACCTCGCAGGTACTTCGTACCTCATATACATTACTTTTGTTTGGTTTCTAAGCCCCCAGTGCATTTGTTGCCGGAATCACAGAAAGCTGATTTCTAAGTTCGTAAAAGCACTGGGGTCTTCCACTCATCCTAGGAATATATAAAATCTAGAATTTCAAGGTTCAGCTTCCTGTTTTTTCTGTGCATAACACAATTAATTCATTCTTTCGAGTATTACCTCGCATTGACATTTGTGTTGTACTGAAAATGCAGATTTCGTTTTGTTCGCATGCATGCTCATTGTTGCTGTGAACAGAGTAGACTATTAAATGGAAAATGGAACACACTCACTTGGCCAGTAGCTACAAACAAGTTAATCGATGTTCAATTTTTTCTATCCTCAATCATGATGGTGGAGAAAACTAATTAGAGCAAGTTTAATAGTATAGCTCACTACCGGCTCCAATTCATTTATAATCAATCTAATAGCCAATTCATATAATAGCCGCTTACTATACTATTAATATATGGTCCCACATGTCATACACACATCGCGTTGGGAGTCCGTGCTGCAGCTGGCTACAGATCTGTAGCCCGTATGCTCTTCTTTCTCATCGTTTATCTTATTAAAATATGTTTATAGCTAGCTAATAGTCTACTATTGTACCTGCTCTTAGCTAGCTTCAGTAGTCAACGTAGGAACGGTTGGACTTTTACATAGCACAACTGAAGCTACTATCCCTATAAGTAGCGAAATGTATATGCTATGGCTCTTTGCATGTTATACCCATATGTGATCAAGTACTTCTATCATAGTATTTCACATCGCATTTTCATTACCATGAGCGGTTAACAAGAGTGTTCCTTAGCTAAATCAGTTCTTCAATAATCATTACTTGCGTTCTCTTTTCAGTATGTAGTGTTTCTGGAAGACTATATATAACTTACAACTTCCATGCAAATGTACTAATCACTGAAAGTTATTCAAATATCCCGCTGAAACGTGGAAGTACTATGAGTTTCTTGTAAATATGCAGAAAATGATTGCCTTGTCCCTCGATTAATACTATGATCCACTAAATGATTGCCTTGTCCCTCAACTAATACTATGATCAACTTGTCTAATACTTGGCTAGAGGTTTCTATGTTCTAGTTGGCTGGATGTTTATGTGTCATTGTTGACTGAACGTTTATCTACATCCAACCAAAAGCTACTAAGTGGAACTCTAATTCCTTTGAAATTACAGATTTTGGGTTAACAACTTTGGGCTTAAATTTCTGGTACAATGGGTTTATCGGTGGCTCCCCATAGATTTTGTTTTAAATTTACGGGTTTACCTGTGAATCCTGGTGGAATAGTCTACCGGCCAAAAGATTTCTAAAACTGAAATCATTTGAAATTCCCAACTTTCAGAATTTCAGTCCATATGTTTATGTATTCCCGAAATAGTTAGGATTAAAGATGTGTTTGCGTGTGTTGCCACCAGAAGACACTTAACACTTGTCTGGAGTATTTGGTTGTTCCCACAAAGAAGAAGAAACAAGGGCGAAAAAGCACAGAAGAGCCGCAGAGGCCAATAGGTCAATGAAGTGGCGGTATTCCATCGGGTATCTGGTCAATTCCCGCTCCACATAAGTAAAAAGACCATAGGAGCGGACACATTGTCCACATAACTACTTCACTGGAGTAGCCTCCCTCTAATTAAATATTGTACTAACAGTCATTGCAATAAAACACGGTAACACTGGCATAACCTCCCACTTAACTAAATGGAGTATTCTAATAGCTCCCTTAACTCAATCAACTATTATACCCTCATTAAGAAGGGCAAGAGACCACCGAAGCTGTAACTCAGTCATCAATTCGAGATCTCAACGGGCGTGTTGCCATCACCAGAGTCTGAATTAAAGCTGGAACGGAAAGATAATCAAAATTCAGTATAAATTTCTTAGTTCTTACATTTATGATGTGCATAAGAAATGAAATAACTCAAAACAACACCAAATGATGCTCATGTTGTGAACTAGATCAGTCAAAAACTGTTGGAAAGAAGGAAAAAACTCGATGTGTGATGTATTGGAAATAATGAATATCTCAGGGGTTCCAACATTAACAATCCAGTAAAAGCATTCATGCAACTAAAATGGAGATTCATGGAAGAACCGTATGAATCAGATTCATTTCCATTTGTTAGGAGTTGATTAGTAATGTAACCTTTTCATGTTACTTCCAATCATTCTCACTCTTCCTTCCACCAGAGTAGTATTCTTGAAAGATTGAGCTTGTATCCTGAGTAACAATGAAAAAAATTGTCACCACTCACCACCCTATTAATTTGGTTTTAATAGCATAGGCTTCAATCAAACTAGTTCTGCAATAAGCGGAGTGTCTTAAAGGTGACCATTTCCATAATGCAACAAACTATTTTATTCAAATACGCATCGCAATTATCTTATACTTTTGATGTTAAACGAAATGTGGCGCACCATAATTTCAAACAAATAAGCAGTTAATGTGGAAACAGTAATCATCTTTAGCCTACTGTTGATTTAGGTGTACTGAACTCATTTATTCATTATGCCAGGAGATAAAACTACTATGTATAGTGACTGTTTATTGTAAGTGTCAAATGTTACTAATGATATTCAGCACAAAAACAGTTTTCACAGCCTTACTTGAACAAACTCCCCAGTTATCTGTTGACTTGTTGGATTGATCTCTTGGTGAGCAGTTTTTTCTGGCTTTGTTGGATTATTTCTTGCAGTGAAACCTTGGTGACCAGTAGCCGTAATGATCAGTGGGCACATCATTGCTGCACAGGAGCATATCGTTAAGAGTAGCTGGAAAATTGGATTAGGTATCGCTGTGGCATAACATTCTGACCCTGGTACAGTAATTAATTATAGTGCTGGTGCTACAAAATAACAATCAAGTAAGGACGTGCACTTAATTCACGTGCAATAATTTCAGATCACATCCCATCATTTTAGTAGGATTTGTAATACAAAACATATACACGTGACCAAGAAGCATTAGATATTTGCAGCACACAACACGTATATAGCTACTAGATGTTCACTCAATCCTCACCATGGAGGCAAGCAAAATAAGGAAAGCAACTGAAGGACTGAGAAAATAACATTTCTGTCATTGTTTTGAAATACTTTTAAGGGCAATATGGAGGAGAGAACGACACAATGTGGCACTGCTTGTCACAGTTCATCACTAGTACACATCAAGGATTAAATGTGCAGTTGGAGGCTCATGTTCTACTACCTGCAGTAGTTTCTGATGAGATTCCATAATTTTTAGCGGCCTGCAAGACCGGAGCACCAGTAACACCTGCAACGGGTTTGGAAATTGTAACCGGCAGCAGGCACTCACTTAATGATAGCAATACTATTAAAGGAAATAAATTAACAGCACCTCGCTGAAATGAACAACTGAAGGAAATTTGTCTCCGTATAAGATTTTTAAAAAATCATTCTTTTTTTTAAAAAAACATTTCTGCAAGCAGGGCAAAAGGGTGTGCATTGGAATCTTAAGTAAGCAAATAAACAGAATGTACATGCGTCATCAGGTGAATAGGCCGTAATATAGGAAAGTGTAGGCATAAATCTAGTGAAGGGCTTCGAGAGAAAACACTGTGAAATTACTCAATTAAAAAGAAATTATTGTAACTTGGCAGCTAACATAAAGTGGAGTGCAAGGCATCAAAGTATGATGGGCAAGTTCATTGCTATTTTATATGAGACTCTCTACGGCCTCAAAACGTCCTGCGAACAAAACGGTATTTAAAGTTGAAAAGAAAGGAAAGGAAAATAGTAGCTAAAGAAGAGGAGAACATTCAACATATTCTGGACTCGTGTGTGCCCAGCAAGTGTTGTTCTTGGTTCTCTCGGCCGTGGGGCTAAGTGCAGCTGCTCCCCAACCTTCTGAAGACTGAACCAAGCTTTTCTAATTGGTGGTGCAAAACTATCAAGGGAGTTCATAATGACTTTCAGAAAGGGCTAAATTCGTTGATTATCTTGGTTGTTTATGAGCTTTTGAAGCATCCGGAATGACCGCATGTTCAATGGGGCTACTGCTACCGTTTTGGTGGTTTTACAAGCAGTGTCTAATGAGAGTAGTTTGTGGTGTTTGGCAGCATGCACTCCAAAATTTGCTTAATGAGAGACTTGCCCTGATGGTCTAAGGACGATAGGGAGGTCGTTTTCTTTTTTGGGTTTGTCTTGGTGGTAGGAGAGCAGGGGTTGTTCCCTCTTTTTCCTTCTTTGTACATACTTTCTCCATCCCTAAATATTTGACGCAGTTGACTTTTTTAAATATGTTTAACCGTTCGTCTTATTCAAAAAATTTAAGTAATTATTAATTCTTTTCCTATCATTTGATTCATTGTTAAATATACTTTTATGTATACATATAGTTTTACATATTTCACAAAAGTTTTTGAATAAAACGAATGGTCAAACATGTTTAGAAAAGTCAACGGCGTCAAATATTTAGAGAGGGAGGGAGTATGTTTCTTCCTTCTTAATGAAATGAATTGCAACCCTCCTACGTTTTCGAGTGAAAAAAGTAGCTAAAGAAATTCTATGCATAGGTGACCCAAAAGGCTTCAATACTTCACAAAAAGTAAACAGAGATGATATATGTCGAAAGAAATAACTGTTGAGCTACCTTCATTACAGGAGTATTTTAACCGATACCCATCATGGAGCATACCAGCTTGCACAGATTCATCTGATGGAAACAGTGTTCAGAAGTCAGCATAAATATAGAGTCAAGGGGAAAGGGGAACTATATGAACAAATATGGATTATGCTTGCACAAAAAGCTTGTAATTAGAAACAAAAAGTAAACAGACGGCAGGAGACAACATAATTAAACAAACTTTACCGATAATATCTGCCAGCCAGGCTGCAGCCTCACATGATAATCCTGACACTGTAAATAAGGTTATAAGGACATCATAGTATGCAAGTTGTGCCTGTTTTTTTAAGATATCAGATGGAGGTCTGTGAGGTACTGTCAAGTTATACCTGGATAACTTGTCTCCTGACCGAGATTTGAAGAAGGCAGCCTGGACAACATGCACATTTGTATCAATGTCAAAAATCAGAAACAGTGGAATAATTGACGAGAAATTTAACTATAGCATACCCTCTCTTCTTGTGAAGGTAGAAGCGGGCAATATCAGATGCTGGAATTCGTCCTTCATTCTTCACATGGCGCCTCCGGTGAAAACTAGCAAAGGTTTTAAGTAATACAAATGAAGTGCACAGCAATTACTACTGACGATATTTGTTGGCGAAGGCTATAAGCCTCGCACGTCAACATATTAGAAGAAAAATACTCCCTCCGTTTTATATTATAAGACTTTCTAGCATTTCCCACAATCATATATATATATATATATATTAATAAATCTAGACATTAACATCCATATGAATATGGACAATGCTAGAAAGTCTTATAATATGAAACGGAGGAAGTAGGAACATTATTAAATTCAGAAATAATAAATGTGGATATTCTGAAGTATAGAGCATACATACCAGGGCCCAATGGGGAGAATGTTGTGTGGTTTGGCTGGGCAAGACGGCAGCTTGAGCAGGTCATTGAACTCGGGGGTCTGATCGACCAATTCCTTGACGATCTCGGCCGCCTTCAGGTTCACCAGATGCCAATCGACGGATGGACGGAAGGAAGGAGATGGTGAAGAAGCTTAAAAGTCTAAAACAAACTGAAAGTACAGCGCGCGCGCACACACCTGAGTGGCAGGGAGCGGAGGATGGTGAGAAGGATACGGGCGATCTTGACGATGCCGGGGTAGGAGTTGGGATAATCCTTGATGTGGCGGTCGTAGCGCGCCGCCACATTGGCGCCGTACTGGTTGCCGGTGACGATGCTGTCGATCGCCTCGTGGATGTGGGTGAAGTCGACGAACACCCTGCCGGCGTCTCCCAGCAGGTGGCGGCTCGGCACGAACCGCCACACGTACCTGATCCCATCGGCCCACCTCCCCTGCCTCACCAGCCTCTGCAGCTGCTCCACGCGGAACAACACGTCCGTCTCCTCGGCCAATCTGCGTGCGTCAGCCACACAAAACCAACCAGTGTGGATAAGATTGGGATGATGAAGAAGAAGAGATTGAAGTGAGCCGCCGGGCGCGGCGCCGATCGATCGACCGAACTGTGACTTACGCGTCGAAGGTGGCGCCCAAGTCGTGGATGGAGAGGAAGGAGAGGAGGCGGCGGTGGCGGAGCCGAGACACGCAGGGGTACTCGAGAGAAGGCTCCACGTGGCGCTTCCGCTTGCGCCCGCCGGAGCCGATGGCGTCGTCGCCGGAGAGCTCCATCTCGGCGAGATTCGCTTCGCCTTCCTCGCCCTCAGTTGATTTTGGCCAGGCTACAGCTCTCGGCCGATCCCTATATAAATCCGTGTATGACATGTAGGACCCACCGACTTCCCTCCACCCTCTCCTCCTTTCCTCCCTCACCCTCCCCATTTCCTCCCTCCTCTCTCTCCCCTCTCTCCCTCCCTTCAATTACTAGTATTTTTTTTTACTCCTCACAATTGTTCACCAGAAACCGAAAGGAATTAGAGTTAGAGGTGGTCTTGATGGGCCACATCGAGGGAGTTTGATGGGCCGTCTGTGCTTAGGGCCTTAGGTGATGGGCCTCTTTCATCATTACTCCATATATTTACCTACTTATTAAAAAACAAAATTACCTATATTTATATATCCTATCTTACTATAAAGTTATCCCCCACTAACTCCTTAAGCTTAACATGCAAAGATGCCACATCATCATCCACTAACAAGATGCCACATCATCATCCACTAATTAACAAGATGCCACATCATCATCCACTAACAATCATCACATTTAAACATCATGCAAACATGCTATGTCTTTATAGTTTTTATAATTTAAGAGCTTTTCAAATACAAACATGTTAAATTATCATCCAATATAATTCACATAATATTTCAATATATATCTTTATTATGTTTTATGATATCCTATATACTTATATAGTTCATCTTCACTTAGTGCTTAAATGATTAATCTATGGTCCAGATTATCTTTCTCCTTTTTTCCTCTAATTAAGTCATATCTCATCAATTGTTTTTAGCCTTTAGATGATTAATCTACGGTTCACACACCCAAACTATCTCCCTATTTTTATTCTTCTATAAAGTTATACCACCTTACTTTTTACGTTTGAATCACCATTCTACATACTATTTAAATTTAAATTATCATAAACCACATTAATTTACTTAATCTGGTGTTATCTAGCTATCATAGCTATCTTACACGTTATTTTTTATTATTATCATACTAAATTTCCGCAGCAATGCGCGGGGTTTCACCTAGTTATAAATATAGTGGTGGCCATCCGCTGGCGCTGACGATGACAACGGCGGCAGCGGTGTCTGGTGATGGCAGCGGCGGGCGTCCACGGGATGTGGCGACCGCGGCAGGCCAGATCTGGCCGAACGACGACCGCGATGGCAACGTGGCCACGGAGGCTGCGACGGCAAGCCGCGCGCGTGGCTGCTGACGGCAGCGGCGATCGTGGCTATGGAGCGGCTGGCGGCGGCGACACGGGAGGTGTGGTGAACGTGGCTGAGGTGGAGGAGGCATGATGGCCTCGGACGGCTAGCCGAGGGCGTGGCAGACGGCTGCATCTAGCCAGCGTGGCGGCGTTTGGAGGAGGGGTCGGAGACCAGCTTGGCGCAAAGAGGCGCAGCCGATGGCAGCGGAGGCTGGCTTGACGCGAGAGGCGCGGGCGGTGGAGATGGAGGCTGGCTTGGCGCGAGAGGTGCGACCGATGAAGGGAGGCCGGATTGATGCGAGGGACGTGGTCGGCGGTGGAGGAGGCGACCTCGGTGCGAGGAGGAGCTGCCAGTGGATGTGGCATGGTCTTCGGCGCACGAAGGCTGGCCGGCGGGGGGCGCCGGTGCAGGGGTCCCACATGTTGGCAGAGATTGAGTGGTGGTGGAGCATCAGTGCGTTAGCCGTGGATTCGCAGGTGCTAAGCGGCGGGTGAAAACCTAGCCCGACCTTTGGACGGACCGACAACGATGGTTAATTCCCCCTCCTGAGGGCATTGTTGTGCTGTCTCACCCCTCAAGGGTGGTTGCCGGGTGAAAGCCCAGTCTTGGCTCCTTTAAGCCCCGATGGACGGTGGCGACAGTTTTCCATCACTTCTTTTCTTGAAGACGTTGTTTTGGCACATCCTAGCTGTAGGGCGATCTCGTCTGTGTTCCTTTGTTGATCTAGCGGCGGTCGGTCACACTTAACGGCGGCCGGTCCGGTGCTAGCCTTCTTTCGGACTTGTGTGTTGGCGTTGTCGAGGTGTGGGGGTGGTATGTTTTTTTTTCTTTTTCCTGGTTACAACCTTGTAGTTTTTTTCTGCTCTATTACTAGAACTTTGCACCGTCTCGTTAAAAAAAAAAGAGGAGGCAAAGCATGGGTGGAAGTGGAGCAGAGGAGAGATTACAGGCAGAGCGTAAGTATTAAGGGCCTATTCACTTTGATGCCAAAAAAAAACCTTACCTAATTTTGGCATTTTGATATAGTTGCCAAAATTTTGGTAACATGCCAAAATTTTGGCAGGATTTCTTATATAGTTACCAAAATTTGGTAGCAAACTAAATGTAGCCACTTTTTTTGGCAACTTTACCAAAACTTGGTAAGGTTGAAAATGACATCAAAGTGAACAGGCCCTAAATACGCATGGCACATATATATATATATACAGTTGTCGTGGGCTATCTCGCCGGTCCACTTGCACTGGGAATTCGGGCTAAAATAGAGCCCGTATTTTCCGGAGGAAAAAAATTCACTTTCACTCCCTTAAAAATATACCGAATCTAATTTGTATCCTTAATTAGAAAGAGAGTCAACTTACTAACTATTAAAACCGGTGTATTTGACTCTCGACGGTTTTAAATAGCGGTTTTATTTCGAGTCCAAAAAAACCAATGTATTTTGACGCTCTTCACAAAGCACAGCAGCTATTATCTGCCCGTTTCTTGAGAAGTTTGATCCGACCAAGCACCGGCGAGCGGCGGCGCGAAGTCGTCACCTGCCTTCGTCGACGACGGAGCTCAAGAACGGCGACGACATCTTCGGCGAGGAGGTGGCCCTCGTCGGCGGCGGCGGCGGCGCTGAGCTCCACTGGCCGTTGGCGGCGCTGCTGCTCATGGACGAGGAGCCGGTGGTGGTGGTGGTGGTGCCGCTGCCCTTGATCTGCCACTCCGTGATGTAGCTGGGCTTCGCCGCCACCTCGCCCACAGCGTCGCCGGTGAGCATCGCCACGACCCTCGACATGGACGGCCGCCGGTGAGGTGAGCCCTGGGTGCAGAGGAGGGCCACGTGGATGGCGCGGAGCACCTCCTCGCTGTTGAATTCTGTGAGGTTTGGGTCTACGATGTCAAGGGCGCGTTCGCTCTCGTACAGCCTCCAGACCTGAAAGTATTGAGATGGTAAGTTCAGAAATTTCCAGTGTTATTTTTGAGGCCAAAATCAGATTTGCATGTTTCCATCATAAGATATGCAAAAAAAAAGAAAAAAGAAAAAAGATATGCAAGCGATTTACTGTAAAGTGATTGAAATTTGACATTTCCCTAAAAAAAAGAAAAAGAAAAGATATGCAAGCGATTTACTGTAAAGTGATTGAAATTTGACATCTTGTACTATTCAGTACTAAAATACTCCCTCCGTCCCTAAATATTTGACGCCGTTGACTTTTTTAAACATATTTGATCATTCGTCTTATTTAAAAAATTTAAGCAATTATTAATTATTTTCCTATCATTTGATTCATTGTTAAATATACTACTACTACTTAAATTTTTTTTTAATAATATTCACAAAGTTTTTAAATAAGATGAATGATCAAACATGTTTAAAAAAGTCAACGGCGTCAAACATTTAGGTATTGTTAGGATAATGGAATAGGGAAATGATTTCCCACCTATTAAAAGGTATCTTTAAATCCTAACCATTCATTCTCCCTCTTCCATTTAATCCTAACCCTTCATTCATTTTCCAATCCCAATCCCACCCTTCATTTCTCATTATCTAGACACATCCTTAGGGAAGGAGGGAGTATGTCATAATCAAGCAATGGTGATAAAAACCACCAAATTGTGTTAAATAGTTAAAGCACTATGTAGAGTAGATTAAATCTTGCGGTTGCATATTTGATGAAGTAACATGGGGATTCGGCTGCAGTTTTGTACATAAAAATGTGAAAAATCTAGAGTGTGCCAAAACTATGGTTAGATGGTATAATTATGCTTGAGGTAGAACTCCTGCTCTTTTTTCGCTAAAAAAAAGAGGGTATAATTGAAATGTCATGGTGGCATGAGTGCGTGACAACTTTATATTATCAATTTTGAGTATAAATATAAGAGTATATCGTTCAAATAATACAAAGATCAGACCGAGAATTCATCGCCTTGAGCTAGGGAGAGCTTACCCATTCGAAAATATAAATTTTGTCTTCTTCAAGCACATCATCATAGTTTGGCCGGCCAGCTAAAGTCTCCAATAAGACCACGCCAAATGCAAACACATCAACTTTCTCAGTCATATGTCCTCTCATGGCGTACTCAGGTGCAAGATAACCACTGGAAAGAGCCAAAAAAACATCATTACCTTCACATGTATTAAAAAAAATAATCTGTAAACTGCTTATGTAATTTGACATTATGTAAGGGGTTTGTATGCAAGTTTGCTTATTAAAATCAGATTGTGTGCTGAGTAGGGCACAACCGCACAGCAAATCCCCAAATGAGCAAATGATGCAGTATAAACACAAAGGTGGCAAAGGCAGGAAGGTCTTTTTTTTGCCCCTTAAGAGGATGTCCTCTTATTTCTTACATGCCATTAAAATAGTTATTTTTTTAAAAAGAAAAAATGCAAAGATGGAATGTACTTACAATGTACCAGCAACTTTTGTGCTAACATGAGTCATCTTGTCATCATAAAGTTTGGCTAGCCCGAAATCCGAGATCTTAGGATTGAGATTGGCGTCAAGTAAGACATTGCTGGCCTTGATGTCCCTGTGCACAACACGGATGCTTAACTCTTCATGAAGATAAGCCAGACCTCTTGCAATGCCCAAGCATATTTCAAAGCGTGCTGGCCACCCTATATGTAATTTCTCAGTTCCTAGAAATACAGGATTGAACTTTTATGTTTCTATCTACTAACAATAAATTATCAGAATCCCAGTTGCATCAAAATGAAATAAATTGTACCGAACAGTGCTTTATCAAGGCTCCCATTCTCCATATACTCATAAACCAGCAGTGGATTATTGCCTTCAAGGCAACAACCATACAACTTCACGAGATTACGGTGTTGCACTCGGGATATAGTTTCTATTTCAGTTGCGAATTGTTTTTTCCCTTGATGAGATGTTTGAGATAGCTGCTTCACTGCCACTATCCTTCCATCCATTAGCTTACCCTGCAAGGTTGCATTCACCAAAATGCCAGCTTCAAGTATTTGCAATGCCGAATATCTTTTTTATTTGAGTAAATTTCATAAAACCTCACCTGTTATGGTCTCAGTCGCATAAAACCACAGGGATTTTGACATATGGCACATAACCCTATGTCTTATGGTCCTAAAGATTCACAAAACCACACTATTGATTACTTTGACTTTGATTCTACCATATTTTTGAGTTCTACAATCACATCTCAAAATTATGAGGATTTTATCTATTATATAAATGTTACATCCGTTTTCTTTATTTTAATATAGGAGTATGTCAAATGGTTAACAGTGTGGTTTTATGAAACTGTAAGACTATAATACCCGGGGTTATATGTCGCGTGCCAAAAGCCCTACAGTTTTGTGTAACTTGATCATAATAGGTGGGGTTTTATTAAATTTACTTTTTCTATTTTATAATGGATAAACTGGCATATCCCCCCCCCCCCCCCCCCCAAAAAAAAAAAAAATTTACTACATATGCATCATCTAAGCACAGGAATAGAAAGCACAACGAATCTAGCCATTGTGCGTAACAGAAGGAATCAGTACAATCATATGTATCTTTTAGCTATACAATACCCGTGTACTTGTCTATATGTTAATAAATTGATTTCATAGGTAAAACTTTCATGTTCATATATAATATAAATGAACTAACCTTATAAACTGCCCCATATCCTCCTTCACCAAGACGGTTGCTGGAACTAAAATTTTCAGTTGCGGACCTTAGTTCACCATAACTGAATATATTAGGTCTTCCAACAATACTGTACAGCTCTGCAAACACGAAAAGGTACATCAATTTATTAGCTTCCTGTTTGTTCGGTTAAAGATATATTGTTGGCCTAGTGTGCCATGTACCTTGTTGCTCCAGTGATAGCTTTCTCCTTTTCTTTCTCCAAAGAAAGATTCCAACAAGTGCTACCAAACCTAAAATTGTCACACCAATTGCAACTGCAACAATTACAACTGTTTTACTAGTACTACTGTTTTGTTCTGCCACGTTACCAATTGTAGGGGTGAAATCTAACAAAAAAAGTTCACCTGTTAGAAAAAAAATGCAATCTTACAATGGAATGCAACAGTTAACCCTAGAAAATACATCGTTTTCATACTGGAACCATGATGATTTGTAGTTAAGGGGAATACTTGGGCTTAAACTCAGAGCTGAGATAGTGGGCCCATAGTATCCTTGAGTAGGAACGCAGCAAGTTCCCTTGCCAGCCCAGAAGAGATGAATCTCAACGAAGTTTTTGGTGACAGAAACGATATAATCCTTCTTAACTGCAGTGTAAGATTTACCACCTGCTTCCTTCTTGATGTCAAAGTCCTTCTCCTTACGTTCACCCTGCACCAAAAACAAGATGAAATTAATTCTTGACCTGATTATGAGCTAAATCGAAAAGTACAGTTTATTTTTTTAAGCCAAAAAAAGGAATAATCTATAAGCTTTTCCAAGGCTGTGTCTTCAAACCCAAATTCTGTGTCAAACCTTAACCTACCTGTACATATATATCGAAAACCCTTCTCCCTCGGCTTTTCCAAGACTCTGTATCTTCAAACCCAAACTCTGCAAATTGAAGTGAGACTGTATAGTTTCCATTCTGAAGTCCAATACCGTAATATCTTAAAGATGATGGCGACATCCTTGCAGTTTGGAACAATTCCGAATCTAGCGTGGCCTGAAACTGGCGCGCGTTGTTGATTATGGTAGTTCCATTTGGTGTGTCCATGAACTTTCCAACGTTGCTAATACCCCATGTCAAAGGTTCTGTAACATGATATGATGCAGCTCCAAGATTGGTAGCATCAGCTTGATAGCTGGAATTACGTGAGCCTGATATGAATCTGGTGCTACCACAGTCCACAGCAAAGGAGGCAGCTGCAAGTAAGATCAATTAGTATTAGTATTGACGAAAGAAATCTGCGGTTGCAGATATCATGTTTCTACAGTAAAGAACATTCTTCATATTGCAAAAGGTGAAAGGCTCACAATGTGGAGAACCAAGAAAGCACGGAGTATTTCGCTGAAGACACTCCAGCCCCGAAGGTAAGGCACTGTGGATGCAAAATATCAACATTTTTAATTCAAAATAGAAGCTGAGAAAACGCTGTAATTATTCTCGAGTTATCAAGGAGAAATTCAAAGGTGGGTGCACCTGTTATTGGATATATTGACCATGAAATTGTTTGCCAGCAAATTCCTAAGTAGAATAAACAATACTAAGATTAAAAGGCTTCCTGTAATTCATAATTCCAAGCATATTTGGAGCTTGTCTGCTCTAGGTTGGACAAAAATAAACTTAAGATGGCGATTGTAGCAGGACTGCGGCAAGGTATCGTGGGTGCCGGCCTGTAGATTCTGTGGCTGCTGCTGTGTATTGTTGTGTTGTAGTGTGGTGTCTGTAGTTTAGCAGCTTGGCCTGTTGCCAGTGTTTAAAGACACGGATACTGGAAGCTCTGTAAACTCTGTTTCTACCCCTCTTAATAAACTTCGGCGGGTGTTCGCCGGCTCGTTGAAAAATAAACTCAATCTATAAAAAAAAAGGATTTGTTTTTGTGCTAAGTTGTAAGATTAATTCTTGTTTCCATGAAGAATCTGAATCACAGGTGGCCTATAGATTCTAGATCCAACAATTTTGTGAAGACTTACAAGCTAGATACATTAAAATACACCTTTCAGATTTATCAAATACACCTAACATGCCAGCTTACAAAGCCTAACATAGGTCAAACATGTCCTTGTTTTTGCTTAAATTAGTTAATGGATGTTTCAGAAATTGGTACTTACAATTGCAAATCTTCCTCACTAACCCAAAAAGGGAAATTTCCTGAAAGCTGGTTGTAAGAAAAATCTCTGCAGAAATTAAAATGCCAAATTGTCATTAGAGATAAATTAAACACCTCCTTTTGTTGTTCAAATAAATAGATCACATATGCATACAAATTTCTCAATGAACGTATTTTTGAGCTTGGAAGGCTTCCTGTAAGATTATTATTTCCAAGAAATCTGATCACGTAAAACTTGCAAACATTAGCAAGATAAACAAATAACCCTTATATTCCAGGAAATAGGCTTTGGAAGGCAAGATAATCCATACAAATAGCTAAGAAAATTCAGATTTAACAAGGTTTGTGGTACTTGGCCAGTGATATTGTTAAAACTCAAATCCCTGTAATATTAAGAACAAATTGAGAACAACCAGAGGTCAGTGCATGATCCATAGAAATGCATCCAATATCTTGCACAAAATACACTTGACTATAGTTTAGTATAGAAATAAAAATCTTACAGTAAGGTTAAACTTGCAAACTTCGAAAAGTCTATTAATGCAAGACTATCAGATATCATACAGTTCCTCAAAATCCTGCATAGAACGATAAAACTTAAGTATAGGATTTAACAACTTGGTTTGCACCACAGTAAAATCTGAATAGTAGTTTAAGTAGTTAATTAAGTGAACAAATTTAAATACAGGGTATTCAAAGATGTCATGTTACTGATGAATGCCAGTGAAGATGAGCTTCCACTTGCTATATCGCCAATTCGCCTGCACCACAGAAATAGAATTTGTTTTTCCTATGATGAAACCTTTGATATTTAAGAACGGTGTATAACTATTATTGCCAGCAGTAGGCACTTACAAGTTTGTTAATTGGACAAGATTAGAAAGATTAGCTGGAAGTGGACCTTGAAAAAATTTCCTTGAAACCGCCTACAGATTCATAGATGTAGTTTGTCATTTAGATTATCATTTATTTAGTGATACATTAAACTAGTAGTGTCTCAACTCTAGTAAAACAAAAGGAGGAAAACTTTGCGTAGTTAAAATTACAACTTCTTTTACAGGGAAACAGATTCAATGCTTATACTAGCACCTTATTCAAAACTAGCACCAATATCTTTATGAATGGCGACAGAGGAAAGATGCATTGTTTATTAGTGCTCTCTGAGGATATATTAAATAAAGAGACCTCAGCACAGCCAAGGTATACTCTAGAAATCTCTTAAAGAATAGAAGTCAGGTACAAAATATTGTTTTTTCTCTCAAACTAAAGCTCAGTTTGTGTAAAACTGTAGCAGAATTTACCCATATTCTTTGAAACTATATAAAAAAAGGTTAACTTCCCTATTTTCTTGATTATTTTTATCATGAACAAAAGCTAAATACCAATCTTACAGGTCTGTTAAATTCCAGCTCCCAATATAATCCGGTATTTGCCCAGTAAAATTATTATCCGATGCCCACCTGAACAAGTAAAAGATACAGGACATAAGATTTAATTTACGGAATGGAACATTAATGTCAGCTATACCAAATATTTTGTAAGTTTATACAATATTTTCATTCTTGTAAGCTTGGATAATGATGATGGTAGCTCTCCACTTAAGCCAGCACTGTCAATGTACCTGCAATTGAGAGATACAAATAGCAGAACACATTAGGCTGAATAGTCCAACAAAATAAAATGTCTTCGTAGAAAAAAGAACAAAGTGACAAATTATTTGTTGAAACACACAATTCCTCAAGTTTGAACAGGCTCCCAAGTTCTGAAGGAAGGGAACCACTAAAATTGTTTGAGCTGAAACCCCTGAAAATAAGCCCAGAAAATTTCCATGTCAGCCACATAAATCTGTATTAGAATTTATATTCTAGGAAGAATTAACAGTCAGCTGTCAGCATATCTATCCTTCCAACTGAGTTTAACTCCAATAACCAAATAAAATAATTTCACAAAAAATGAATATGCAATTTGTTTTTTCACTCAGAATTTCGGAATCCTCGATTGAATATCATAAACATGGGGAAATTGCCATGTATTCTCGAATTATATGTTTCACTAATTCACTGCTAATGTAAATGATTGTTACGCAGTTAAAACATTCAGGGTCAGAGTACAAAAGATAAAATTATATTATGAGCTTTTCAATATAGTAGAGCTGTATGATGAACTAGGTTCACGAAGTAATGTAAGTATAGTTCTTACAGGGATACGAGATTTGTAAGGTTACCAAGCTCCTTTGGAATAGATCCAGATAATGCATTGATGCCAAAAGTCCTAGTGTGTTCAAGAGATAAAATGTGAGACTTACTGCAAAACAGATGAATTTAATGTAATTATGTTTTGAGTTCTGAATCTCACATGTACTGCATAGCAGCCAACTCCCCAATGAACGATGGTATAGTCCCTACCAAAAAATTATGTGATAAATTTCTAAAACAAGACCAAATCAGATATCGACAATATTAGTTTTATTGAATATCCAAAAGAGATGTTTTTTGAGTTTTTAGATGATTATTTGAGTTCTAAGTTCCATGGCATTATTGAATTTGGTGTTGAGCTTGGCAACTCTTTTTAAGTTACAACAATAGCCTATAATAAATAGTAGCCATCATAACAAATGATGGTAATCAGTAACCCCAACTGAACTTTGTAGCAATCCTCTACAGCTCTACTGAAATGAGATCTGATGGGGAGACTAAAACAAGAGCGTGCAATCTTTGGCAAAATATAAAGTCGTGTGGAGAATGCACTATCACACAGCAAACTACCCCAAATTCCTGGCAGAAAAAAAAGTCCCAAAAACTAATTAACCATGCTCTATGTTTGAGCAATGCCTTGGAAGTTGGAGCACGGCCACTCCACGTAAGAAATCCGAGAGTTCATACAGATGGGTTAAATGTGTGAGGTTCCGCAGCTCTCCTGGTATCTGGCCAGTTGCATCCTTGTCATATATCTTCCTGCGTCAGCACGTAATGTGTTAGCTCCGCCTTCTCATCAGATAAGAGGAAAAATAACTGAATCACACGATCAACACTTTTCAGTTGGAATGGTCAGAGACACTAGCGCAAGAAGGTGCGCGCATTGCAGGCTAGGCAACCCGTCGAACACCTCGTGTGCGTGTACACTTACAGCCCGGTGATGTGGCACACTGTGTTGTTCTGGTCGGAGCAGTCGCACTTGATGGCCGGGTTGATGCTGGAGTCGTTGATGTCGGTGCTGTCCGTCGCCGCGCCGCTGCACGGATCGCCGGTGGTGTTCCATTCCGCCTTCTGGTCGAGCTTCTCGAACACAGCCTTCAGCGCCTCCGCTGCAAAACGCCACGTCAAGAGAGAACTTATGAGCAAACGGTCGGCTGCTCCTCGACCGTCCGATTGCCCGGAACAGAGCAGATCGGACGGCTAGGAAACCAGGAGCAAGCGCAGGACAACGTAGGTCAACTCTGAAGCGTCCAGAAACTCTAGAACAGATTACAGGTCGCCTCAGTCACAAAAAAGAAAGAGAGAAAAATATTACAGGTCGCCTGATCTGGATCGCGATTTCGCAAGTGCGTTTACGTTAAGAAAAAAAAATTCTAATGCAGAAATTCAGCTCAGTGTGCAAACGATAGAAGATTCACTGATTCAGGAGAAGTCAGACACAGTTAAAAAAAAACAGAGATGGCAAAAAACAGCCGGAATTCAGGAAGGAAAAGAGGAAACCAAAAACGTATTGGTTTAACTGAATTTCGAGATAGCTCCATCGTCGGAGAGAACAGTTTTGAAAAAAAGAGAGAATCTTCTACCCTCAATCCGATCAGTCGTCGCCGTCGGTGCTTTCTGAGCCTGAGCAACCGCTGCAAGAAGCAGCAGGAGCACAGAGAGAGCCATGGGAGCCGAATCACTGTGCTCTCATCGATCAACCTCACTCTTCCTCTCTGCCTCTGATCCTCTACCTAATCTTTAGCTCTCAGACTACCACCCTCCATTGACTCCTGAAGTCTTCTGAGAACACTGATTGTGATAGACAGAAAGTTGAGACGTGATTATGATAAGACAGACACGGTTGAGATAGCAGAAGGGGAACATATGCATCCGCAAGGACCAACTTGTTCATCTCTTCATATCACCATTCGCGCATTCGCGCCGTGTTCAGTTGCAAAGTTTTTCTTCGAACTTTCAACTTTTCCATCACATCAAAACTTTTCTACACACACAAACTTCTAATTTTTCCGTCACATCGTTCCAATTTTAACCAAACTTCTAATTTTAATGTGAACTAAATACAGCCAGCATACAAGTACTCCATCCATCCCCTAATATAAGGGATTTTGATTTTTTACTTATACTGTTTGATCACTCATCTTATTAAAAAATAAAATTATTTTTTATTTTATTTGTGACTTATTTTATTATCCAAAGTACTTTAAACACAACTTTTCTTTTTTATATTTGCACAATTTTTTTAATAAAACGAGTGATCAAACGTTAAGAAAATAGTGAATATCCCTTATATTAGAGTAGTGAGAGAGTAGTACATAGTACAAACAAATAGTCAATTTGCACAATGTACAAGATGTTGAACAACTGTTAGTACTCCATCTCTTAAATAATATTTCATCCATTCCATTTTGATCATCACCTAAGCAAAGATTGCAGAGATCAAGAACAATAAAGCATTCATCACTCAATAATTAATTCTCATTGGTTAGAGCATATACAATAACAGACTATAAGCCAGCTATAAATATATTTTAAAGAGTTAAAAGGAGAAGAGAGAAGAGCAGCGAACTACAGACATGTAGCCAGCTGCAGTACGGACTCCAAGATACAATGTGCGTATGACAGGTGGAACCATGTATTAATAGTATAGTAAGCAACTATTATATGAGTTGCTATTAAATTGGTTATAGATGAATTGGAGCTAGTAGTGAGCTGTACTATTAAACTTGCTCTTAAGGTGCTAAGTCGTTTCATGTTCCATGGATTACATTAAGTTTTACGTATCGTATATAGTTGGACCAATAGAAATTAATCTTGGTTGGTTGCATGCAGTGTATTCAATGATACTCCCTTCGTCCCAAAATAAGTGTAGTTTTGTACTATTCACGTTCAACGTTTGACCGTTCGTCTTATTTGAAATTTTTTTATGATTAGTATTTTTATTGCTATTAGATGATAAAACATGAATAGTACTTTATGTGTGACTAAATATTTTTAAATTTTTCATAAATTTTTTAAATAAGACGGACGGTCAAACGTTGGGCACGGATATCCACGACTGCACTTATTTTAAGACGGAAGTAGTACTCATTTACTTTTGACACAAATAAATAAAGATGTACTTGTTCGAGGATCAAATTGGGATACAGAGAGTAATGATTAAAAAAACTGTTAGTATCTCCAACGTGGCCACGGAGCATGTGGAGAGGAACTCGAAGAAGACCCAGCCAGTCGTTCAAAAAAAAGAAGAAGAAGACGACCCAGAGCCAGCGTCGCCCAGCAGGATGACGTCACCGTTCTTGGGCCGCACTGGTGCGATTTTGTATGGGCTACGGCCCACGGGCTGCTCTAATATATAGGCCTCGAAAAGGAAGCTGCTCCGATCCCCCTCTCCCTCTCAAAATTCCTCGAGTCGAAGAAGCCCTTGCCCTCTCCGGCGCGCCGCCGCATTGAGAAGAAGAATGGGGACTGAATCGTCTCACCAATGGACTAGCGGGGAGCCACCATCCCAACCCTGGATTCACCCACCGACCCAAGTGATGCAGATGCAAATACACACCCGCGGGGGATTTGGGTGGACTCGGAGGAGGACTCGGAGGAGGAGGACTCGTCGTCGTCGGAGGAGGAGGTAGTGGAGGAGGAGGTGGAGGATGGGGAGGAGGAGGAGGAAATCGCAGTTACCCCCGAAATGGAGGCACGCTTGTATGCCGAGTTTCGAGCAACCGCTAGGGAGAGGCTGATGCCAGCTGTTACACTCGCGGAAAGTTGCAAGAAATTCGGTTACCACCCGCCAGCGCCGCCTTTCGAGATCATCAACTACCCAGGTAGATCTTCTTCCTCCATTGAAATTGGTGGTAGCTGTTAAACAGTCATGTGATTTCGATGATGATGCAATAATTGGAATGTTTTCCAGAGTAGAGGGATTTAAATCCCCCATCTTGCTTCGTTTTCATCGAAATTTACTAGTCTTGCTGTCTTTGTGCAGATCTTTTCGAGAGAGCATGGGGATGGGATACCATACTGCCGTTCAGTGTGGCACGTACTTTCTCTCGGTACAAGGAATACCTCGTGGATTATTACAATCGCAACCAAAAGAAACCCAATGCTGCTGCTGATCTCACTGGAGACGACGATAGCCTCACAGCTCTGGCCAACAAGGTACCTTCCTGATTGCCACCTTCTTGTCCTGTTTTATACTACCTCCGTCCCAAAATAAGTGCAGCAGTGAATATCCATGTCCAACTTTTGACCGTCCATCTTATTTAAAAAATTATATATTTTTTTAAAAAATAATCACATATAAAGTACTATTCATATTTAATCATCTAACAAAAATTAAATAAGACAAACGGTAAAACGTTTAACATAAATAGTGCAAAACTATACTTATTTTAGGACGGATGGAGTAGTTTCTAGTATTTCAAGCTTCATCATCTAATTAGTTTATATGTGCACAAAAAATTTGCAAAATTGTCCTTTCAAGTGTGCCGAGATGGAGAGCCATCTGATGTTTCTGCTGAAGTGCCGTGCTGGAGTCTTTACTGAAAATGTCGAGATCAAGATCAGCCGGACGAGTGACAGGATCACCAAGCGTGCGCGTGAAACGACGAACGCGCTGGAATCCGAATTTCCTGCCGCCGCTGTCGCGTTTAAGGTGTGTCGTCACTGTGTCTCGATCCATTCCTACCTTAAAATACCAAGCAAAGCTCTTTTTTCATTTGGAGACATGCACATCAATTGATTGTTTATTTTGTGCCGATTGCGAACCATGGTTGATTTTCAAGTGTATCACCAAGGAGGCTGAGCTGATGTGAGCAATGCTGGTTCATGCGGAAGATAACCCCTACTGGTTTGTATTGAGCAACAAAATCCGGCGGCAATGCCTTAAGATTTATGACCTACAAAGAGCCTGAACATATTCTTGCCGCAGCCGCAATGATGGTACTTGTCTTGCCTCTACCAAAACAAACTGTGATCTACTTCAGTATTAACTCTTTGATGTTTATGACAGTCTTGGTCTTGCTTGCAATGTACCACTAACTTTTAGGGCATCACGCGAGAAGCCAACTTGACGTGTGAGTTGGTGAAGGAAAGGCACAAGGACAAAAATGGACGCGAGTTCTTCAGCATCTTTATCCGGACTAGGACCTTGGCATCTATGTACTACATACTCAAAAGAATATTCTGCTGTGGGAAAGCCTACTAGGTATCAATATAGTAATATTCTTACTGTGCAGATATTTTTGGATTATTGTTATCTGCAAGACAAGGAGTATTCTGTAAAGAATCTGTTTTCTTCTTTGGAAAAGCATAGTAATAAATTGTTGTTCTTGGCTACCAGGGGCAACACTGCTGGGAAATTGATAAGTGATGACTCGGATGTCAAGACCTGTTCTGGAAAGGATGTAGTAGAAAATGATATCCTGGATGACTGGATCGTGATAAGTCCGAAAAAGGCAGAGACAATTGGATGACTAGGTCAAATAATAAATTAGTGCCTTCAATTATGCTGATGTAACTCCTCTAATTTACTGATTTGCCTTGAATTATTATTCGAATAACAAGAACTCTAAGAAGGAAGTAGCAGAAATCAACCTGGATGAATGGAACGAGGAAAAGCAAAATACTACGGAGGTAGAGATTTGAATGAAAATATGTTTACTCTTTGAGAGAATTCCTTATATGCCACTCCAAATTAGCCCATCCCCTTATATACTGTTATGAAAATAGATGCTCAACAGAGACAATTTTTTACGTGAAAAACCCTTGCAGAAAAAAACCACGAGCACCGATCGGTAATAATCACTATAGAAGAGTTGATTACAAATGTAGATGAATAACAATGGAAACGTCACCCCTTTGCGTGTACGGCTTATAAGAGTATATATAGGAGATAATAGGAAAACACCTAATAGGTAAAGACTTGACTCCTCCTAGTAAACAAATCCGAATATATTGTGGGCCTAAAATTCGGATCATATATCTAAAATATGCCACTTAGAATTGGCTCTTTCCCAAAATGCCACTGGTTTAAAATTATCCACCCTTATGTGTCACTGCCGTCGCTCCTCCGGCTGTTCATTGTTGGTCCATGGAGAAGGCAAGCCAGACACAGTGTTGATCCTAGAGAAGGCAGCAACAATGGAGTTAGGTCCTGTTTAGATCCCAAGCAAAAAATTTTTTACCCTATCACATCGAATGTTTGAACATATGCATAGAGTATTAAATATAGAGAAAAAAAAGCAAATTATACAAATTGCGTGTAAATTACGAGACGAATCTTTTAAGCCTAATTGCTCCATGATTTGACAATATGGTGCTACAGTAAATATTTGCTAATGATGGATTAATTAGGCTTAATAAATTCGTCTCACAGTTTACAGGCGGAATCGGTAATTTGTTTTGTTATTAGTCTACGTTTAATATTTCAAATGTGTGTCCGTATATCCAACGTGATACGCCAAAACTTTTCACCCCTGTATCTAAACACAGCCTTATTTTTGTTATATGCACTATGAATCTGTGATGAGAGGTGATGCATTGTATGTGGTGATTTAAACATTTATGTGATGACCACGTAATACTTACAGACCTCAATATTTAATGCATGTTCAAGCTTTTGGTGGAAAATCGGATTTTTCATGCTTTTGTTGGAAATTCATGTGTGATGGTATTGTATGCGGTGATCAAAAATTTATTTTTCATATCCAATAGCTATGTTAGCACTAAATGCTACATACATATACATATCAACCAACTTTATTTTGTCATGAAAATAGCTTGCCAAATTTCACCGAATTGCTACAACTGGTTCTATAGCAAGTTGTAAGGGCAAATAGGTCTTTCTAACATAAAGTTAACAGTGAAGAGCCGGAGGAGTGACCGCAATGGCACATGAGGGTGGACAATTTTAAACTAGTAGCATAGAGGGAAAGATATAATTTTGAGTGGCATATAAGGGAACAAACTAATTTAGGGTGGCATATAAGGAATTCTCTCAACTTATTTATGTGTTGGGACCTGAACTTGCTGCTTGAAACCTTTAATAAATGGAGAAGCGTTACTTTGGGCCTGTTTAGTTCCCAAACAAAATTTTTCACGCTATCATATCGAATGCTTTGATATATGCATGGAGTATTAAATGTAGAAAAAAAATCAATTACATAGTTCGCCAAAAATTGTGAGACGAATCTTTTAAGCCTAATTGCGATATGATTTGATAATGTGATGCTATAGTAAACATTTGCTAATGACGGATTAATTAGGCTTAATAAATTCGTCTCGCGGTTTTTTAACAGAATATGTAATTTGTTTTGTTATTAGACTACGTTTAATACTTCAAATGTATATTCGTATATCTGATGTAACATGCAGGGACGAAAAATTTTGCCAACTAAACAAGCCCTTTGTACGAAAATCGTAAACACAGAGTTGTATGTATAGCGGTCCTCACCGCTGTGTTCTATCAGCGTAAAAAATTATACTATGGGCATGTTCTCGAACAAAACTTTTCATGCTGTCACATCGAATGTTTAGACACATGCATAAAGTATTAAATGTAGAAAAAAAATCAATTGCACAGTTTGCCATAAAATTGCGAGACGATTCTTTTAAGCCTAATTGCGCCATGATTTGACAATGTGGTGCTACAGTAAACATTTGCTAATGATGGATTAATTAGGCTTAATAAATTCGTCTCAAAGTTTCCTGGCGGAATCTATAATTTGTTTTGTTATTAGACTACGTTTAATATTTCAAATGTGTATTCGTATATCCGATGTAACATGTATGGACAATTTTTTTTTTGCCAACTAAACAAGCCCAAACTCTCCACAAACACTTTGTCGTTGAAAAGAAGGTCCATCAACATATAGAGGTCCATCAGATAGTACTACCAGATAATCACAGTCCAACCAATGAACTCACGTTAATTGCGAGGAGTAAAAAAAAAAAGTTGAAATAATTGTGAGGGAGGAAAACGAGGTGTTCTTTTCCCATAAATATGGAGATGAAGATGGAGATTAAGTTTTTTACGCAAAATGATGTGGTATTAACGTATGATTAATTGAGTTTTAAATATTACAAACTTAAAAAATAGATTAATATAATATTTTAGAGCAACTTTCATATAAAAAGTCTTCACACGAAACGTGTTGTTTAGCAGTTTGAATACCGTGCTATGAAAATCTTAATCTTCATACAACTCTTATAAATAACGAGACCGAAGAGGGAAAGGAAAAATAAATTGAAATAACTGATAGGGAGGGAGGGAGGGGGAGAGGACAGTACAAAGGTTATCTATACTAATATAAAAAGTACGAGTTCATCCAAAATCTTGCAATCCTTCAGATCCACTATCACGTGAGGCCCACCTGTCATCCCTAAGAAAGAAACCATGCACCATTGTCATGCACGAAAAAAAAAGAAACGCTGAAGGGACATACGATCCCACGATCAGATGAGAAAAAAAGGAGGAAAAACCGCTGAAAAAAAAAAGAAACGCTGAAGGGACACACGATCCCACGATCAGATAAGAAAAAAAAGGAGGAAAACCCGCTCGTGACCGAGAATCGTGTCTGCACTATGCCGCCCAGCGCCCGCGATCCATGCATTCACTGCCGTGTGCGCCCTCCCACCGCCCGCTCTCCACGCCTGCCGTCCGTCGCCGCCACACCACAACAACGTGCGCCGCCACTGCGAACCATTAACTCCGCTCGCAGCCATCGCACTTCCATGCCGCGCGCCACCAACCGTCCCTGGATGCTGCACACAGGTGGTGCCAGCCCAACCCCAGCGCCGCCGCTTCCCAAGGTGTTTGACGCCTCCGGCGCCGTCCTTCTCGGCCGGAGTCGTGCCTGAACCTGCATATTCCCGGGGAAAGCTCTACCGACTGCCTCACGATCCCCTCCACCCACGTCTCCTTCCACGACCATCGCTGGCCCACGAATGCGTTGGCAAAGGTGGCGCAGCCCCTGCCCAAGACGGATTTCAGCTGTGCCGCCCACGTCCTGGGCGGGATCCACCTTCACTCGTGGGGCTCGCCTGTTCCACCACCACTCGTGACGGTTCAACCCTCGCTGCCGGCCTGCCGCTGACCGGGAAGGGAGCAATCCGCGTCGCCGGCGGTGAGTTTCTCTAATACTATTGAGGTAGCTAACTTGCTCATGGCCTTTGCAGCACCCATGTAGGCTTTTTTTTTTTGTTTCTGATATGCTCATTGTGATTCTGATATGTTAACGTAAATTATTCCTGACAACAGTTGCTTGAACGCTTCAAAGACTTCAGGCACCAACCTGAAGCTCTTATTCTTTGAGGCCAACAAGTTCAGGGAACAATGAAGAATCGTTAAATACTATAAGCAGGAAGGTCCCTTGAAGGATTTGAGCGAGAGGGGAACCATGAATCAGCTTTGGTTGCTTAGATCAGAATGCTCCTTCCGAAGTAATTTTTGTTACAGCATTTCCCCAACGCATTATGCGCAGTTATCTAATTTGAAGCTATAAATTCAATGTTGTATTATTTTTGTTATATACAAGTATATTGAAATGAGGTATGCCTTCACCTTGTTTTTTTGGAGGAATTGAGGCAAATGGAAAAGGGCAAAAGATTGGCCATCAATAAGTCAAATATCATTAATCTGATTCTTTTTATAAGGAAAGTTGTTGCTTCAGTTGAAAGTTTATGGTTGGCCGTTATGGCCTTCACACTAGACTGCTTGTTGAATCTTTTCTATAGGTTTTTCATAGTCTGGTGTACTGCACATGCTATGAGAAAACCTAATAAGTATAGCTATCTATATGTTTTTTTTTATGAATTCAGCCAATGGTAATAACTCAGTCTTAACTAGATAAAACTATGTTCTCTCTTGCATGACAACTATAGGGCTAACTGAATAACCTGGATTTTTCAGGGAATAATAGTATATGTTGCATGCCGGCAATCCCAAAATGTAGCAATGAAGAAACTCATATGTTACATACTGCAGACCCCAAATTCATGAATACAACTTTGGACAACTTTGAGAATTTAATCAAGAATAGGTACTGTTAATGCTATCCTGTGTTTGTCAACGACAATTATAGTTCTGAATATTCTTTCACCTCCGAGTATACATATAGGTTATATAACCCTCTGCTACTCTATTTTTTTAGGATTTGTTTGTGACTTGTTTTTCCCACTGCCCACATAGATCCTGATTTCACTGTTGAAAATCCATGTTTTCCAGCCCTACACCTGCATGATCTGGGTAGAGTGGAAAAACGAAAAAAAAAATCCAAGCTGATCGAATTTGATTTTTCCATTTTCATCGGTACCTGTGAATAATGGATCATAGCATTAGGGTTGGATGCTATAGGGAGACAGATCTCGGATGTGTCATGTATTCCATGATGCAAGGTCGATGTTGGCTATTGTCTCGACGTTTTGAATAGAGAAGGTTAATAGAAGAGAATGTAATGGTGTAGCTTTTTTGGGTATGATGTATAACATGAACCTTTAACTCAACTGATTTAAGGGTAGGATGTATTTTTTAACGGAATTGCTAACCTTATTTCGACAGATTTTGCATCCCTAAATCTTGCAGATTTTGGGACACCGGATGGGCTTCGATATTCGTGCTCTACGCCTTCTCCTTCAACTCTGGCAACCTTCTCTTCTTCTCCAGCGCCGGCGAGGACCCTATGGGTTAGGGTCCTGGGGTGGGGGTGGGAGGGGGAGGGGAGAGGGGAGGAGTTCGGCGGCTCTAGAGGGATGGCTGGGGAAGGCGGCAGCCCGACGGTGGGCGGCGAGGCGGCGGCGGCGGCGGCGTCGGAGCCGCAGGGCTGGAGGAGGGCGGTGGACCGGTGTCGGTGGCAGGGGCACCTCGCCGCCGACGGCTCGAGGAGGAAGAAGGGGAGGAGGCTGGTCGTGGGGGGGGGGGGGGTCGGTTCTCGCCGGCGCCGTTGATGCCCTCCCGCCAGCCAGTGAGGCGGCTGGCGGCGCGGTGGGGCGGTGGCGGCGGGGATCGGGCGGAGCCACTCGCGAGCGCGATGGGAGGGGAACGGGAGGAGGAGAGGTAGGGTTAATGCATCTGCACGAATCTTAAAGCACATCCAATGATCTAAAATTTGAAAGATGGGAGGTGAGATTTTCTGTCAACAGATGCATAGACAGCCCTTTTTTTATTTACTTCATTCAATGTATGTCGACGTGCCTTGCACGTGCACGCTACTTAGTGGAGGAAAGTGGAGGAAACGGAGGAACAAGGAGGGAGATGGAGGAAGTCAGTAGGGTCCCACGTGTCATAATCACACCACCCGGATTTATACTCCTATATAGTAACGGCCCGCTTCCCCCACTCACCCGGGCCGAGTTCTTCCCCTTCCAACTCAAGCGCTTACGAATCTTGGCTACCATGGAGCTCTCCGGCGATGCCGCCGTCGTCTCCGGCTGCCGCAACCGCAAGCGCAAGCGCCATATGCAGCAGCAGTACTCCCTCGAGTACCCCCGCGTGTCGCGGCTCCGCCACCGTCGCCTCCTCGCCTTCCTCAGCCGCCACGACTACGACTCCACCTTCGACGCGTAAGCCCGAGCACCACCAATCTTCCTCCTCCTTCATCCTCTCGATCTCTCGCCTCAATGGCATCGACTTTATCCTTGTTGTTTGCAACGCAGGCTGGTGCAGGAGACGTCCGTGCTCTTCCGCGTGGGGCACATCCAGGCGCTGGTGAGGCAGGGCAGGTGGGCGGACGCCGCCAGCTACGCCAACCGCTTCGCGCCGCCGTCTCGCGTGCGCACCGATGCCGGCCTGGTCTTCCACGAGTTCCTCTACATCCACCACGTCCTCGACTGCATCGTCGCCGGCGACCACTTGCGGGGCGCCCAGGTGGCCGCCCGCTACCAGCGCCACGTCAGGGACAACCCCGACCCCTCCCCTGGCGCCATCAAGCTCATACGCATCCTCATCACCATTCTCCACTGCCGTCCAATCAGGTACCACTACAACACTTTTTGTAGAGTAGATCAGGATTAATCCTATCGGTTAGGCCGATTTGATCTTAGGCCGCCTCACCGAAATTCCGGTCCGAAATTTTGAACAAAATTTAGTTGAATTTGAACAAATATTACCAAAATTCATGAAAAAATTGGAAAATTTTGGCGGAAGTGATATCGTATCGGAGGGGACCGAATTTTTCAAAATTTCAGTCCGAAATTTCCAACCCTGAAGTAGATTAACTTAACAGCCCAATGGATTGATTATGGGAGGGATTTAGGGAGGTCGGTGTAACAGATAACAACAGAGACATATATAAGTCTTAACAGTTCTTTTTTTAAGAGAAGGACAATTTTTACCTAGCCTCAACATCCAACCGGATATATACAGCCCATCAAACAAGGAACTTAGCCCTCAACACTGCAACCAGCCCTTTCACAAGCCTCAACAGTTTTGCATGCTTAATTTACTGTTTTCCAAGCATCTTTCACCATCCATCTCTTTCTTGGAACGGAATTATTATGCATAGGGCGTTCCTCAACTGGCATCTGGTGAGGTACAAGGCGGCCGAGATCATCAAGGACTTGATCCCTCAGATCCCCGAGTTCAACGACCTGCTAAAGCTGCCGAAAGGTGGCCCCATCAAGCCACACAACATCCTCCCCATAGGGTCCAGGTAATGCTACTTCCTTCGATTCATACTGCAGTAATTCAGCAGCTGATCTGAATTTGGTGACCCTTTGTGCCCGCATTGCTCCATATGGATCACTATCAGTGTACAGTTGATTTCCATTGTCAGTATAAATCAACTGCTGTGACTTCATTTTATATATTAACTGAAAATCTTTGCTACTAGTTCTCATCGGAGGCGCTACGTGAAGAATGAAGACCGGATTTCAGCACCTGATATTGCCCGCTTCTATCTTCAGAAGAAGAGAGGGTAGACCACAATTCAATTTCTCTCCATTTTTTCCACTGTTTCAGGATTTTCGACACTGACACACATGACACATGTGCATTGCTTTGTGCAGGCTGCCTTCTTCTACTATCTGTCAGGAGAGATATTACACAGGTATATAAGTTTATACATCGATTATATCTCTCCATATTCATATCTAGATTTAATAAGCAGAATCAGCAATATTATTAGGCATGATACTTATAACCATGTTTTTCAATGTCAGGATTATCACGTAATGCAGCAAACTGGCTTGCAGATATCATCGGTAATACTTGTTTGCCTTGTGTCTCCTGCCTTTGTTGACTTCCCATTGTCACTTGACTTCCGAACCTTTTCAGACAAATCTTTGCAAGCTGGTGTGCTGCGTGATGGATATCCATTTAAACACTCCTGTAACGAAGGTAGCTGAAAACAGTTATGGAGTATTTGCTCAGATAAATATCGGTACCATTTTCTTTGCGTGAAGTTCATTGGAGCCTTTTGGGCCAATTATGCATAAGATTTCTTTAGCTGCTTTCGAGTTTAACCTCTCCTTTCCTTTCAATTTAAGTGTTGGCTTTGTGCGCAGGATGTTTAGAGAACATAGAGAAACTCATATAAAATGGCAATGAACTAGTCAACCAGCCCATCATAATTCGTTTTTTGCACTTGACTTTATCAGTGTTACAATTTACAATAATTTTTTTTCTCTTAATCAAACAAATTCACTGTGTTCTATGCTTAGATCTTCCTGTATTATGGCCTATATATTCACCTGACACAGCATGTACATGCTGTTGGCGCTGCTTATTTTTTGTTCTTGCTACATCTCTGGGCCTATTTGTAGGACCATGAATCAATCTTTTAAAACCCTTTGTGGAAACAGATTTCGTTCAGTGGTCCATCGAAGCATTTAGATGTTAATTGATTTCCAATTTTCTAATTGTTAGCAATTCAGATTTCAAAACTCATTGAGCTTAGTAGTCTTGCTACACTTGGTGGGTACCTGCTGTCATTTCTAATTCCTGAAAACATTGCAGGTGTTACTGGTGCTCCAATTGGTTTGGATAGTCCTGCTAACAGTTATGGGATCTCAACACAAACTATTGCAGGTAAAATGTATTAGTAATAACATCCCATGCCAACAGCCATATTTCAATTTCATTATTCAATTATATAGAGCAGCATATTGTTTCTTGGTCACATGCATATGTTTTGTATTACAATTCCTGCTAAAATGATGGAATACCATCAAATTCTTGCATGTGAATTAAGTGCACACTCTTACTTGATAGTTATCATTGAAGCCCAGGCACCATGAAGCCCCAATTTAGCGTCCTATATATGTACTATTAGGATTATTATCATTGTTAAAAGTATATCGCTGAGTCAGCATTTTTTTCTTTTTGAGGGAAATCACATCTGTAAAATCAAATGGGAACAACCCTCTCTTTTCATCTATAACTATAACATATGAAATATATATTGTCAGGAGAATATTAACCATGTAGTTGAGTTGGTAATAATATGCCACAATGATGCTTACTCCAGGATTCCAGCTAACTTGAGAGTACTTCTGTGCAGACATGATGCGTCCGTTGATCATTAGTGATATCGGTCAAGGTTCAGTTGCAAGAAACAATCCAACAAGGCCAGAAACAACTGCTCACCAAGCGATTAGTCCAACAACGCAACAGATAACTACGGAGTTTGTTCAAGTAAGCATCACTTGGCACTTTCTATAAACAAGAAAAAATTGACTGCAAAAATGAATAAATAAGTTCAGTACTGTACCTCACCTTAGTCATCTACAATAGGCCAACGATTGCTTACTGATTTCCAACTGCTGCTCTTTTCTACGAATAATTTTGTGCTACATATGATCTCTTGTTCATGAACCATGATCGTGGATCGCATACAAATTTGTTTTCTTTTTGTTGTGTGTGTTCTTTACTTCTTTAGGGTGGGGCATGTGGAGTTATCACTAGCTTGATTCAACATCAAACGCAGAGTATATTTTCACAAAATATTTCTATTATTGCATTGGAACCTATGCCAATTGATAGGGCAGTAACAATACTTACTTCTTTTACTCAGCATTCAGAATCACAATTTCAAGAATACAACTCCCAGATGGATGGAAGAGTCAGAATTGTTGAAAGTGGCATGAAAAGGTATACATTGCTAATCCAATCCTTCATGCATGGAAACAAATCTGGTTTCTAAGGTTTACTGTCAATCTCCAAGTAGTTTCAACAATGCTTTTACTGGATTTTGAATACTGGGACCCTTGGAGGGGCTTACATTAGCAGAATTTGCCTATTTTATTATTATTTCCAATTCGTGAGTTTTCTGTTTCTTCCCTATGGATTCTGTGATTAATTTAATTTACAATGTGTGGCATCATTCAAGTTTGGCTTTGATTTATTTCCAATCTTCTGCATATATGAGAAATGTAGCAAGTTATACTCAATTTTTCCGTCCAGGTCGCGTTCCTTCGGTGGTGGTTGCAGCTCATCCGTTGAAATTTCGAGTTGATGACTTCTTTAGCCGGACTGGCCGGAAGAATGACCAGTTCAGTGACTTGGGTTGGTGGTTTCGGTGTTCTCTTGTGCTTCTCATCGAGGGGAGACTTAATTGAATGAGTTAAGGGAGCTGTTAGAATATTTAATTAGTGTAGTCTATGTCAATTTTTACCATTCTTAGAACAATCACAATTTGTGGCTTGGATATACTGGTTTCGCTTTTGTCTTAAGCCCTATAGGGCGTTTTCTTGTGGCGTGGAATTATCACTCCATATCCTTTAATAGACCGTCAGTGATGAATACTGTCACTCACAAAATTATTTTTTATGCTACCATTTAAATGAGATCATTGTTATTCTTTGCCTCCCAGGGAATCTTTATTTGCTTATCATTTCTGGCTCACTCAACTCTTCAGCTGACACATCAGTCCAACTTTCTTCTTTGTTGCTTACTTTCTGGTGGTTTTTTAAGTACCCTCGTTGATACTCTACTCCTGTGTGCCATATTTGTGTAGGCGTATACTTGGAGAGGAGAACTTCATGACAAACAACTAAATTAGCAACATTATTTATCCTGTATAAAATTTATAAGCTTCTATGTATAAAATTCCTATATAGAATAGAAAATATATTTCTATGCATAAAGTCTACATGTACAAAGTTTATATTCATGCATAGAAATATCACTAGCATATGGGCCAAAAGTCTAGCAAACTAACATACGGGCTAGAACACATGGCCAGAAGGCCAACCATTACGTGCAGCCCACGAACAACACCATACGAAGAAAAGGAAAAATCGCACGATCGGACCGGAAAAAGAAACGGCAGTGTTGAGCGATCGCGTACTATATAGACGTGACTACGTAGCTAGTGACAGCTTGTTTGTCTAAACTAGCTATCACACCATCTATAAGAGACATTGGCCTTGTTTTGATCCTCCGAGCTATTAAATAGCCCTCCGGAATCTTGCTATTTAGGAGTATTAAACGTAGATTACCGACAAAATCGATTCCATAACTCCTAGGCTATTTTACGAGACGAATCTAATGATATATATTAATCCATGATTAGCGACTGATTATTGTAGCATTACTGTAGCAAATCATGGATTAATATATACCTCGTTAGATTCGTCTCGCAAAATAGCCTAGGAATTATGGAATGCGTTTTGTCAGTAATCTACATTTAATACTTCTAAATAGCAAAATTCCGGAGGGCTATTAAATAGCCCTCCGGATCCAAACAGGGCCATTATCCACTTATACATTTTTTGAGAATTAAATGGGGGAGGGAGGCTTCTTTCATAGTTCGACTACTGGGGGAACTCAATTTTGGAGAGGGCTGCATGACTGTAAAAGATGGATGCAAAAATTGTCTGGAAAAAAGTAGGCAATGAGAACCAGACTCTTTTTTGGAATGATGTTTGGGTTGGATAGACTCCATTAAGGATTTAGTTTCTTGGTCTCTATGAGATTAATAGAGATCGGCAAGCTTCAGTGAGGAAGATTTTGAAGGGAGGAGAATGAGATCTCAACTTTAGAAGAAACCCGTCTCAGGAGGATGAGAGAGATTTACAACAACTAAGAAGTATGCTAGATGAGATTGAAATTAATGAGGAGAAAGATTACAACAACTAAGGGTGGGGATGAAAAGTGTAAGATGTGCCTAAGGAATGAAACAACAAAACATGTCATGTTTAGTTGCCCGGTGTCAAAATTTGCTTGGTGTGTTGTTAGGGATGCTCTAGAGTTGCAGCAAGTGCCTTCCTCCTTGGAAGATAGGGTGAGGTTGATCAATGACAAGTTTAAAACAGAAAAAAAAAAGAATGTTTTCATTGCTGCGTTTGTGGGGGGATTTGGTTAGCTCGTAACGATTTTTTTGAGGAGAACGACGGCAGGAGATCTGCCGGAATTTAACATTAGAAGAGAAAAATTACAAAGTAGCACAGAGGTTCAGAGGTTACAAGCCAAGGGATGGAAAGAGAATTACAGCCGCAGGAAAAGCTAAAAACAATTCATGGGGGTTTAAAGGCCAAGCTGCGCATATCAATAGCTTGCTTGATAAAATAAGCTACTTCGATCTCTGAACAGGAAGAGTTTTGGAAAATTCTTCTATTTCTTTCCAACTAAATATTCCACCAAGTAGTTAGAAGAGTTCCTCTGACCAGCAGCACATCCTTCTTAGAGCCTACAAATTTGGTTCCAGACCACCATGTTGACACATCCAGGACAGGATTTATTCCAACCGAAGACAAGTTTTGGAATTGACAAATTAGGGTCCACACTTTTCTGACAAACACACAGTCACTGAACAAATGATTTGTATCTTCAAAGGCACAACCACAAAGGCAACATATCCAATTGCAAGGCCAATGCCTACGGAGCAGATTTTGGGTAGTCAAAGTTTTTTTATGGAAAACTAGCCAACCAAAGAATTTTATTTTTGGTTCAGTCGGGGATTTCCATAGAGAATCAAACTCATTGGTGGCAAATAAGCCTTCGAATTGGAAAAGGTAAGCACTCTTTGTTGTGTAGATGCCAGACTCGGTCCAATTCCAGGTGATGTCGTCAGGATCCAGGGCGTTTGAGAATAAGCTACCTAAAAGAGCTCTGCAAGTAGTTTACAAATCTTTATCTTTTTTGCAGCGATGGGGGAAGCTAAAAAAAACATGAGGCTGCGATCTGCTCAATGGTTGGATTAAAGCACTGATGGATAAGATGTTGCACCTCCGAGTGTCTGGATTTCCAGATGTTATCTTATAGCTTTTTCTCATGATGTAATACTCCCTCTGTTTTAGGTTATAAGACGTTTTAAGTTTAACTAATTTTATAGAAAAAAGTAGTAATATTTTTATCCCAAGACTAATATATTATAAAAATTTATTCAATTATAGATTTAATAAAACTATACTGGTGTTGTAAATATTATTACCTTTTTTCTATAGAGTTAATCAAACTTAGAATAATTTTATTTTGACCAAAGTCAAAACGTTTTATAACCTAAAACAGATGGAGTAGACTAGATGATGGGTTAGGTGCTCTACCAGGCTACCAGGTGTACTGGGTGCCTTTTGGGTTTAGATCCTTCCTTGTGCTTGTGATGTTCTATATGGGCTGTCATGCCCTGTTTTTTTCTTTTTAGTTTCTCTGCTTTAGTTTTTTTTCCAGACTTTTGTGTGCTGTTTTGGCTTTCTCCCAAAGCCGGGTAATGAAAAATTGCCTTCTTTCCAAAAAAAAATAGAGTGTGTGTGTCTGTGTGTTTGCTTGTATGCAAAAAAGTGAGGTGTTCTTGCCGAAGGTTTACGTACGTTGTCGTGTCCGCCATTGCAAAAATTTGCTGAAGCTCCCTTTATTTGTCGGTTGGCTGATGTGTTACACGTGTTTGCTGTTTCTTCCATTGCTGCCATCTGCTCTTGCGTGCGGCACGTTGTGTTCAGCCACTCCACCGCCATAAGCTACTCCCTCCGTTCTACAGTATAAGTATTTTTAACATAATGACAAATCAAATATTTTTCAACTTTAACTTTTAGTAACAAAAAAAATAAAAAAATCAATCATGTAAAATTAATGTTACTATATTTATCATTAAACAAATTATCATAATATATAGTAACTCTTTTTATATAAAACATCTTACTTTTATATATATTGTTGGTTAAAGTAGCATCTCGGACATGTGGGGCCCGCACTATCACAACCGCCATGTCGAACAAAACCCGAGTCAAAACCACTGAAGGACCTAAAGGGAACGGTTTTATAAGTTGAGAGATTACTTATGTCCGATTTTGCGTTTGAGGACGATTTTGTAACTCGATGACAAGTTGAGAGACCTTCAGTGTACCTTTTCCTCCTTTTCTAAGCCTATACTAAAATAGCCCGTGGGCCTTCGCCCATAAAAATCACACCGGTGTGGCCCAGTAACGATTTTTTCTATTTATTGATTTTTTTTATTAATATGCAGGAACATATTTTTTTTCAAGAATTACAGAAATGTACCCTAACGCCCTCTGAGAGAGTGTTTTTTAGAGAAAGATCGCCCTATAGGACAATGGCAAGGGGCTCCTTTTTTTTTATCAATTGTCTACATATTACTCTACCTCTTAATATACCTTTTAATATCTGTTAGTATATATAGCTCCGAAGAAAAGGGGGATCAAATTGACTAAAAATAGAGCATCGCTCCAACGACTCTTTTAGTAAAAACCACATTAAAATTATCTGCAAATTAATTTGCTAGAGATATCAAAGCCGTTCTGTTAACTTGCTCTTCAAATATCAAAGCCGTTCTGTTAGCATCGAAAAGAAGAGTGGTAAGCTCCCAGAGATCCACGATGATGATCAAATTAGTAGCCGCCACTAATGAGTTCCACTTTGGATGGTCCTCCGATCGATAGACCATCAATTAGATTAGATCATATTGTACGTATCCGAAATGTGGTGGCGTACACTTGCTGCTACTACTAGCTTGCTTACTAATCACGGACAGCAACTTAGCTTAATAGACCGGTGTCTCTTTTATATGTGATTCCATTCCAATCCTATCACCTCCACACGCTCCTCCTTTAATTGGTTATCCATCGCCAACTTTTTGGAATTTTTTTAATGTACAAATATCGTTGGACCATCTGTAAATTCTACTTTATTTTTGTTCTTTGGTTTAAATTAAGCTCCTTTGTGGGAGCATCGAATTTTCTCGTACCAGCAAAATAAAGCAGAGCTTTTTTTTTTTTGACTAAGATAAAGAGCTGAGTGCACACTGATTCTGCGCTACTTTACTTTGTCCTTAGGATTAGCACAAACTTCTTTAAGATCAACTGGATCCAAATGGAGGGGATGGGAAGAAAGTATCTTGAAAAACAACTAGATAGAAAATAGGAGTAGTAAATATCTTACAAAAGCAACGAATTGTTTAACTGAAAATATTTAGTTTCAGAATCGATTTGGTTAAGTGTCATATAAAATGACTCGCTATATGCTTCTTTATACAGAGGACGACACAAGTACAACGATGCAGGCATGGGACAAAATTACAGCTGAAATGAGCTAATACTTGCTTTGCATTGGTCATGCCAAATGAGTGACTAATCAAACGTCTTCCTCTCTGTAATCAAAGATTGGATCGGCAATTATTTTGTTTTTACCATCCGGCGCTAGAACCAATCTGAAGTATATAGTAGCACGAAACTACTAGTTGGAAGTATAAAAATGCAACTAATCTTACGTGCTTGTTATCTCTGGATCACCAGGATGTGAAGCTATATTAGAGGTGATCAAACCAAGCCAAACAATTAATCAGGCAAGTAAGAAAAAAGTCTCAGATCTGCTCTAATAATCTACAACTATATAAAATTAAACATCTCATCGATCTAGATTTACAAAATTTACATGCATATTATTACACAAAAGAAGGAAAAAGGAGTAGTAGTAGAAGAAGCCAAGAAACAAATGGAATCAAAGCTAATAAAAGAGAGCCTCCAGAAGGCAAAGCAAGAAGGTGAGCGAGCTAGAACAGCCACACGAGCACACGACACAACGCACGCCTCCTGCACAACAGCTACACGCCTCCTCATCAAGAAAGGGATCAACGCTACGCTACTACATGTGCTAGCTAGCTGCAGGTTCGATCAGATTCAGACCACCACGCTGAAGTAGGCGAGCGCGAGGCCCCCCTCGCCGGAGCCGCCGGTGAGGGCGCCGAGGAGGCGGCGGAAGGCGGCGGCGGGGCAGGGGATGCGGATCGGGCCGCGGCGCGCGTAGCCGTACTCCTGCGCGGCGCGGCGGAGGAGCTCGGCGATGGGCGGGCGCCCCAGCAGCTCGGCCGGCACCACGAACCGCTCCGTCTCCTCCCCCTCCGCCCCCACCTCCACCGGCACGTGCCCCGCCGGCACCTTCGTCGTCCCTCCTCCCACCGCCGCCGCCGACGCCCTCGCCGCCACGGCGCCCGGCGCCACCCTGCACGCCCCCGTCGACGCGCACCGCATCAACCCCCTCATCGTCAATAATGGAGGAGGAAGAGAGAGCACAGTGTCGCGCAGAGAGAGGGAGGAAGGAGGCGGAGAGACGAGGGCGAGCACGTCGCTATATACCCGCGTGGGGCTGAGGTTGCCAACACGTACAGGTGGGTCCCACGCACGCATGGGCCCCACATGGCAGTGGGTGCGGGTACGATTAGGACCACGGGGGGCGTACTTGCGCTCCGGTTTGAGTGGGATCGGAGCCGGGATCTCGTGCGCCGCCGCGGAACACCGCACAGCGTTCGCGCCACCGCGGAGTTCACGAGTGGGGCCCAGCTGCAGCCTCACGTACACGTGTCGTCGGAGTACGGTAGTGTGATGCAGGCAACAGCGAGGGAGGGAGAGAGAGAGAGAGGAGTCGGGTCGGGTCCCATTGGAGTACGGAATCCGAGGGGGGCACGGCACGTGCGCCTCGCGGGGGCCGTGGCTTCCGTACCGGCCCTGTACGGTTCCGTAGGCACGGGCACGGAAGGAGGATGCGGGTGCGGGTGGGGGTGGGGGCCCCACCTCCGTACGGTTTCCCGTCGCGCTCCGTCCGTTACCGCTGAAACCGACCGATCGATCGACGCAGTGGGTCGCTGCGCTGCATGGTGTGGTGCAGTGCGAGTGCAGACACCGGCGCGTGGGCTGCCGACATCTCATGTAGCCCTGTCTCGTCCGCACTGAATGCGCCACACCACGCGCCTCCAGTGCGCCCTTCCAGATGAGATAGCATTCTCTATGTTTAAATGCTCTCACCATCCTAAAATATAAAGAGAAATTTATGAATAAAAGCTTATATTTTAAGATGGAGAGGACAAGTCTGTCCTATTTATCTAAAATTCTTTATATTTTAGGATTGAGAGAATAATAAATGTTCTGGAAATTTATTTTCTTCGGTTCTACTTCAGTTAATCGGTTTCCAATCAGTACGTCCGACTCTTTTGATCAGGTGGAATGATTAGCGGTGCTTTTGTTTTGTGCATGGATAGGAGGAGAGAAAAGCGCATTTATTGTGACAATTCTTTTTGAGTATTGACGGTAATGTAGTCTGTTACCTCTACGTGGGGGAGAGAAAAAGCAGATGTTGAGATCCGATCAGTCTTCGGTCGATCCTCTGACTATATCTAATCACACTAATTAATTACTAGTAGGTGTTAATTACTCTGTCTGATGGAGCAATTTATTACTACAGCAACATCCTTTATTCTAGAAAATGATGTGTGTGTTATACTAATAACTGTTGTATGTACTGTAATTACCTACAAGTAGAGACTATCGATGAGCTAATTAGCAAGGTCGATTAATACTTTCCCTATCTCAGAATATAGCAAACTATAATTAGACAGACATATATTCTAGTACTATGAATTTAGATAGGAGATTTATCCATATTCATAGTACTAGAAAATTAAATATCGCGTTTGATTCTAAGTTGTTTTATTTTGAAACGGAACAAGTACTCCTAGTTATAACTACCTGACATAAACAGCTGGCTAATCGATCTGAAACTTTCCGGTGCCTACACGGAATAAAGAAGCCGATCGATCGATCTGCCAGCTGATTCGGCCATGAAACGTACAGCTAGCTCGTGTGTTTTTTTCCTCCTAGATGAGACGGCACGCAAGACAAAGAGCCCTTGCCGGTGATGCAACGCAAAGGCTGTGACCCATCAAACCGGGGAGGGTGTCATGTCATCACGCGTGCATGCTATGTGATCGAATTAGTTCTTTTTCCTCTCGACCGAAAAAAAAAACTAGTACTCCGTCCCATCTAAAATACAGCCATGATTTTTCGTGCAATTTTGATCGTCCGTCTTATTTAAAAGGTTTTTTTGAAAAGTTAAAAAATATGAGTCGTGCATAAAGTACTATTTATATTTTATCATCTAATAACGATAAAATACTAATCATAAATTTTATCATCTAATAACGATAAAATACTAATCATAACAAACTTTCAAATAAAACGAACGATCAAAGTTGGATACGAAAATTTATGATTATACTTACAATAGGATAGGAAAACGGATGATCAAAGTTGGACACGAAAATTTATGATTATATTTATAATAGGATAGTAAGACGGACGATCAAAGTTGGACACGAAGATTTATGACTATACTTACAATAGGATAGGATAGAGGGAGTATAAAATGAGAGAGGTTAGGTGCTCCCTTTCGCTGGACCGCACCGTGCCGTACCGTACGACTCCGTACCAAATGCTGCCGTACGGTCGTCGGTCTGGTTTTGTTTTGTTTCGGTAGCGTTTGGTGCTCGTTTTCGTTTCATTAAGATCGGCAGCTAGTGTGAGGTATGAGTGTGATCCGTTTCTTTCTCTTTCTTTTACTTGTGTGTACGTTGATCGGCGTGGGCCCCACTTTGCACTTCAGTTGTACTGTCATGTTCGGTTCATAGAGCAATCACTTTCTCTTTTATTTTCCTCCTGATGATGAGAGATTGAGATAGGCATGCATGCATGTATATCAGTCTTAACCGGGGCTTTGTTAGGGGAAAAGATTGAGTGATGGGCAAATGCTCTGTGAGTCTGTGGTGTCTAATGACTCAGCTCAGTGAAAAGGGGATGTTACTAGATCGTACTATGCTGACAATTCTTAAAAAATCGAATGTTGACTGACTAGTGGGGCACACACATGTGCACAAGCTGCAGGACAAGAAGGGAAAATGGAGAAGGGATCAGAGAAGTTCTCCTAGCTAGCAGGCCACCGGGCTGTGAGGCCCAGTTTAAAAAAGAAAAGACAGTGAGGCCCGGCCCAGCCCAAGAAAGGGCTTCTTCCAATCAGGGCCGTCAGAATAGAATAAGTTCAGGTTAGGTCCCTCTATTTGTCGCCCAGTCTGTTTTCGTCCCTTAACCGCAAAACCGGGTACGACTCGTCCCCCAACTTACGAAAACCAGGCAAACTAAGTCCCTCGGTGGTTTTGATAGCGGTTTTGGCTGATGTGGCGCCTACGTGGCTAATTTGACTCGGTCTTCATCTAACGTGGCACTGACGTGGCGCTTACGTGGCAATTCATTCCCGAAAAATAATAAAACCAGTGGATCCACGTGTCAGTTTCACACACAAAATAATTAAAAAATGTTGGGACCCACATGGGCCCACATGTCATCCTCACTCCTCCCTTTTCTCTCTATCCTATCTGTCCCCTCTTTTCTCTATCCCTTCTCTCTCTCCGGCCGGCAGGAGCGGGCGACGGGCGGGACGGAGCGGCTAGCCGGTGGAGCGGGGCGGGGCAGTGGCCGACGGCGGGCTAGGTCAAGTCTGCGGCGCGCGGAGCCATAGAGCGCAGACGGCGGCGAGTGCCGGTGTTGTGGAGAAGAGCGTCGGCGGCATCGGCGGGAGCATCTTCTCCGGTCATGCCTCATTCCCGTTCTCCGCCGAGATTGAGCCACTGCGAAAGAAGGCACACCTACTTGACCAGGAGAACAAGGCTCTCCTTGCCAAGCTCAAGCTCAATAACAAGCCATCCGCCGCCTCCCCATCCTCCCAGAAAAGGCACAAGCTACGCTCTTGGCCGACGGTGAGAGGTTGCAGACTCCGATCCATTTCAGACAAATTAAAAAAAAACTTAAACCTATCTAGCACCACAAGCTACATGCTCCATCAACTGCAAAAAAAAAACAAAAAACAAAAAACAAAAAAAAAACAAAAAACAAAAAACAAACGACCTAAAATGCTCGAATCAACAAACGACACAAAATGCAAAAAACACATGAAACTCATCCGCACCTAGTCACGGCTGCAGGAGCCGCCATTTGTGCACCGCTGATAGCAGCAAAAGCCGCCTTAACCACGTCGCCGACCACTGTAGAACCCGTCATAGCTGCCTCGCCGACCACGGTGCGGCCACCGGCAACAAGAATCGATGTCAACTCCGTCTCCCATCGAGTATCGCAGGGCTCCTCAGCGTCAAGGTGGCCGCGGCGGAGGCGGCCTCCCGCTGCCGCCCGCCACGACCTCCCACGGCAGAGACGGCCACTGAGAAGCAAGAGGAGAGCTACGAGGGATGGTGGAGGCGCAGGCGGCGGCGGCGGAGGTGGTGAGGGTGGTGGTGGAGGCGGAGTTGGTAGCGACAGCGGCGGCGAGGGATGTGGTGGTGGCGGGAGCGGCAGCGGCGGAGTCGTGGTGGTGGCACTGGAGAGAGAAGAGAGAGGAAAGGGGATAGATATGATGAGGAGATGGGGAGAGAGGAGGAAGAAAGGAGCGAGGATGACAGGTGGAGCCCACGTGGGTCCATCTGTTTTTATTATTTTGTGTGTGAAACTGACATGTGGGTCCCATGTGTTTTATTATTTTTCAGGAATGAATTGCCACGTAAGCGCCTCGTCAGATGAAGACCGAGTCAAATTAGCCACGTAGGCGCCACGTCAGCTAAAACCGCTATCAAAACCGCCAAGGGATCTCGTTTGTCCGGTTTTCGTAAGTTGGGGGACGAGTTATACCCGGTTTTGCGGGTCAGGGACGAAAATCAGACTGGACGTCAAATAGAGGGACCTAAAGTGAACTTATTCCCATCAGAATTTGGTTCTAGAAAACAAGCACTCAAGAAAGTTGAACTTATCTGAATGTCTGATGAGACAGATGGCTAGAATCTATAGTGCACAGCAAAGAAGATAAGGGCATGTTTAGATCCATTTAGAATGGCAAACGGCAAATGGTAAAAGTTTTGGTGGCAAAAGTTTTAGCATTGCAAAAGTACTAGTTGGTGTTTAGATGCATGTTAAAGTTTTGCCATTCTAGCACTAAAGTGAGAGAGAGAAAGAGAGAGGGAGTGGTCCCAAAATACTTTTTGGCACAATTTGCTACTATGGACTAGCAAATGCTAAATACCAAATTGTCAACTTTGGCTACAAGTGTTTAGATACAAAATGGCAAAAAGTGCTACAACTAGTAGTAATTGCTACTAGTGCAAAACTGAGGGCATGCAAAACTGAGGATCTAAACAGGGCCTAAGTGCAAAACTGCAAATCATCTCCAAGAACCGTTACTAGCAGTAATTGCTAGGCATGCACAGGGAATTGATAACTGAGGCAGGTTTTTTTCCCCTTTTCCTGTTCCCAAAATCCATGGCTGATCAAGATTATTTGATCGTGAATTATCTGGGGATGGCAACGATCTGGAAGGGGACGCTTTACGAGATCAAGATTAGTTTCTCTCTCGTGATCGAGACTTGTGATTAGCAACAAAAGAAGAAGAAAAAAAGACTAATGACTAGCTGGCTGCAGAACCACAGTTACTCTCTTCGGCAGCTTGCTCCGACATGACATTCGGTTGAATTTCAAGAACAGAAAATTCTTCACAGATCCTGGGCGCGCACGTTGATTTTTCTGTATGTATGTACTGTGGTTTGATTTTTTTTTTTTCATAATTTGTTCCATCATTTTCTCAGGCACATGCTTTTTGTATCAATTTCTTGTTTGTTTCCTCTTTTTTTCCAAGTGATGCATGGCATGCCTTTTGATGCAGAGGATCAATTCCATCTTGTTTTGCCTTTAGGAAACGACCGGTGATTTTGCTGACCATGGTCATGATGCTGCCAGCTTTCTCCTCCGTCGTCGTCTGAACGTTTACGTGCTCTGGATGTTGTGTTCATTCAGCAGTAGAATTACTGGCGCAATTTAATAAAATCAGGGAGACTGGATTGAATCCGGCTTGCAGCGACGTTGAAAATAAAGATTAACAGGTGGGCAAAGCTAGTGAGAATTCAGGAATCCAAATCAAATCTGATGGAACATACTGCCTCCACCCTAAATTATAAGATTTATATTTTCTTATACGGTGTCCAGTGATATGCTTTGATCATTAATTTATTTCATACGATGTTTCTAACGAATATGAAATTAACATCACATGAAAATACTTTAAAATATAGTAATATAATATAATAATTTTTAGTAATTTTTAGCATTATATGGTTAGTATGATTATTAGTAAAAAGTTATCGAGTTTAATTTTATTTGAAAAGATGGTGTCAGACGGAGGAAGTATATTCACATGAGTAGCACCCAGGATTCGGGAACTGAAGTTTCGCCGCATTGCGTGTCACTCTGCACGTGCAACTTTTGCATGTATCAATCACCCAAGAAGGAAGAGAATGTATGCAACTTCTGCATGTAGGTAAAATATGATGGGCTAATTAAGGATCCGATCGGTCTCGGTAACAGTTGTTCGTCACGGAATCGTGACTTGCCTTTCAGATAGCGGCGCGAGTAATGTAATCTGGACCCAGTTGCGTCAAGTCAGAAACCAACAACGTTTCTGCATCCTGTCATGTACTGTACACCGTAACATGTTGTCACGTCCCGAACTAGCACTGAACAGAACTAGCCCGTGACGCTCCAATTTAACCTGTTAATCGATACCAGTCTCAGGAAACAGTACTGGTATCACAGGAAGACAGAATATCACAGCAACAGAGGTCTCTTTATTATAGAGTAGGAGCACAGTCATGTTGGGCTGTGGACAGATCCCGAGCTCACAACTGCATTACAAAAGAGAAAGCGGAAGCCAAGACTTGGACCAATCATCACAGGCGCGACTTGGGAACTAGGCCGAAACCCTAAAACTCATCGTAACCGACTTGCTCCTGGAAGAACTCCTCGTCAGCGGGATCCACATCATCTTCTTCAGCGACTGGGGGGATCATTTATATAGAGCAAGGGTGAGTACAGGAGTACTCAGCAAGCCATGGGAATTAAGTGTTTAATGCAGGTTTCAAAGGAAAGGCTGTTGTTTTGCAATTGATTTTATTTAAACTCCTTTTTGAAACAACTAAGTGAGTGCTTCTCAAACGACACGGATGAGACAGTGCGTCACGCCCGATCGGAGTATGTGCAATGTATCAGTCTTTGAATTGATTCAAGGTTGGCACCCGGCCAAACACTTTCAAACTGCCACCCGGGCCTGACTGATCCCATCAGCCGCCGATTTTCCAAACATCGAACCCATTCCACAGCAGCAATTTCACAAAGCAGTAGTCAAACAAAACTACGCTAGGAATCACCTCACATCCGCCCATGACCGTGGGCACGGCTGTTCGAACAGTTTAATAACCTCTGCAAAGGGGGTACACTTTACCCACACGACATTACTAACCCGGATCATCCAGCCTGTGCAGAACGGCCACGTCTAGAGACCTTAAGGCTTTCATGACAAGGCATTTCGAAAGCCGACACAGGTTCACCATATGCCAACGAGAGGGGTCCCAGACCAACACCAGATTAGGTCCCAGACCATATTGTGCCAGGAAACCCGGGGGTTCTCCCCGGCACCACCCCGTTGAATCCACATGTCTCTTGGCATCATGGCTCCCCCGATTAGCTAGTTACTCAGCCAGGGGTGTCCCACTCCACCCATGTGGTCGCACTTGTCTTATGTTCGGATGAAATTCCAAGGAAACAGTCCTTAAGTGCAAGAGCGGGAAACCGTACTCCCGGTACGTTCCCCGGTTCGCGATTTTGGAAATTCATTTAGTTCGCAAGCACCAACCCAGGTGTCGGGTTTTCCAAGTCTTTTGTAAAACCCAAGTTTTACCCATCGTTGGATATTTTAAATTTGAGGGGAGGTGTTCCGATGCGCGTGTCCGAAGGCCCGTGCATCGAAGCACAACGGTCTACAAAGGAGGTTTAAGTGTTCAATAATTCAAGGAGGGTAATTGCAGCAATTAGGATTGGGGCCGGCAGGCTATCTCGCAAGCCGCGGCCGATTTACTTGTGTTAATCCTATTCATGCAATATTTGCGGAAGAGAAATACTTAGATTTAAATTATAGGTGCAAGATGATCAAAGGTGACTTGCCTTGCACGAGATCTTGAGCTTGATCTTCGAAATCCTCGCACTGCGGGTCTTCGGGCTCCGAAACTACACGCGAAACGGGCAACTCAACAAACGGCGAAAATAAAGCCCTATTATTGACCTCTAAGCGTGCCATTAGCTAGATCTCGAGATTTGAGGATTTTTGGAAGTTGAACGGAGTCAAACGGATGCACGGTTGAGAAGATATTGAATTTCTAAGATTATTGGATTTTTGGTCTAAAGGAAAAGGATTTATTTAAATCCTTTTTGAAAAAGAAAAGAAAGAGGGAGGGGGAATAGACTTCGCGGGCGTCTTGAGCGCGGCCCGGCCTTGCCATTGGGCCGGCCGGCCTGAGGGGCGGCCCAAGGGGGCTCGCGGGGAGGGGAGGAGAGAGGGAGCCGGTGGGCCGGGTTCACCTCGCGTGGTCTCGAGTGGGACCCGCTTGTTGGAGACTCGGCTCACCGTGAGCGAGGTGCACGCGGGGCGTGCTAGGGTTTGGGGAGGGGAGGCGCGGTGCACGCGCGCGGCTCGCGGTGGACGTGGTGCGCGGCGGGCCCACGCGCAGCCTCTTGGCTCTTCGTGGGCCCCGCGCACGCAAGCGGGGACGGAGGGAGCGGCTGACCGGGGTCGGCTTGACTCGGTCTTGGCCGAGCTGGCACCGACGTGGCGCCTACGTGGCTGCCACGCGGGCCGGCTGGAGGAAGACGACGACGCCGGCCGGAACGGACGGCGGACGGCGGCGGTGAGCGACGGGTTGATCTACAGCGAGGCAGGCGAAGGCGAGCACACCGGGAGGTTGCACGGAATGAGGGGAGACGAGCCAACGGCTCGGATTCGCCGGAAGGAGTTCGTCGGTGGAGGATTGCGGCGGCGGCCATCGGCGGCGAGAGAAGAGGGGAACGACGGCGAGACGACTAGGGTTCGATTCCTCCGGACTAGAGCATCTACACGACCTCGGGATTGCATTCCTAGCACCGGATTGGGCGGAGCTACGCCGAGAGAAGCTGGCGACGAGCGGCGGTTTGCGGCGGCGAGCGGCAACGGCGGCGAGGCCGCGCCGGGCGGTGGGAAGGTCTTGGGCGGCGCCTGCGAGCTTCTAGGGGTACTACGAGTGCTACCACACAATCTAAGGGGAGGAGATAGAGCGAGGAGGGAGAACGGGGAGATGCACTACCGTGCGGGCGGGCGCAGTGACGATGGCCGACAGCGCGGGGCGTGATCGCTCCGGCCTCGGGCCAGGGAAGAGGAGGAAGACGTGCGCCCGGAGTCCCCTTCACGCGTCCTTCGCACGCCCCGGCTCTCCCGGTGCTTTGGCGACGAACGGCGGAGGCGAGACAGAGGGGGGCAGCAATGGCGTGGTGGAGCGAGGGCGAAAGGGAGAGGGAAAGGAAGGGAGGGCGCCTTGGATTTATAGGGGCGACAATGTCGGTTTGGGAGGGAGGAACCGACATTGGGTGGTCAAGCCAGCGAGCTGGTGCTCCGGCTAGCGGCCAAAACAGCGACAGGGAGGATGATGCCGGCGGAGGAAGAGAAAAAGGAAAAAGAAGAAAGAAAGGAGGGCTTGCCCCTTGCTACTTTGGGAAAAGGAGGAGGGAGAGAGAGAACGACGGGGCAATGGGAGAAGGGGCTCTGCCTCCATCCCTTGGAAGCTTGCGCGGAGGTGGCGGGGTCGGGTCGTGACGACGGCGATGACGGCGGGGTGGTGTGGAGCGGAGCGGCGACACGGGCGGTAGGCGCGGGCAGGCGCGGCAGACGCTGACGGCGGCGACGACCAGGCGGTCGGCCACCACGGCGCGCGCGCGGGAAGCAACGGCGCGCGGCGATTTGAGCGGCGCGGCTCGGGCACGCGTGCTGGCTCGCGGGGCCGAGCGGCTGCGCGGCTACAGGCGCGGCAGGGCAGCGGGGCCGGGCGACGCAGACGGCGAGGCGCGGCACGAGCGGCGACGACGCGGGCGCGCGCGCGAAGCAACGGCGCGCGGGGGCCGATTTCACGGGCGGGGAGCTCGCTGGGGATGGAGGCGGGGAGAGGGAGAGCGAGGGGGCGGCGCTCGGCGCGGCTCTCGCGCACGCGCGTGCGCACGCGCGATAGAGCGAGAGAGGGGAGGGAGAGAGAGAGAGAGAGAAAGATGGGCCGAGAGGGAAATCGGCCCACTGAACCTGAGGGAGGCACACTAGACTTTTGCGGAGGAATTCGATTTGGGAAGAAATTGGATTCGGGATTTGAGATCTGGAATTGGCACGGAGACTGACTACAAGCAAGGAAACAATTTTCGCAATTAGGGTTTTTAGAATTTAAATTTTCCCGCTATGCGCCACGACGGAACGGGCGCTACACACGTACTCCCTCGCTCCCAAAATATAAGCATTTTTAGGTATAAATTTAGACACATGCTTACATTTTGGGACGGATGGAGTACTATACTTACATACATGGAGATGTATTTTTCTCTCTCTCTAGGAATCATCCCCTCGTTTTGTATAAGTTACCTAGAAAATCATTATATTTTAAAAAACAATAGTAAAATAGATACCACTCTACAAACATATGGATTTAAATTTAAACAATAAAATTAAAACAACAAATTTAATTGTAAATTACACGTTCAACTTTATTGTTTTTACTATTTTATATAAGTTCAATTTAAATTTTCGATGACTTTTTTTACGACATAAAGAAAACGAGGGAACGGCATCTGATGAATAGACACGAATTCCTTTTCTGCGTCACTGGTAGTTACAGTATTTTGGCTAGGTCCGGACGAGTTTGGCCCCAGACCGGCCGGTCGGTCGATTGGACAGAGAGACGGTCGTTTTATTTGCCTATATGGAATACGAAATACTATCTCCATATTTTAATTACGCTGTTAATTTTTTTTCTAACGTTTGATCATTCGTCTTATTGAAAAAGTTTATGTGATTGTCATTTATTTTACTGTGACTTGATTCATCGTCAAATGTTCTTTAAGCACGATATAAATATTTTCATTTACACAAAAATTTTAAATAAAACAAAGGGTCAAACGTTGGTAAAAAGTCAACGGTGTCATACATTTAATTACGGAGCGAGTATGTATCCGCGTCAACCAACTATCGGGGCAATTTAACGCTAGTGCGCTCGTCACGATCGGGTGACAATGTGTGAGACATTCCTTTCGATCGATCACCGGATAGATAGCCCCACAAGTTGACCACTGCTCGCACGCACTCCGATAGTCCGATATCCCTCTCGCCACGCCAGACGCCACCTACGTACGCCTCTATATATGCCTCTTCAAACGCCTCTCGCATTGTTGCAAAGTTGCACCGGTCTCGATCGATCGATCCAACCGATCAATACACCGCCACCATCGGTCGTCGCCGCCGTGCTGCTCCACCGTCGAGATCGATGGGCTGGAGGAAGAGGAACGACGACGGCGGCGGCGGCGGCGGCGCGGCCGTGCCGAGAGGGTGCGTGGCGCTGCTGCTGGTCGGGGACGGCGGCGGAGGAGGGGAGGAGATCAGGGTGGTGGTGGAGGTGCGGGCGCTGGGGCAGCCGCGGGTGGGGATGCTGCTGGAGAGGGCGGCAGGGGAGTACGGGTACGACCAGGAGGGCGTCCTGCGCGTCCCCTGCTCCGCCGACGAGTTCCGACGAGCCCTCGCCGCCGACGCCGCCGCCGGGGCTCGGTGCGCGCGGTGACGCTGACGTACGCCCGCGCGCGCGCGCGTACATGTACGCAAGTGTTCGGCGCCCCGGAGCTGCCGGCCTTGGGTTGGGCATGTACTTACGTAAATGTAACATTTGACGGCAAATATGATAGTAGTAGTAGTTCATATGTATTCATTCTTTCAGGGAAAAAAAGAAGAAGTGTTAGTGATTAATTCGCGACTGTATAAGGTTCAGAGTATCAGACAAATAATTACTTGTGCGGTGCCAACAACAAAATTACAACAGTGACTCCATTAAAGTGTCATTGTGCGGTGCCCAGCTCTTCCTCTGTCTACCAAGTCCCAACCCAAGCCTTGAGAGCTAGCCACCTTGGTTTCGTAGTACTATGTTTTTCGCGTGTCCTGTGTTGCTACTCCGCTACGCCGCGCGCAGGGAGCAGAGCAAAGGATGGACCAATGGCTCCGCGAATCCGATCTGACGGACTCGATCTGACGCGCGTCGTCGATCGATCTCCTCATCCTTGCCGTGTGGCGCACCTGCGGGAGGAACTCGTGCAGCAAGCGAGGCCTGTGGGACACGCGCCGCCGCGATCGATCGCTGTTGGTCTCAGGCTCCAATCCTTCGGTTGGTTCGGACGACGGGAATAAGGTGTTGCACTTGCACCCACCAAACCGGCTTTTAACAAATTGGTTAAGAAATTTCGGTCACACACGTTTCTCAAATTACTAAACGGTATATTTTAAACAAATTATAGATAAATTACTTTAAAAAATCATACTAATCTATTTTCATTTTTTTAGCTAATACAAAATTAATTATACGCTAATCTATCCCATCGTTTTACGTTTCAAGGATACAAGTTTCTACCAATATCTCTGAACATAGCCTAGAATCTAGTTTAAACTCCTCGGTACGAAATTATTTTTCTTTCTACTAGTTTTTTACTAGAATAGTACCCCGTATTTTACTTGGCCGTATATACCCATTCTCGCATCATTTCTTTTGTGTGCGAAATGGCATGTATAGTTCTCTGTAATCCAACTGTACTCGCGTAGCACGTGCAACGACAACAAACATATATAAGGGAGGATCTCCTACTGGAGTACACACTACACTACACGTTTTTCTCTTGCACCCTTGCAGGGGTCGCGACTTTAGCCTGTTTTGCTCGATCTCACTGAACATCCACTACTCAGACTCTAGGCGCACGCACGCGCGTGCGCAGGGAGTGAGGATGGACAACGATGGATCGATCGATGCCCCATCGAGAGTGGGAGTCTGACGGGGGGCTTCTTGTTGACTTGTTCTGATGTTCTCCATGTGATACGCCGCATCTGCAAGAGGCCGCTTCTCTTTTCGGAGAAAAAAAATAGTGCAAAGCACAAATATAATGAAAATCTGAAAGCTACTGCTGGATAAAATGTTACTACGTCCGTTTTAAGTTATAAGACTTTCTAGTATTGCCCACATTCATATATATGTTAATAAATCTAAACAATACTATAAAGTCTTATAATATGAAACGGAGGAAGTAATGTCTAAGAAATTTTACTTACAGATTTAATCGCGAGTAAAACTTTTAATGAGAGTGAATTTAACTTTTAGTGACTTGAACAAATCTCAAACGTTTATTTTTAATCAATGATAGTTTCCAGGTTTTCGCTAAATATGTTGTTTACACTATATATATTCTTCCTCCCTTGGGCCGGAGCGGATGATTTCAGTCCACCAAAACCGATCAAGTTCGGCAAAACCGAGTCCAGAAACTTCAGATGTTACATGCATCCACACAACGACTTGCCAAATTGCTTTAAAAAAAAATATGGTTTCAACTCGATCCTGGCACAAAACTCCTTTAACTACCTATTCGTGACACCCTGGCCATTCATTTTACACAGTTTGTACGTACGTGGGGTCAACCCCTTGCAGGAGCTACTTGCTAGCTTATTATATCCTTCATGAAGTCCAAGTCAAATATTTGTGCTGACAGCGATTTCATAGGGATCGATGGATGGGCATGATTGGGCTCCAATTAATCCATCTCCATTAATCATGCTGCTATCCTTGAACAGTTGAACCAAGGATTATACTTAGTACGTTCTCACGTAGGACTAGCTGGTGATAGAGGCGGATGGGTTTAGTTTGGCTCGATCCCCTGCCCGCTAATTTCAACGCTGCTGATTACGGCGATTAATCATGTTTGACACTTGGGCTCAAACGCTAAAGTTGCTTAATTATAAGTTAACTAATTGCAGCGCACACTGGTTTTATATGTACTCACACCGTCCACTTTTACTAGTTGATTAGTAGTAGTTAATTGCTTGCTCGTTTTTGGAGGCACACGTGTTTTTCCTTCGTAAGCTTTCTTTTCGAATCGACTGGATCAATTGACGCCTTTAATTTGATTCTCGTTTTGCCTTTACGAACAAAAGGTAAATTCTCCTCATATACTAGGTTTTCCTCCTGAAGTCATATTCAACGTTTCACGTTACCTGTCTGAATCACGTTTTAGCGGTGTTTGCGTCTGCACGTGCAATTTTAGTTAGAGGTGTTCATCGCCAGAAGAGAATGTACATAAACATATGCAACTTTGGTAAAATAAGATGGGCTTAATTTGTTTCAAGGATATACTCTACTACTACTCCTTTTTGATTTCCTGGTTTGGCCAATCACAAAGTGTCTCTGTTCCTGACTTCCTGTCAATATCTCAGATAACAGCACATAATCTGGACCAAGTCAGATTTTTTTTGCTACAGCAAAAACAAAAAACAAAAAAGCTGTTTGAATTATGTCACGTACATGACCCCATGTCAACGTTTTCTGCGTCAGTTGGGCTCGATCTGTCTGCTGCGAGTTAGTGAGTTACAGTACAAAAATATTCGGTTTGGGCCCGGTCAGAGCCAGAGGCTCGCTTGTTTTGGCAACGAATGGAAGATCGGTCAAGAATTGGACGACGACAACGTCTCGCGCTAGTGCGCCGTCGCCGTCACATGACATTCTTGGTTTTCTTACACGTTGACCATTGGGACGAACACATGCGCACGCTCGCTCTTCTCGCCTATAAAATGCACCCCGGATCTTGGTGCATCCCCACATACTGCTCCATGATTGGCAAATCATTTTAGTTTCACCTGCAAATTTTTCTTAGCCTCGCCGCCGGCGAAGTGAACGCCAATTCGCCATGGTGAGCTGGAGGAGGAGCAGGGTGGTCGCCGCCGCCGGCGAAGATGAGGCGCGCGAGCGGTTGGTTCCCGGTTGCGGCGGCGCCGGCGGCGAGAAGGCGGCGGCCGTGCCGAGAGGGTGCGTGGCGCTGTTGCTGGTCGGGAACGGCGGCGGCGGCGGCGGCGACGGCGACGACGGCGAGCGCGTGGTGGTGGAGGTGCGCGCGCTGGAGCGGCCGCGGGTGGGGGCGCTGCTGGAGAAGGCGGCGAGGGAGTTCGGGTACGACCAGAAGGGCGTTCTGCGTGTCCCTTGCTCCGCCGGCGAGTTCCGACAAGCTCTCACGGCGGACGGCGGCGCCGCCGCCGCCGGAGCTCCGTGCCGCCGGCGATGACGCCGCGCGCCGTACGTGTTTGCGTGCACGCGACGTGCGCGCGTGTGCGGTGTTCATGGTGTGTGTGTATAGGGGGGCTTTCGTGCCTTTCGTGCACGTGTAGGGGGTTGACGAGACGTACAGTACATAGGCTTGAACTTGCATAGAGCGTAGAGGGTAGAACTTGGAAGGACAAACGCATGATCGATCTTTGGATGATGATCGTGATCTGCAAGTGTTTATATTGGGGATGATTTGAGATGAATACATGGAGAATCCAATCAAAAGCGGATTACTCAAAATCAATCGCACTCCTCTAATCTCAAGTTTCAGTTTTTGTCTGTGACTAGTTGGTACTCTCTGTCCTATAATACAAGAGATTTTAGAGGGATATGACATATCTAGGATGTCACATCCCTCCCTTATATTATGAGATAGAAGGGGTAGCCAGTTTCTAAGAATCTAAAAAAGCTAGGTTTCCCAGCTTTTTCCTTTTGGTTTCTAGTTCAATTTTTGAATTCTACGACTATAACTTCTCAGAATTTGAATCAAAAGCTGAACTGTTAAAGTTAAAGTGATCTACTGATTCTTAAGAAACTGCAACAGCTAAAACCTCTCCACACAGAGACCCTTAATTAGTTGCGCGTTGGGCTCTTCTCGTGCCTGCCAAATTATTTCTCGATGCTTGCTGCACGCACGCACGCTGCATGAACGATGACGATTCAGGCGTGCACGCTGACCTGATCCGGGGGTCTCAGTTCGCTGGTTTTGGGCGTAATTTGGTGTATCGCGACGCTCGCCGACGCCGCGCATCCCTCACCCCCTCCTCCGATGCCTCGGCGAACGGCGAGAGTTGAATTCGAGTTGGTGGATGGTTCGTTTCAGGCTTGTTAAATTTCCTTTTTTTTTTGCAGTCTGAAGTCTGAACTCCCCAGCAGGCTAGCACGCTCTCCACTTGCGACGTTTGTACCGTCAGGCTTTCAGTACAACCTGCAAATGCATGCACCATGCAGTCAGTGATCACTCAGTCGGTCCTTGTATATTCACAACACGTGCCAGTCGAGTGAAAGCCGGTTATATTATTTGACTCCGTCGGATACGCGAATCTGCTACAGCCCGCGCCGCCGATCGAGCTCGCGACGTCCGTGACTCTCTCCCCCCTCACCTTCCCGTGTTAAACCGCGTCAGATTGCAGCTAGGGGGCGGAATCGGTAGCATCTTCTTTAGAAACGACGTTTGATCCATTGGTAATCGATCATATTTATCATTTAATCAATACGATATAGAAAAAAAAATAAAAAAAACAAAAATTATGTATAGCAAAAGACAGCAACGGTCAGAAACAGTATCCGTTATAAAAAAGGAGAACGGCGCTCGGCTGATCGGGAATGCGACAATTTGTAGCAACCGGCTCCGCCACCACTCGCGCACCGCACAATTAGAGGTTGATTCGCAAGTAGGCTTATCCACGAATCCGTTTATAGGCAAAATTAGTGCGTAACCCGTGGATTTGATTAGCAGGTTATCTATTAAATTGACTTATAAATGGGTCTATAGATCGATACATTTGTATATCTAGACACGGCAAACCGGGCCACGATACGAAAAATTCATGAATTATCATATATTTGATTTATAAGTAAACTTGCGGGTCGGTCCACTTGCATCGCTACGCGCAATCTTGGTTGCGTAGGTCGCCGTCGTCGCCTTCGCGCGCGCGCGCTAGCCGCTGCTAGCTGTGGGGCTCGTCTCTCTCGTCGGCTGCAGCGCCGGGCGGGGCCGCGCGCTGGCCGCGCGTGCCGACCTGCCGTGCGCCGACGAATCGGTCGGTCGATCTCCGCCTGTTTGGGCGAGAACGATAGGTGTGGTCGCTTGCTTCACCGCGCCAGCGGGATCACATCGGGGAGCTCAGCTGTACCGAATCCCTGTTCTGCCGATTCGAGCCGCGCCCACAGCCATACGTGCAGTCTTCGTCGTCGTCGCCGCGGTGGCCAGCGGCTGTACCTGTCACGTAGGAGTACTACATATCTGCATGCGCAATACCAGCAGCAGCAGCTGCTCTACTACGTGAGATGGTGTTTGGATACAGGGACTTAACTTTAGTCTCTGTATTTAGACACTAATTTAAAGTACTAAATATAGACTACTTACAAAACTAATTAAATAAATGAAAGCTAATTTGCGAGACAAATTTTTTAAGCCTGATTAATCATAATTAGAGAATGTTTATGGTAGCATCACATAGGCTAATCATGGATTAATTAGGCTTAATAGATTCGTCTCACGAATTAGTCCAAGATTATGGATGTGTTTTATTAATAGTCTACGTTTAATATTTATAATTAATTTCCAAACATCCGATGTGATAGGGACTTAAAAGTTTTCCCATTTAAACAGGGTAGCACGAGTGCTCCGCGTATGTAGTACTACCTCACATCGCTTATCCAAAGTTTCGTTAGCCAATGCCAGCGTCGGTCTCCGGGGACCGGGAGACCCCAACCTAGCAGACCTTGTACTAGCTCAGTACTACTGTGTAAACGGCCGGACCGTCTGGACGCCGTGGTGAGGCGACCGCATCAGACGCGTTGTACGTCCAGCGAGAGTGAATTGCTGAAGAAATATTGGTAACTTTAATTTCGTAGACTCAGGAGGATGCGTTCGTAGATGATTGATGACAACGAGTTTATGACAATTATTCAAGGGCATCAACAAATGAATCAAATGTTAGAAAGAAAAGTATGCTAGGATTAGTTTGCTGAAGGTGCAGACTATCTAGTTGACAAAGGAAAAGGTTGCCAACAAAACGTAGCAGTATTGTCCTCTGAAGGATAGAGGACAGGAGGATACATAGTTGAGATGATACATGAGTATACTCACTTTCTATATATGAATGCTATGCAGCGTTTGCAATTTTGAGTCAATTCGTTGAACCCTAACTAAAGCAGAACCAGAAACTGTCTAGATTCTAGATGATAATGCCTTTGCAGATAAGGTCAGTTAGCTCGTGTTGAAGTCAAAATATAACTAGAGCCCGGAAGATCTGGCATGGTGGAAAGAAAAATGGTGCCACATTCATCACTAGCCAATGCTTTCGTCATGGCCACCATGTGTCAAATACACTGAAACTGAAGAATGAAATCATTCGGACGTGGAATTTCATGAAACCTTGGGAGGAAATAATGTAAACATTTTCACGTCAGGAAAACGAATATGAACCTTAGGTTGCTATGGTAGCACACAATGAAGGCTTAACTGACGTCATCTAGATGGTCCCTCAATCTTCTTCCTCAACTGTTCATAGTTTTGTAATTCTTCTATAGACAACGATGGTGCGATATCCCCTAACACCTGAATAGCAATGAAATTAGTTGATATGAACAAATCATACTTATTGTCATGCCCAAAATGATATAAAGTCTTACTGTCATGAAATCATTTATCTCAACAATGACGTCATCAGCACTGGCTTCACTGGTTCTTGAAGGATCAGCCTCAAGTGTTTTGGCCTTGAAATACCAGGTGTAAGTCCAACAGAGCAAAGACAAGAAAAGGTCAGTGAAGTGGGAAGGAACTGCCTGCTACTCACCAAGTTCTTAGCAGCATGATACCATGCGTCTGCGCATAACGCATAAATATCAGCACCGGTAAAGTTTGGAGGACATTGCTGAGCAATTGACAAGAGAGAAACATTCTCATGGAGCTTATACTTGCGTGTCTGTGCTTTCAGGATCCTGCACATCAATTACACTTGGATCAAAGGTGCAATTTTTGCAACGAAATCTGGAATTTTATGAGCAAATACAGATGCCAACCTTTCTCTATATGATGCATCTGAATTTACACCAACATAGAGAAGCTTATCAAAGCGGCCAGGCCGGAGAAGTGCAGAATCAAGAAGGTCAGGCCTATTTGTAGCTCCAATAATGAAAAGATCCTAGAAAAGAATTGGGAAAATGGTTCCCCTTCATGTCAAAGCATCTCAGGAAAAAAAAAAAACAAGTAGGAAAACAAATTGGTATGAACAAGGATAATACCTGACTGTTATCGCTTAACCCATCAATCTCCACAAGCAACTAACAAAGAGTCAAAGAGAGGAAAGGGGAAACTGAGACCACTAAGTCCAATATTTGAACAGAGATAATAAAAAAAACATTGAGACACTGCCTCAGTGATGAAAACAACCATACCTGTGAAACTACTCTATCCATCACACCTGCGGAATCTGAGGAGGATCCTCGTGCAGGAGCAAGGGAATCAAGCTCATCAAAGAAAATTACACATGGCCGTGCAGATCTTGCCTGAGGTTGACAGAAGAGTTGCAACCGTAAGCATATATGCACATCTTATGGCAATTGTATGGTTGTGTAAATCAATTTACCTTCTCAAAAATGTCCCTTACATTCTTCTCTGATTCTCCAACATACATGTTAATCAATTCTGGACCTTTTACACTAAGAAAGTTTAAAGAGCACTCTGTTGCTACAGCTTTTGCCAATAATGTCTGCAAATTGAAACATAATAATAATGAGCACGTATACATTGCTTTTCTATGTGCTTATCCTCTTTGGACAGATGGGAAGAAACGAAAAGGTAAAGCTTAACTAAAAACAAAGTATAAAATAGAAAAACACCGTAAACCAACCTTCCCTGTGCCAGGAGGTCCATACAACAGGACACCTGACCGCTTCCCCAATTTAGAAGAAAAAAGGTGCTTATACAACAGAGGTAACTGTATAGCAAAGAAAAGAGGCAAATTACTATTCACAAACTTACTAAAGCAGCTTCATATTCTTAAGTTACAATAAACATTGATGAACATAAGAAAATTTTACCTGAATAGTATCTAGAATAACCTTTTTCACTTCCTCAAGACCACCAACGTCCTCCCATTTGACATTAGGAACCTGTAGCACATAAAAATCCAAATCAAGTACTTGATGAAAGCAAGTTAAATCACATATACACGATGCCAAAGCAGTCTGCTAATGGGTCTGAGAGCTAGAAGAATATAAGATATCAAAAAACAAGATGTTAAAATGTCTTACTTTGGGTGTACCCAGTGCAGCACGATTCCTTTTCTTGGCCCGTTCTAGAGAAGACAAAATATATTCTTTGCAAAAAGTTTTTTCTTCATTTTGAGAGCTAGAAGAGCTTGTAGGAAGGATGCCTTTAAGCTTATCACCTTCGCTATTATTTTTATCCGTTTCAACTTTATGTGCAAAAGATATGCCAGCATCTGCAACCAATGCAAGTATATCCCTTGGCATGAAACCAGACGTTTGTACTGCTAAATCTTTTACGAACTTGTCATTTATACTCTGAAATTGAAATAAAATAAGCATCAAATGTAACGTAAAAGCACAAAACTTCACTTTTGGATCAATAGCGAGAAAATTCTACCTCATCAGCTGACGTTGAAACACAATGGAGTGTTTCAGATATCAAGTTCCTCCTCTGTTCTTCATTTATACTTTTCATGTTTATCTCATGGCGGAAACATCGCCTAATTGATTGTGGCATTCCTTCAGCACGATCTGCAGTTGCAACTAGTATAACTTGAAGTGGGCTTACACATTCAGGTTCCACAAGGTACTGAAATAAAGGGAGGTTTGATGATAAGGAACATGATGGTCTTATACCACAAAACGAGGGATAACCTAAAGGAAGGTGGAAGGAATACTTACTGGATTTCCATTTATATCTCTTGCTGGGAGCGATTCCGTAGCAACCCAATGTTGTCCAATGTACTGCTTGATGACGGATTCAATGTTTGCTGCAGTGCCAGATTGCGCAGATTGTGTCCCTTCGTTGGAGGATGTATTCCCAATAGCATCAAAGTGGCGAAGAAGTATTATACATGGTGAATACCTTCATGAAAAGTTATTCAGCTTAATTATGTGAACAAAGTAAAAAAATCAGTACCTGAAGAAAACAAACGAACTACAGAAAATGTTTTTGATCATTTGATGACTAAAGCATGAATAGATTTCATCGGTAGAGAATAAGAAGGTAATAGGACACAAGAAAATGAGTACTTATGAGCTTCTTTGAAGGCAGCCACTAGTGCAGCTGCTGCCCCGCTATCTGATGAAGTCATTAGATCATGACAGCTACACTCAACCACATGCAAACCAAAATGGTTGGCAACATGCTTGACTACCGTCCGCTTCCCACATCCTGCACTTTCATCATTTTCGTTAGTAACGGTTTAGTTCAAGCTGAGTAGTAAACACTGAAAATAAATTTCTGGAAATTACAGCTTGAGTGAAATAACCTGAAGGCCCATATAAGAAAGTGGAAAACTTGACTTTTGGCAAAATGTTTGAAGGACATAGTGCTGGTGCAATGATAGATGCTAAATGCTCCACTATTTCACTGTGCAAAGGAACTGAAGCACCAGGAGAAGCAAACAAGCTGTAAGGGGGTATTGAAGCAGAAGCACCTCCCCCAAGAACAAGGGCTGTTTGATTACAGTTGACGCGATGAACTGGTTCATCTGATGGTTCCATGCCAGTCACCTAGTGCAGGGGTTACAATGTTAACATATCAAGCTTATGAATGATTGCATAAAGCCAGTCATAAGCTAAACGTTAGATCACCTTTCTCCAGCATATTAATTAAAACATGTATGGAGGATGACGGATAGGTAAGTTACCTTGAAGTAAATCATATCATGAGGATGGAGTCTATTGTCCTCCCTGTTGCATGCAAGGCAGGAGGTTGCGCCACAATTCCAATTGTTCCTTATGCAAAAAACATCCCCTCTCGCTAGGAACCTATCAAACTTAAAGTGCTCATTCAGAGCTTGATCAATCATATCTTGGTAGTCACTTCCTCCAATGGCTGAATTTGCCTTTAGAGAAGCAAACACACCACATTCAGGAATCCTCACAACAGAAACCCGCAAATGCAAAGCATGTTTCGGCACTTGAGGGGATGGAAGAATCTCTAAGTGAAGAATAGGATTACTTTCTTCACCAGCAGCCAGATCACTATCTTCAACTTTAGAACAGAACTTGAAAGGTTTCTCTCCTTTTTGAACAAGAAGCTTGAGACAAGAGACATGGACTCCCAGATTGAATGCCAGAAGTGGGCTAACATAAGCGACCTCTTCATCCAAGGGCGGAAAGCCGTTTGTTGGAAAAGAGTGACAGGGTAAGATACCCATGGCATTATCCAAGGGAGAGGCTGCGTCCACAGGCTCAGTATGTTCTGTCAGGGAATCATCAAGGCATGGGTGATCAAGTACTACTGCTTTGGCAATCCTTCCGACATTATTGTCAGCATTCTTCACAAGCACCTGCAGATTGAAAGCCCTTTATTACTTTCAGCACAATAGATTCCTACATACTGCCCAACCTTATGCTAGGAGTATACACTAGCGCACTTCTATCATCATTTAGATTGCCTGAATCAAGTGTAACATAAATGCAATCATATGCTCACAAAGGTAAATTTTGTAGCACCATTGCTCTAGGCATCACTTGCCATTGTACTTATTACAGCTCAATTTGGCTAAGCTAATCATCAATTCCCATCCAACTAATCAGAATTCAGAACAGTGTACAGGTAAACCCCATATGTGACCATCCAAAATCGACTAAAATCCAATTCACTGACCAGATTTTCCACCGAATTACTCAATCATAACGATCTAACTGAGACGAGATAATGGGATATTTGATCCGAGAAGGCGCGGGGAGGGGACCAGTCCACTTACCGGCGTGCCGGTGACGACGGCGAGCCGGCGGAGCGCGGACGAGGGGAGGGCGACGAAGGAGGCGGCCTCCCCGAACTCGCCTCCGCCCGCGGAAGACGACGAGGAGGAGGAGTTGGGGAAGCGGAGCACCCCGGCCCTGATGCGCACCGGCTCCGGCGGCGGCGGCGGCGGAAGGGCCGACCCGCGGCGGTCCCCCGGCAGCGAGTCGAGCAGCGCCTGCGTGGAGGCCAGCACCAGCGGCTTCCTCCGCTGCCGCGTCGCCTCCACCATGGCTGCGACGCGCGCGCGAGAGAGAGAGGGGAGAGAGAAGAGGAGAGTCCACACGAGGGAGAAGAGGAGAGAGAGGTTCAGAGAAATCAGTAAACCGACTGAGGCTGTGTTAAACTACAGATTCCGCTCTAAACTGCGAACGAATTTATTAAGTCTAATTAATTTATTAGTAGTAAATGGCTATTATAGCATTATATTGTCAAATAATGGTGTAATTAGGCTCAAAAGATTTGTCTCGCAATTTACATACAAACCGTACAATTGATTTTTTTCGTCCACATTTAATGCTCCATGCATATATCCAAATATTTAATGTGACGAAAAAGTTGGAAGTTTGACTAAAAAATTTTGAATCTAAACACGACCTGAGCTGAAATCAATGAACCTGACAATTTACATTTTTTTCAGAAAAAATATAGTACAAACATAAACGCCCATAACACGCGTTTACTCACTTGTATAAACACATACACGAATATCCTACTCTTATAAGCACTTTCGAAAAACTGTGCTTGCATATGTTTAGATTAATGAAATTATCACATACGTTTCGTTGTCAACAGATATATCTCTTACCACTGAAGAATAATTAGCTGTAAATATGAGAAAAGATAGAAAAGAGAGAAATTTCGAGGAGAGGAAAGCCGTAGGGCTAACGAACTGCTGCCAAATTGATTACTGGGACAGTTTAGAGTTCAAATCGATTTCATGATAAAATTGTTTTTTTGCCATCTGTCTCTTTAATCTGCGACTGAATTACACAGAGAGATAGACAGCATGGATCATCAGACTGAATATATGGTATGCACCGTACGTGCGAAACAGCCTTCTGGAGAAAGTTTAATCGTAATCGTGCAGACAAGCACGATTAGCAAAACAGAACTGAAAACTGTAATTTACTGCTTCAAGTTTTTATCAAAGACTATTTTAAAAAAAAAACTTTTTAGGAACCAAAAAATGTACTACAAACTAGTGGAATGTGGGAGCCCATATGCGTTGGGTCAGCTAGCAGATCAGACGCGGCCCCGCCCAGCCCAACAACACAATCCACACGCCGCCTGTCGAAAAAATCCAGCCCACGTTTGCGTCTGCGAAGCCACGCCGCGGTCTCATGGCGCGCGCGGTTGCCGCGCCCGCGACGAGAAAATTGCAATATTGAGAGTGGCAAATATCGGGGCTTCGCTGTTTTGACACTCTAAGTGGATGACAAATGGGTCCATCTATATCTATGAAATGTGGGTCTAGTGTCATTATAGCAAAGGTTAATGTTTGCAGTGTCATTATTGCAAATCCCCCGCCGACGACACAACACACGCAAGCCACGCCGCGCCACCACACGGCCAGCCGCCGGTGTCCGACCGGTGGACCGCCCGGCCTCACGGCTGCAAGATTCGGCCGCCGCCGTGGTACTTTGGCAGACACGGAGTCACGGAGATGACCCGAGGTCGAGCGAGAAGATAGCAAAATCACATAGGGGGCATTTACATTTAGGGCCTGTTTGGTACAGCTCCAACTCCTAAATTTAGCTTCAGGAGTTGGGTTTGGAGTGGAGTTGTGGAGCTGCCTAAACCCAGCTCCACAACTCTAGTTCATTTTGTGAGAGAGCTCCACCCAACTCCACTCCCAATTTTGATGGAGTTGAAACTGTTTCGCTGAGATGCAGCTCCAGGAGCTGAAGCTGGAGCTGTGCTAAACAGACCCTAAGGGTTGGGTGGAGCTTAAGCTGGAGCTATGCCAAATAGACCCTAAGGGTTGGGTGGAGCTGCATCTCAGTCAAACAGTTTCAGCTCCACTAAAACTAGTCAAACAGTTTCAGCTCCACCAAAACTGGGAGTGGAGTTGGGTGGAGCTCTCTCACAAAATGAACTAGAGCTGTGGAGCTCTCTCACAAGCTCCACAACTCCACTCCAAACCTAACTCCTGAAGCTAAATTTAGGAGTTGGAGCTGTACCAAACATGCCCTTAGATTGTAACCAAAATGGATCTTATCAAATTTTAACAATGCTAAAATTTTGGTAGGTTGACATTATTATTAAAACTTCGACAGGATTCTTTATGTATATATTAAGGTTTGGCAAAAAAAAAACTAAATGTATACATATCTTTAACAATTTTATCAAGAAATGATACTAATCTGAACAGTGCATGATCCCTTTCAGTTTTCCCGAACGATTAACCACTGCGATCTGCAAGCGGCCGGATCCGCAGGATCAGGCCAAACTCCTCGTCGATCGTCAGTCAAAACGATCGGAAATCGATGCTGCACACACGCACGCACGCACCTCAGCTAGCAATAACTCTCGACGTACGACGTCGACGTGCTCACTCATCAACTCCTTCAAATCAATGCGAGAGCTTAGCTAGCTTAGAGACTAACACGAATTCAACGTTCTCAACTTAAGTCTGATCGATCGATCGGGTCGAGCAGTAGTGAATGCGTGAGCGCGACAGAGCCCGAGTCATTCTAGCTAGTATAGCTAGATGCATTATGCATGTAGTATGGCTACCACTGCTAGTTTATTTACTACTATACGTGCTCACGTACGCCGATCATATCATATCGTGTTCAAGATGTTCAATGCAATCGCCTGCCTAATTCTTTCTCCGAGAGCGACCCGGTTTTAATTACTGGTTACTTGCACAGGTTGCGCAAGGATGTCATCGCCTTAATTATGGGGATGAAATAGTCTGAAAACCACGTTGTTGTTTGCCACGTACGTCTAGAACATCTTTCGCCGTAGTTTGGTAGTAGATGATGAACGAATGTTTTTAGTCGGTTACTGTAGTTTGTATTCAATCATGCTTAATTTGTTACCTCGTCTTATGGCCCATCTGGTGTACGCTAAATATGTACCTAAACTTAGCTTTGTCGTGATACAATTTGAGTAACTTATGCTTAATCACGACCTGTTTCGGCGAATAGCGATGAACCCCCGCAAAAACATCACATCGAATTTTTGGACACATGCATGAAACATTAAATATAGATAAATAAAAAAAACTAATTACTTCCTCCGTTTCACAATGTTAGTCATTATAACATTTCCCATATTCATATCTATCTAGATTCATTAACATCAATATGAATATGGGAAATGTTAGAATGACTTAGGCTATGTTTGATTCAGCTTAGGATTATTATAATCTGGATTATTAGGAGTAAGCTGAAACAAAAAATTATATTATTATGCTAGATTATAATAATCTATAAGCCATATTAGTATAATCTAATAATCTCTTAAAGACCCACTACCCTTAGATGCCTCCAATAATCCAAAGAAACAAACAATTCATAGCTTATTCTATGTCAGCTTATTATAATCCAGCTTAGAGTAATATGATTTAATAATCTAGATTACAATTATCTTAAGCGGAAACAAACAGGGCCTTACATTGTGAAACGGAGGAAGTACACAGGTAGGAGAAAAATCACGAGACGAATCTTTTTAGCATAATTAGTCTATGATTAGTCATAAGTGTTACAGTAACCCACATGTGGTAATGACGGATTAATTAGGCTCAAAATATTCGTCTCGCGGTTTCCAGACGAGTTATGAAATTATTTTTTTTATTTGTGTCCGAAAAATCCTTCCGATATTCAGTCAAACATCCTATGTGACACCCAAAAATCTTCTTTTCGTGAACTAAACATGCCCGAAGTCAAATATTTCTGCCGGATTTCGTCTTTCAGACAGTGCAGATCCGAGTCTGAAACAATCTGCAGGTACCTGAACAGTATTAGAGCAAGTTTAATAATGGAGCCAACTATGAGCTTATAGCTTATATTAAAGTTAGCATGTATAGTAAGTGAGCTACAAGGTTATCTTTTTTTTTCTCCTTCTCTCTCTATCTCTCACCTATGCATTTAATGTATTTATCTTGAAGTATGTGAATAGCTAGCTCTTGCATGAGAGCCAACCCTCTCTATTTTTCAAATTCTCTTTCATTCACATTTATAGTTGGCTTATAACCTACTAGTATACTTGCTCTTATTACGACTACTCCACCTATGCATCCTGCAGCCGTTTGTATCCGTGTACAGACTCGAATCTGGAGAGCACATCGGTTCAGACTTCAGAGTTCAGACACTGATCAAGTGGATCATCCACTACAATCCATGCATCCCAGCATCATCGATCAATTCATCATCACCACCGATCATCCAAAGGGAGAGACCGATCGAGTACTCTCTGTACTCGTACCACGTTACTACTACGTCAGATCAGCTTCAGCTAGCTATATCTGCTGCAGTCACTGCCACTGACGGTCGCTAGCTCCAGCAGCCTACCTACCTTTACCTATGGCTACTCTATCTACGGGCGATCGATCCAAGACAGCAGCTAGCGGCGGCAGTAGGAGGAGGAGGACGTAGGCGAGCGTACTGCTAGCGCTTGCAATAAATTGCAAGGCATAACCCAGTTTCGGTGCACACATCACCCGCCCATAAATGTTCTCCTCCTCGCCGTCGTCGTCGTCGTCTGTGACCTGAACTGATGAACGGGGATGAATAGCGCAGAGCGGCTTCGAGCAAGCGACGACGACGACGATCGCTTCTCACCTGCCCCGTCATGTTCATACGGATGGGTTCCATCCATCCGTCTAGCTATCGGTGAAGTGATCATGCTAGCTAGAAGCTACGAAATGCTAGCTTGGAGATATATGGACCAATTTCTCTTCTTTTTTTTTTTATGTATTGGAAATGAACAGAAATATCTACTCTTTGATCAGATGGGTGTATGTGTGTTAGTACTAGATATTTCAACTATATAATATCCAATTTACACCCTCCGTCCCATAAAAAATTCAATCTACACATATTCAGATTCATAGCTAGTATTAAAATTTTTTATATGACATAGGAGTACTAGTATCTCCGTTTTTTTAGTTTTTAATTACATCGCGTTGTCAATATTTGAGCATGGTCATTTATTGTATTAAGAACTTAGTGCAAATATGCAAAATGCAAGTCATACTTAAAGTATCTTCGATGATAAACAAAATCACAACAAAATAAGTGATGCTTACATTTTTTATAACAATATGAATGGTCAACATCATCATTTATTTAAGAAAATAGTCTATTTTACTCACTCGAACTATTTCGCCGGGGCACTTAACCCCTAAACAATTTCTCAGCTCATTTTACACTCTGAACTATTGAAAACGGTTCATCTTAATCTTTAATGGCATCTCCTTTTTTCCTCGCTTTATAAGTCATATTTTGTAATGGAATTTAATTTGTAGGATTGATATATACTGTTAATTAAGGATTAAGATGAACCATTTCTAATAGTTTGGGGGTGAAATAAGAAAAAAATAATTTAGGGGGTTAAGTGATCCAATGAAATAGTTCGGGAGAGTGAAATGAACTTTTTCCTATATTTAAAAATAGAGGCAGTAGTGTATGACTATTGATGAAGGTCTTGATTTTCGGTCAAAATAAGCCCTTATAAATATGCACTAGGATTGAGTCCAGTCCAGTAGGCCCATTAACGCAAGCAGGTATGTTTTGCAAGGTATAATCGTCATGTCTCTTCTTTAAATCATCTATTTCTAACACTCCAATTTTGAATTAAGAGCTGAAAATCCACAAAAGGATGGACCAAGCGGGCCATGTTAGATTTAGACAAGGGTAGTTGGTAAGCTATTTCGGTCGGTTTCTATGAAAATGTTGACCAAAGTATGGACAGTTTTCCATCTCGTTTCAATTCAAATCAACACAACTGAGAAATATTTAATTCGTTAAACTATTTCACGTTGTATTATTAATTGAAACACATTACTCCATCCTTCCAAAAATCTGAGACCTATTTCATTCATTGGTTTCTCCAAAAATTTAAGTCCTATTTGTAGTCACTATGTGGTAAATTAAATTATTGATTAGAAACCAAAAAGTCATTCTAGTATTTATTGGTTGCATGTTCATTGGTTTTGCCACATGGTGAGTACGTTAATTGCTTCTTGGTTTTGATGAAAAAGAAATAGGTCTCAGATTTTTGGAAGGAGGGAGTATTACGATGTCCAACTGCGATCTGTCTACGCCCAAAAAAGAGAGTAAGAGAAGAGATAAAGCTCTCTCTATATAAGTCAATGATGTTTGTTTTAGTGTGTGCTAGTCAAAACAAGGATTTGGAATTAAATTCTGAATATATCATTATAAATATACATATATATAGTATTTACTAAGTTTATATGGAGATGTTGTGATGACTTAATGGAGCAATAACCATTCGAATTTCACATACAACTTATGCATGCTATTTGTAGTAGAATTGTATTTGTTATACAAGTCTATCACCATTTTCTATATTTACACAATGAAATTGAATTTGTTATACATTTGTTAACAAAATTTTATTGAAAATATTTGTAATACCAGATTTAAACCATGCATCTATGACTCCACCATCGTATAGGGGTGTTTCTACTCCAACCATATACTCCATTTGTAGTGAAATTTTCCCTCCATTTAATAGTACTGTTTTTAGGCCTTCAAAAACAAACTATGAGAGCTCGTTTTAATTTATTAGTCCTCTCCTGATAATGTACGGAGTAGTAGTACAAAATATTAGTGCTTATCTATGTCAAATCAGCTACACCGCGACTTCGAGAAACTGATTGGATTTGCCGGCTAGTCCAACTATAGGTTAGGTTCGATTAATTAGATTAGATCGTCTTAACTCACTTCTCAATCTATCCCAGCCAGCCAGCCAGTAGTGAAAATTCAGGCATTCATCTCTTTCCCTTTCAAATTCTTCTCCACAGCGAATGAAATATGAAACCTACTCCTCCTTTGCAAATCGCGGTATACAAATGAAACCATGGACGTGTCAGCTGCGATTAATTGCTCCAGCTAGCTAGTGACGTATTAAGACAGTTAATCCACCACCAGCAGCAAGCTGCAGCCGAATTTAATCTAAAACAAAAGCTTCTCCGTGACACAACCTCACCTGATTAGCACCCACGGTGGCAAGTCCAAGGTAGTTAATACTATTAATTAATTAATTAATTAAATTGACCAAGAGAACAAAAACCCAAATAAAATTAAATGAATAAATTAGGTGGACGCAGCTATCGGCAGTAAATACCCAAACGTGCTATATTAATTAGTTGTTCAATTGATCGAGAAGACTTTACTTGCATGGCCAATGGGAGGACTCCAATTAAGCAAGCTAGCCGGGGAGAGGAGTATTAATTAATTTGATCGGCTACAGATATGAAAAGAAAGAAATCGTCGTCGTCATTAATCATCGTGATTAATTGCAGTAATTAACCGTAACCCCATTGGATCGTATCTGCATGGATTAATGTGCATTAATTGAGATATAGCTAGCTAGCTCTAGGTAGACGCATGCATGCATCATTCTATACTATCCCTTCGCCTGGCCTTGCTTGCACTGCACTCGCCAATTTGCCAGTTAATTGCGGTGATAATCGCCATGCTAATTAATTGCCTCTCTTAATTAGTTAATTAATTAATCCCCTTTCCTTTGCTGCCACGTACTTCCTCCATTCCATAGCGTAAGACGCACACGCATTTTAAGATTTAACTTTCAAAACATTTAATTAATTAACAATTAGTATAATATGTATTGAATTTTATTTGCTGAAAACAATATAATTGGAGTATATTTCAATATACTTTTATATGATTATAATTTTTTTTGATACAAAGTTTATAGAGAAATTATAAGTACTAAAATTAGTTTAGTAGATCGTGTGCCGAATACGTACTGTAGGTAATTAGCTAGCTATAGCTCTCCTGTATATTGATCGATCGGCTCGTGTTCATCATTGATGATGATTAATGTTGCTTAATTAAGATACGTAGATGTGAGGATATGCCGTTGAAAAATAAAAAGAGGGCGTACGTCCATTGTACACATGGAGGTCGACCAATTTCAATTTAATTCGTACGTGCAAAATGATTGAAATTCATCCATAAGCAGCTATGACCATTTCGTTCCTGAAATTTCTGCAATTCGATAGACAGATGTACTAGTACTACTTGGTTTATGTTGTACTCCGTTTTATTTTCATTGGATGAGTTGGAACTTGGTTTTATTTCATATGGCCGTACAGGCTAGTGATGTACTTAAGAGAAGTTGCTTTATATTTGGAAAAAAAAAATCAAGGGTAGTAGCTAGTATGAAATGAATGAAGATATTTTGTAACCAAGATAAATGAATTGGCAAAATAATCTGTTCATTAATTATATAGTAGTACATAGTGGTCTTATCCTTGAACAGAAAATTGTAAAAGAAAAAAAATAATTATCTGAGTTTGAACACGGGAGAGATGCTGCCGTTGAATTGATAGGAGTATGCTTTATCAGAATAATTGAATTTCAGATCTTCAGCATATAATGAAATTAATAAATTTGATGGACATATCAACGCAATTGAATTGCATATTTATTTCAATTCGATGACTTGTCGATGTGAAGCCAATAGAGATGATGGGAGCCAAAAAATAACTATCTCACGATGAGTTCTTGTCCAGTAGTTATATCCTATCACTGTCGCGAGATTGATAAGCTTTGGTTTACTTGGATGAGACCACGCATTTTTATAGTAACATCATGGAGTGACACTAGTCATTTTTATAGTAACATTATGGACAATGACACTCTCGTATTGCGTATAGTATAAAATACATGATTAACTTAAGTAAACTATCTATGTTATTATTATTTCTGGTATACGTATAAATGGTGCTCATAGAGATATATACTCCATGTTAGCAACTTAGCAAGTATGACAACAGTTTTTTCCATGCAAAGACAGGTCCTGCCATGTAGTATAAATGTCCTAACATTGTTCATATAGGCAGTAACTAGAGATGAACTCCATGTGTAAAATTACTTGAAGCAAGATTAAAGTTTATTTCTATAAATACTTGTATTGTATTATGCACACTACACTGTTCTATAAATTACTCAGCATATATAAGTCTTTGTCTCTCTTTTTCTTCCACTCAGCTTAGTCTTACCTTCTTTTTTTCTATAAACTAGAGATGTCATTTTACAATTAATGATGACAATCAAACCTTAATTAGAATCTTACGTCACTTATGTACACACAAGTTAAGATTTAATATGTGGAAATGATGTTTCTAAGCTTATCACGGAAATACTTTTGCACTTATACCATTGACTATTTTTATCGATGTATAATTAGAAAAAAAACAATATGATTAAACATGTGCATTATAGATGTTGGTGTATAGTGAATTTATACATTTTTCTCATTAGCATAAACTTTTGGGTTAAACTATTTAGTGCATAAGATTCAATATAGTGTCACAGTTTGAGATCTCAAATTCAAATATGTTTGGTGCATTAATTAATGTAATTCAATATGGTATCAGCACAAAAGACCTCGAATTCGAATCCAGCTAAGTCCTTAGCTGCGATGCAATTAGATAAAAACATAAAACCTATTACCGTTTCACACTTCAGGTTTTAGGAGGCGTATATAAGTGAATTCTCCACAGTTTGTTAAAAATAAATGATAATAAATTTATCTGCTCTAAACTATGAAGGTATAGTATGAAGTTAATTATTGATGTCCACAATATTGATAGGTGAAAAAAAGAAGATGGAAGCCCTATTTTTAGCCTTTTCTCTTAGTAATATCAGATTTGATTTGTACGTCAAAAGAAACAAATAAACAAGCAATAAAATTGACAAAAGACATGTTTCAACTAATTAGTTTGTACAGCTACAAATTGAAGAAAAACCAACAAATAAGGAACAAAGAGATTAACAAAGGTTGGGCTTCTATATATTTGCCCAGCTGCAGGTTTGATCCGATCCTACGATCATAATATCTATTTAATTTTTTTTCAGGAGGTATATATATAGACCTACACGACTGATCCATCTCAATAAGTAAAACTTATCAGAATGTTTCTGTATCACTAAAAAAAGAAAAGAAATTAACTGAAAAAAAAATTCGTTTCCAATTTTTTTTTTTCTTTTCCAAATATTTTTCTCTGATCACTCGGTGTCGTCGGCCGCCGCATTCAGGTCAATCTTGGGCTTCTTCCCGCTGCCGTCGCCGGCGCCGGCGGAGGCTTCCCGGGGCTTTCCGGCGAGCGGCGGGACGTTGCCGGCGCAACGCGGGCACCGGGGGTCCGCCTCGGCGATGAGCACGTAGGTGAGGCAGGACGGGCAGGCGGCCGCACGCATGGACGGGCTCGCGGGCGTCGCGGCGGCGCCGCCTGAGGGCGGCGAGCGGTGGCGCTTGCCGATGGAGGAGGAGGACGAGGAGGTGGACGCCGACGACGACGACGACGTGGCCGGGGAGCCACGCGCGGCGGCGGCGGCGGCCGCGGCCGACCTCCCGGCCGTGGCGCGCTCGAGCGCGGAGCGGACCATGTCGAGCGTGCAGACCGCGGCCGACGTCGACGCGGCCGCGGCGGCGGAGGACGGCGGCGGAGGCAGGTTGAGGTCTTGGTGGCCGACATGGACGCCCTGGAGCCGAGGAGTCAAGAACGTCTTCCCTGACTGCAAGAAGAAGAACAAAAAAAAAATCAGTAAACTCCATTTCTTCAAGATCAAACCAAGAACATGGCAAGATCAGAGCCTCATGAAACTAAATTCAGATGGAACAAGTTTTTTTTATGTTCTTCATATTAAGAACAGAGTGCTTAATCTCCTAATATTCGGAAGAAATACAGCATGCAACACATGAACCGATCTCTAATCGTTGCAAACATTGCAGAATTTGTCTCCGATCAAAGAAAAAAAAACAATAACTGAACGAATGGAACAGTTCGTCTCAAATTTCGTCAGAGGAAGAAACATAAACCGAAACTCAGAAATCACCAGCGCTCACGAGATCAGAGAGAGCGAGGACTCACCATGAGATCAAGCCGCCTCTCCCACCCGGCGGGAACCTTCACCTCGAGGTCGACCACCTCGTCCTCCCCTCCGCCGCCGCCGACGACGCCGCCGCGGCTGTCGCCGCCGCACCCGCCGAGCAGATCCATCGTCACGACCTCCCCCGCCGCCCCGCCCCTCCTCCCGGCCTCCCCTCGCAGCAGCCTCGCCACAGAGCTCACGTCCGCCGCCATTCCCCTCTCCCCCGTGGCGGCTTTCCTCTGCTTCTCCGCGTCGCCGCAAGAAGAAGAAGAATCGAAAGAAGAAGAAGCGGTGGCGCTGGTGGAGGTGGGCGCGGCTCGCCTATATATATAGAGGGCGCGCGCCGCCGTGGCCGACAGGTGGGACCCACGCGTCAGTGGGGGTAGGGGGGGTCAATGAATATAAGTGAAGGAATGGGCGGCCACTAATTTATTGGTGTTGTTGGGAAATGGTTGGGGGAATTATTTAATGCCAATTAATTCCGATTTCTAGGGGGAAGGAGGAGGAGGAGAAAGAAAGAAGGCCTCTCTCTGTGGTTTGATCTAGTCGAGTTTTAAATGCATTTTGATTTTTTGGATTTGTTTTGGTTTAAAGTTTGCATTTATTCTGCATTCCATATACCTGTGGTGTGGTGCCACATTTGGCATTCAGAAAAAGATGAAGAAAACCTGATCTGCCCACCTGTAAATTGTAGTAATGGTTCATTTAGAGAGGGCTATTTTTATGCAGTGATGCAAATATATTCATTTAGTGTCATGTCTTTAATGAGAAATGATCCTCAATTTATTTGCATTATTCAGTTCCTTATGTGTAGTTATTAGTTCATCTAGAAACAGATGTCCATTATGATATTCATTATTAGTTCCATCTACCATGAAAGAACATGCTATATTAATTTATATGCATGGCGCGTCATCTGTTTTTAGATATATAATCTTATTAAAAATAAATCACAATGATTTGTCAACGAACGTAGCTAAAACGTGTTATCGTATATTTCTTGGAGCTGAATAATATTAATCTCTTTGTCAAAAGTCATATACTGGAGTACATGCACGGTATGGATACTCCAGCAGTCGTAAAAACATTAAAACGTCCCAAACAAACCTTTAATTCTTTGAATGGCAACAACTTTTTAGATTGATTGTATAAAACTCATATATTCATAATTATCTTAAAAATTAGCTCTCAATATGATCTCAACGAATTTTGTAAATAATAGTCGTCAACTCGTGCGATGCATGGCTACAATTATTCATAAGGTAAATCTTAGAATTCGAATCATATGTTCAATACATAGATTACTTTTTCTCCAAATTACTACTACTACCTTTGTCCTATTTTCGTATTATTTAGCATATATTAAGATTTGAGAAGAAAGACTAAGGTGTCCCTCATTAAATGGAGTATAGGTAAGAGTGGGGTGGTGGTTGGGGGTAGAATAGGGAAAATTTTAAATCAGAAGTGATTAAAGGGAAAATTAGTACTCTATTATAACAACTATTTTGGCACAAATTTAAAACGTACAGATACAATTATTATGGGACGGTGATAGTATTGCTTAGATTTAAAAGGGAATCCATGTCATTTATAATATGATAATTATTAATTTTAATTTCATAATAAATTGATAGCATAATTCTAAGTGGTACAACTTCATATTTATTAGTTACAAATTATTGAACTTTGGAAAAAACTTAAACTCAAGACTCCATGTATATTGGCATGTTTTATATCACACTAAATCTCAATATGATATATAGCCGTGATAATACAATCAACTTAATCAACGGTTAGTACCATATCTTTTTGTTAACGTAAAGGGCTCTCTCACACTAGATATATATTCTTTTAAACAGTCTAATATATCTACTTTCTACACTCTTTTATAGACAAGATGATAGATAGGTAGATAGATAGATAAATAGATAGATGGCGTGTTCGTCGACATAGGGATTCAAGATGCCACCGTCGTCACCCTCTAACCCTGCCGCACGGAGAGGGATTTGGGGATAGATCCAACTATCCAAGGGAGTTGGACAGAGAAGAGGAAATACAACGAGCGGTTATATGCGAACTTGTAACAGGAGATGTGTGATGGCTTTCTATACAAACGCTCTGGCTGAATTATATCCTTTGGATTAAAATCAAAGGGTTGATTGCATTAGTGCATGAGGGCTGGTGCGTGCATAGAATACATTGCCAAGCGATAGATAGATAGATAGATAGATAAAAATTTGTTTTCATAATATTGCAATTTTAGGATTTTTTTAATTACTCTTTGTTCCAAATTAGAAAATGGAGGGATGTCCGTATATATTTTTAAAAACATGTAAAAATATCTATATTTTAAAATGGTGGTAATATTATAAAGATGGTGCTGATATGCCAAATGGCATGTATTCGTGATCCAATTCCGTAAATCTGTGGCAACCCACACCAATATTAAGGAAGTATAATCTTACTAATAATGATATGATCCGAATATTGAAGAAAAAATAGTTCAGGCATATGACAGTAAAATTTTAGTGGCCAAATAGGGTGTCATCAATTCACTCTAAAAATTAAAACAATATGTCTTTGATGAAGTTCACAATTCAGACAACTCGCAAGTAAGAACAGGTAAGCATTGCTATCAATTTTCAGATTGCTAAACGATTCAATATTTCAATTGCAGCAGGTCGACATTATTAAGATGGAGAAAAAAAAAGGGATCGTGCACGTATCTTTTGTTATAAAAGCTGTACAAATATTGTAATCACAACGGGTCTAATCACGAATTAAATAAGCGAAGATTGTTTTCCATAACTAGTACAGGAAAATAGAAAGGTTTTAATGGGCAACCAACCTGTGAAGAAGACGATCTTTATTTGCACGCAAGCTGGATCAACCTCTCGCTTGATCACATTGAATTTGAATCGACAAGCATTGCAATTTGCAAGACACTATTCAGTAGTATTCAGTACGCTGGATTTGTCTCTCTTTAAACCCGTTTGCAACTTTTGATATTTCGAATCAGATCAACGTCTTAATTAAGTAGGAGTACCAGAGTAGCTGGGAGGGAGTAGTTAGCTGTACTTGAGTTTACAGATGAAGAATTCTTTTCCTCCCATTAATCTCTCCTAACATTAGCTTGACCATAAATACATGGCATGTATCTAACGTTTGATTGAAAAGCAGAAAATATTTCCACATGTGTTTTGACCTGTATTTTTAGGAACTACTCCTTTAATCCCAAAATATACTCCTAACAGTTGGAGTATTAACTAAGTTAGCTATACTTTCGAACAGAGGAAATAATTTTTAGAATTAACATAGAAGGTTTTCAACTGCTTTCGTAACTCAGCTGGGTTATAGATTGCTAGGATAGAAGAATATAATTATTATGCTAAAATTATTTTCGGTTAATTCAGAAACATGTTTTCGTTTTTCTTTTAGAAAAAAAGCTTTGAACAGGGTTACAATAATCATCTTCTCCATTTCCCTTTTCTGCGTACAGTACGTACTCTGATTTTATTTTCTGCTACGTTGGACGAATTATCTTCTGGAACAGTATGTTAAGGTGCATTAATAATTAATTTAAAAACAATATTGGTTCGATGTAGGGCCAGGTAAAACGACCTCCAACAAACCAAATTAATTAACCACCAACGACTGAATGCTCATGGGAAAAGTAGCTTCCTAAATCTTCACACTCACGAGTTAAACAGCCATTAAATGCGATCAACTTCTTGATACTTGGACTGCACTTATTAATGAACGGATTGTTTGGGCCTTTGGTTATCCTCGCATTTAATGCGAGGCAATGCTAATGCAGGATTCTCTGTGGGGGATGCACCGAGTTGACATGTGTGCTCTCAACGTGTTTTGTTTTACTGGGAAGACCCACCTAGAAATACATAGGGTATTCCGGATAGCTTCACAAGGTGGTGAGTTAGCCCGCTTGTATTTGATATTAGGTAATTCTCTAATATTTACTGTTTTTTTCACGGGAAGACCCACACTCACACACTAATATACGTCAATTCCCTTCAGTTTCATAATTCTTGTCTTGTCTTTTAGACAATGATACGGGCTCCGAAATATATCGTTAGTTATGTATTTTTATTATGATATATGCGATAACTAAATGCATGTTTAGTTTCATTATAGTACTTTTGTAAGACAAATCTATATATATAAGCATTAAGATTTAAGAGTAAATTGCACCCACGGTGCAACGACTTGGCAGGTGGGTGCAATTTGGTGTAATAACTTGAAAAATGAGCGTTCTAATGCAACAACTTGGTAAGAAGGTGCAATTTAGTATAATAACTTTATATGTGATCGTATAAATGCAACAACTTGCAAGGTAGGTACGATTTTGATACAATAAATTAAGAAGTTGTGACAACTTAATTATTTAGAGCATTTTTTATATAAATTCATAATTTTAAGTACTTGACAATATACTAGCGTGGATTTGTAAACATATTTATATTTTTATCCTAATAACTAATAACTCTAATAACTAATAACTGAAAGTCAATTAAACTGGATGTAGAAATTATTATATTTCGGTTGATATTTGAGAAGATGAAGAAAACAAAAACTTCTTAAAGGTAACTGAATGTAAATTGTATGTGCAATATAATTCTTAAAGATTAAATTCAATATTATAAGGTAATATCCATAGGATTACTGTTTATTGGCATATTGACATCGTGAAAAACCTCACCTAGCATATGCTTAGCCAAATTGATTCACCAAAATCCTAAATTGTCAAGTTCTTGTACTAGAACGCACCCACTTGTTAAGTTGTTATACTCGGACGTTCAATTCTCAAGTTCTTGCATTATATCATACCCACCTGCCAAGTTGTTGTACCGTGGATGTAATTTACTCAAGATTTAAATTACGGTGAACAGGATCATACGTACACGACTCCACCACTGTAGAATCAATACCGTTCTACTCTCTCATGTTCGTGCGCACCGTGAGGGGGAAATGCATGTACACTTTTCATCCGATATATTATTTTAAAAAATTAATTGTAGTAAATATAAAGGTATAATCAGATCACAAATTAGACAAACGGTTTAGGAGAAAAACAATCATTTGGAATTTGCTAACATAAAATTAAATCAACCATAGCCAAATCGGAATATGCCACATCACCCAAATACCAAAACATGGATGGATTCCTCCGGCTAAATATGCCGGATTCTACTTATCCAGTATATTGAGAAAATATTATCTTTTGTGGACCACATCCATCTTGGCCTCTAAAAAAAATCGGCCGGCTATCTAGGGGTGTAAGTGGCTAACCAGCGAAACCCACTTATAAGCTAAAATAAGCCGCGAACCTGATTATTTTGACCTATAAGTGGGTTCGCGGCGACCCATTTATACCCCTACGGCTATCTCCTATCTAGCTTCATCCATCCAACGAAACACACCCTAAACTATTTCCATTTTATTGTCTAAAAAATATTTAGGAGTCGGTTTAAGAGGAAGGGAGGGAGTGATCATGGGAAGAATTCTATTTGGAGTAACGCTGATGTTTCAACAAAAATTTCTTCCAGAATGATAGTATAAAATTTACGCGTGTCCGTAGGTCACTCGACAAGATATTGACATTCAGATTTGAGACGGTGGAAAAATGGATCTATTCAGATTTAGTGGTAGTTACAATTAATGTCCATCTCTCACTTTCGTGAAATTAAGCGAGATTATCAGAGATATCTTTCATTTGCCGGTGCGTGTCGGCTCAATTTGACCGTCAATAAGCACAGCTTGCAAATCGAGCACAGTGATGCAATATGATGCATGCACGGCCCAGCTGTATCGAGAGTACTGAATTGGTGTTCATATTATTAATTAATCCCGGTTTAATTCATTATCAAACTGACTAGAGAACAAAAAACTCGTCCTCTTATGCGGCTCTGAAAAACTAAACTTCATATAATTGTAGTAGTCAATGTGTCAAAAAGGAAAAAAAAAAGAGATCATGACATGCTGAAGGCTGACTCTCACCCACTGAAATGGATAAGAAATTCACAAGTTGAATGCTTGGCTTCTCATTATTTTAGAAAGAAAAAAAATATGAGGTTGAATATGGTTTCCCATTTCTCAACTTGCATGGACAATTAATAATAACAATTAAATAATGATGCCACCTGTATATATTTTTCTAGGTGTAGCTAAGCGATCAATGCGCAGTACAAAACATAGACTTCTATCTGCTTACAATTAAACCAAACAAATTTGCTGATTTGTTCAGAGGTCAAGTTGATCAACAACTGGATGGACAGTACTGTCTCTATACCGAACCAAGTGGTACAGATTCAATTAACTGCAGCAGCATTTGCAACGCCGTTCTTCCAATTGATATACATCGATTGATCGATCGAGACCAGAAGCAAAAAAGTAATATTAATAAATGAACGAAAAGAACAATTGTAGCTTAATTGGCGTACGTATGCTTTTCGTCCAAATGCTGAAAACCCAACATTGATTATTGCCATTGCCAGTAGTCGTATATGCAGTCTGCAGGACGAACGTACTCTCGCTACGCTGCTAATTAAAACGAGGAATTAATTACTACTGTTGCAACAAGTACGTACTCCAGAGCAGTGTAGCTTGCTTCTGTTAATTAACAGAAAAATGCATTGGCAAGCAGTAGTTGGCTTGTAGTGGAGCAGTATTCTTCAGTCATTGTAGTACCAAAATTTTGCAGTTAATTGCAGAGCCCAATTAAAACACTGCAGCATCATGTTCAGAATGTCAATTCTGTACTTGTGTGACACCCATAATTTTCGTCTGAAAAAACTGTGATACTGAACCAGAACCAGTCCCATTTGCTTAGGCGTTAGTTATCTCTGTACCTGATGCTACAATCGAACTCCTTAATTATCCGATGATGGATCCACGTCAGCCTGGTAATACAGAGTCATGAGCAGCACTGTCGTTCTGCAGTGTACTAATAAGGTTTTAGAATTTATATTCCATGGGTTGCAAATTCTCTGAAAAACTATTTCAACCTTGTGACTTGTAGGTTTGGAGAACCTTTGACTGATCATGCCTAGTAGGTCTTTTCGTCCGAATTAAATAAATTAACTACTATTACAAGGTTGAAAAGTTGCTCTAAAATATGCTATTGCAAGTTCTCTACAAACTCCATTAAGAGCGAGGCTAATAATATAGCTGACTTGTTGGCTATAAGATTTGTTTTAGACTTCTCTCAGTCTATTCATATAATATTTAGCTCTTTACGATTAATATAGGACACACTTGTCTCTCACACAGAGTTTTTTGATTCTTGTGTCTAAGCCGACTGTAAATTTACAGACCGCTTCTCTTCTCTTTTCTCCTCCACCTCAACATTTAGTCGGCTTATAATCTACTATTATACTTGCTCTAAGCTTGTGACTTATAAGCTTGGAGAAAGATTGACTAGATGCATGCATGCACAGCACCTGTGCTAGTTGATGACTGTCATCATGCTGATGGCAAAAACATCTCCATAATTGTATAATTTGTGTTTAATTTGCATGGATAATGTGAGGAGATATTCAGGATTAGCAGAAAGAAGAGAGAGAGGAGTCAGAAGACAAGTTCATTACTCCCTACAAAAGCAGCAAGCAGCAGGTAGGAAAAGTACAAGTCTTCAATAATAAGCCTGCACAATTAATGGTTCCATGAATGCAGAGTGGTTCCTAGTTGAAAATTTATGCACACACAGGAGGAAGGGAGAGGTGGGGTGAGGTCGTTTTTATGGATTTAATGCACCCCCCATGCTTGCAAAGGAACAAAACACATGCACATTTATCAACCCTTGGTGATCTAAGCTTCCACCAAATCCATTTGGCTGCAGTTGGAGTTGGAGGATGGAGTACTCCCTCTTTCTTCTCCGTCATAAAATAAATCAAACTCTCGTATCTAGATATAAATTTTAATAAAAAACTATAACATCCTTCATTAACATAGAAAAATAAAAATAATATTGACCGCTGGATAGATGAAGATACTTAAGAATACAACTTCTTGATTCTTGATATTTAAAGTCCAAATTTGGGTTTGAGAAATTAATTTACTTTAAGACAGAAAGAGCAGGCTTGTGTATACAGTGCATGTCAATTTGCTCCAACTGTTGCAATTAATGCACCTTGAATGGCTCTCTCTATCTCCTCCACCCTAAAAAGAAAAATGAGATGGAAGGAGAAGCTAGCACTGTTCATTGTGATAGTGAAAGATACTAATAGGAGGAGATAATGGACTGTTCATCATTTCATTGCTATGAAGGGGCCGGGTATTTGGCATGCTAAGAATGGTGATTAACTATTGGTGTTAATTAATTTGCTGCATATGTAATCATCACTCCTAAATATGGTTAGATGTAGCTATATATAGTTCTGGACAATTATACTCGCCTGGTACGTGCCGGTATAGGATTGTGGTATTATCGAGTAGTAGTATACATGCAACTACCAGCAGGATGACATTAACCTGTATTTATTTCGTTTTAAATACATGCTTCTAATAGTAGACCCTGTTTGGAATGTGGATTAGGTGTTTCCAGTTAATTAAAGTCATGTAGTACGGATGGGCCTAAACAAGTTCAAAATTTGCAAGAAATTTAACGCTCAGAATTTTTTTTTTAGCAATCCTCTACTTTACATTAGCAAGGATTTACTCAATTTAAAGAGAGATATACATACTTATTAAATTCTTAAAAACAAAAATCTCAACCGTCGTTCGATTTAATCAGTTGGTACTTACAGTTAATCAATATATAATCACATTTTGTCACATCAGTGTTAAAAGTTTATAAGATTCTTTTAAGCGCATTGTTCACCTGCACGTTTCCACAACTGCTAAATAATATTTATTTAAAAAAATTCTTTACAAAAACTGCTTTAAAAATCATATCAATTTATTTTTTAAGTATCAAAAACTGCTAATGATTCTAACTCGTTTTACCTATCTTCTCTAATCCTCCTCAAACACTCCTGGTGTCTCTCCTGGGCTTATGGCCCATCACTAGATGGGCCTAAAATGTAAGCCCGGCCCAACTAAGGGATGAGCCAATGACTACGAGGGCGGGCGGAGGCCCAACAAACGCAAGGCAGTCCACACCACCCGAATCCCCTCCACTCCCCCGCGGTCACCGGCGGCGCCGGCGGCGAGCTCTCGCCGACGCCGATGACCACCGCGCGGTTCGTCTCCCCCTCCCTCTCGCGCGTGTCCCCCTCGCCGGCCGGCCGAGTCTCCGGGTCGTCGTGGTTGTCCAGGGCTGGGGTCGCCCTCCCCGCTCGGCCGCACGGTCTCTCGCTCCACCTGAGGCCGCCTGCTATGGCCTCCGCCGCCGCCGCCGGGAACGGCTCTCCTTCCGCGCCGGAGGACTCCACAGGTGGATTCTGCGTCGTCGATTAGGCTTTTGTTCTGTTGCGCTTCATGTGATTTGCTACCATGCTATGCTTGACATCTCCACTAGCAGTAGGCAGTAGCAGTAGCTATTCCAAGAGTTCTTACTCTCTTTTGTGACAGCTAATCCTATTTAATTTGATTTTTTAAACTCTGGTTTGTGTTCGGAATTCTCAGCGTTGTCCAGGATAGGAGAAGTCAAGAGGGTGACCAAGGAGACGAATGTGCATGTGAAGATCAACCTGGATGGCACTGGTGTTGCCGATTGCAGCACAGGGATACCGTTCTTGGATCACATGCTCGATGTAAGTATGGTTTTCCTGTGGCAGCGATTGTGAATGAGGATTTCTCCTATATAGATAGAATGTGCTTGTATACTGTTGTGTGTAGAAATGTTTGGTTTTTGACTTAGGGGCTTGTCTAAAGCAAGAATATCAGTTGAACCATTCGAAGAGGAAAAGCAATCGCTTAGTGCGGAAGGGGAAACAATACCTATTAAACTAACGAAAACATCTTAGGTCAAATCCACTAAATGGTTGAATAGACGCTCTTAAGTTGCATTCACTTCAGACGTTTTTGAGTGCCACTGGTGCAATCTTATTATTGTTGGGAGAAAGTGATGTGTTGGGGCCATTAAAGCCTGAATAGGTCCTACTTGGAAAAAATCTGCCGCTTTTCAAGTTCCACGTGTTTTAGCTGCCGTTCGCTAAGAACTGTTCTATCAAGCAATTAGTTCACTATTTGGGAAATGCTATTTAGTTTTGTTTTCCTGGTATGATGTGATACATGTAACTTCCACCTATTAACTCATGTATGGCTTTGGTTATTCCACGAGCATGATAAATGACCACTTCATGTGACCAAGTCCTTTAACCTCGAATCAATATTTCAAGAGAAATCACGCAAAATTATCAACATCAGTTGCGTGTAGCAAATTGCCAGCGCTTCATTCGAAAGAAGTGTTTTTGTCTAGTTTGCTGCATTTTGAATGGTTCTACTATTGTATATGTTTCTCTTGTAGGTACCAGTCTTTACACATGCTGCATAAATATGCTCTTTTAGTCAAATCTGGCCATTAATTCTGTGTCTATAACTTACAGCAACTGGCATCTCATGGGCTCTTTGACGTATGTGTTAAGGCAAAAGGTGACACTCACATCGATGACCATCACTCAAACGAAGACATCGCTTTGGCAATTGGAACGGTAATTGTTGCTTTCACCTTATCATTTCTGCTTCTAGAAATACTTGTAGGATCATTATGAATTGAAGGTTAGGGTATCCATAATTTCATACTTCTTTTCCCCCTTCATTTGTGCAAAATTGAACGCGTTATCAACACACTATTTACATTGTTGATTGCATGCTGAATCATCAGTACTGTAAATGTCTGCAAGCTGTGTAGGTAAGCAAAACGTCTAGTATGATTGCTTTTTTATTTTTGGCACTTGTAGGCACTACTTGAAGCACTTGGAGATCGAAAAGGAATTAATCGGTTTGGGCATTTTACAGCACCACTTGATGAGGCAGCGGTTGAGGTTATACTGGTACATGCTATCATCCTGCCATTGCGTTTACATACTGCAAATGTATATACTTCCCTGCATTTCTACGTTTGTATTCATGTGGCCATAATTCTCTTATGCCATGCAAGCACATAATTGAGTTAGAGTCCTGCAATTAGTCATGAAGTTTTTAATGATATTATAATTGTCATGAGTATCTATCGTTCTGGTTTACTGGCCCATCTGCACTAATGGCATTTGAACACTTGCACTGAATAGTAATGTTTTTGTAGCACAGACCCATCTATCACACTATAACGTCATTAGCAAGAAGATGACTGCAGTCATCTGGCCTTTGTCATATATACACCAATTATTTGCCATTTTGGGTTCATCTTAGCTTAATTTTTTTTGTTAGTGCGGATATCCATGTCTACCACTTCATCAGTCAGGCTAATTGATAATGTGACTTACTCTATTATGTACTATTCCCCCATATCTAGGATCTATCTGGTCGTCCTCATTTGAGTTGTGGCTTAAGTATTCCGACTGAGAGAGTTGGCACATACGATACTCAGGTAATTCCTGAAATTATGTAGCTATTATCCTTTTTTTTTTGGGAAAAACTTGTGATGGTTTCTTTTCGTCATGCCAGATCCAATATAGCTTATCCTTAATCGTCTAATGTGACATGGCTATTGGGTTGTCTTGCATCATTCGTATTCATCCTCTGACGTTCTTCCTATCATTGGACAATTCTTTTTGATGAAATATTTAAATAATACTTCTTTTTTTTTATCATTGATGCCATGCTATCTTTTCAGTCATGTATACTCCTGCTATCATCTTAGACAGCTATTGATTTATTCACTTTGATGACCAGCTAGTTGAGCACTTTTTCCAATCTCTTGTGAATACATCTGGGATGACACTTCACATCCGTCAGGTACATATTGCTTTGGTCCAGATCAAATTTCCATCCAGTGTTGGATCATTATTACAAGAGTGCTGTTTGGCACTGAATAAATTGCATCCCTAGTTGAACATAAGAGTCAAGCTTTGCTTTTCCTCCAGTTAAGCGAGCTAAGAAGTACGTATATCATACCTGAGCCTGCCTTTTCTTTGCTCTTATGAAGCTTGCTGGAAAAAACTCACACCATATTATTGAGGCAACTTTCAAAGCATTTGCTAGAGCCCTTCGACAAGCAACAGAATATGACTTGCGCCGACGCGGCACTGTCCCCAGGTTCGTTTTAGCTTATTGCAAATAGCGTTTAGGAAATTCTATGTTGTGCCCAACTACACTGTTGATGCCTGATTCAAAAACTTCACACCTGCTAAGCATATGGTTTATCTCTGACCTGTGCTGATATTGAAACATTAACGTATCTTTCTTGACTTGATCGCAGCTCAAAAGGTGTGTTGTCAAGGTCATAGTGTTGCAGGTTTGGAAAACAAGGGGTGCATGCTACTGTTCCTTGTAGATTGCAATATTCAAAGGAAACAAATGGAATGGCCTCTACAGCTCCTCGGTTCCTACTTACCCTGGGAATCTCCGTTGGTTGCGATAACAGAACATGAAGCCATTGCTAATGAGATCACCAAAAGAGGAACAAATTTAGCACTGTTCTCATGATCTATTCTTCTGTAACATTTAGCATTCGAAATAAACATGTCCGGCCGTTATTGCAATTTTGGATGCTAGATGTCTTGAGTTGTCATCTGTGTTGTCCATCAAACGGCGTGTCTAGCAGCTCAGTTTCAATCTGTATGAGTTCAGAGTTGGTCATGTTGCTGAACCTCTGTATTTTCAAGGGAATAAATAAGTTTTGCACCTACGTTTCTGCCAGACTCCAATCATATTTGCTCTTCCTGTGCATAGGCAGCACATAAATATCCAACTTTGTTATTATTTCATAAAGAGGTGTAACATTTTTAGCATAATACACTGATGCGATTTCACCAGATTATTGGACACGATCGAGATGTATCCTACGTGTCAAGCTACGTAGACACGCAGCTTACATGTGTAATAAAGGTTTTATAAGATAGTAACATGCATTATGCATGACGACGACGACGCCTTTGCATGCATTGCTAAGCGCGTCGAGAATGAGGCCGTCTATGGCGCGCCGCCGCCGGGGAAGCCGCCACCACCGCCGCCGCCAATGAAGCCACCGCCACCACCAGAGGCAGCCGGTGGCGCGGCGAACTTGGCCTGGATCCAGTCGACCTGATCCTTATCAATCATGAACGCCTTGGCGAGGACGTCGTCGAGGATGGGCGGGGTGGATCCAAACACGGCATTAGCGATGGTGATCACCCCAGGGTTCTGGCTGCTGAGCGCGGCGATGGCGACGGCCGGGACGGCGCCATTATTGAGCTGGAAGTGGATGAGACCCTGCGGGAAGACGAAGACATCTCCGGGGCCGAGCAGCTTGGTGAACTGCAAGTTGCCACCGCCCGGCTGGTTGGATGTGACGAAGCCGACGAGGAGGGTGCCCTGGAGGACGGTGAGGATCTCGGTGGCACGAGGGTGGGTGTGCGGTGGGTTTTGCCCGTTGGGGGCAAAGTCGATGCGGGCGAACGAGATGCCGAGCGTGTTGAGGCCCGGCAGCTCGTTCACCGTCACAGGGGTTACCGCGGAGCCCTGTGCGTTCACGGTGTTGCCTGGAACGCCCAGGACTTTAGGGAGGAAGAAGTCGTTCGCCGTCACCTGCTTCGGGTTCTTGCACACGAAACCATTCACGAACACTGCATTTGCAATTTATTGTTCATAGATTAATACTTTGATCAAACCTATTTGACATTTATGATAAGATTTAGTCAAACATTTAAAACTTTGATCATTAATATTTTTTCAAAGAGAAATTTTACAGTTCTAAATTTTTAGTACCATCTCAAAAACTATAAAAAATATCTTTTTTAAATGATTGTTTTAAAAACATAAGGAATGGTATACGTAGATTTTCTTTGAAAAGTAATATCATAATACTATAAATTTATTGGATTTTGTAGTCAAAGTTTCATAACCATTCACAAACACTGCATTACAATTTTGCAAATTAAAGACCGAGATGATATATACGTGAAGTTCCTTATATGATTCAATATGCTGGTAAAATACCATGCCTTGGAAAATTTAAGTGTTTTCTGATGAAAAATGTGGTGCAGTAAATGTATACAGTCTCAAAAATGTTCTCATCACAAATTTGATGGTGTATTTTTGTTCTCATTTCATTACTGTATTTTTGACAAATATATATATGGCCCCACGGGCTGGCTAGTTGGGTTGCTGCAAGTTATGTTGTTATAATAAAACGTACCCAACTGCATGATGCTGAAAAGAATATGCAGTAAGCCGTTTAAATTAAACGGCGAATAACAAGTTTGTTATCAATACCGTGACTTAATTAGCACCTGACATATCCCTGTAATTTACACGTAGCAACATATATATTGATGAAATGAGTTTGTATATATATACCAGCACTGAGTTTGTCAGCAACGCAGAAATCTTGGAGCTGGCTCGGGTCAGAGGCCAGAGCACGAGGCAAGACTGAAGAACACACTACAAGTGCTACTGCTGCAAACACTGCAGCAAATGCACGAGAAGCCATGGCTTAGTTAGCTTCTTCTTCCCTAGCTAGATGAGTGTACGTTAACTCTCATGCTTTTGTGAGCTAGCTAGCTAAGTGTTTTGAGCTGCTTGTAAACTACGCAAGAGTACCAATTTATACAGGCGTAAAAGGCAACCCCTGAACCCTGAAGAAGTGGACTACTTGCATAATATACTGCTGTATACAGTACATGATTATATTCACTGCATTCCACTACTACTCCAAATTAATCTGTTCATTGTGTGTAGTTTGAGTAGGAATCCACAATTAAACCACAATACGAGCTAGCTGTGTCTGTCTTAATTATTACTCTTACGTAAGACACAACCTATTTTTGCTTGATTGTCTTGTTACAGTCCCACTAACTGTTTGTTTATGCAGTGTAATCACGTGCATAAATATGCATAATATATGTATCCTTGGTCTGTGGAATACCTGCACGATATGGGTGGAAAATTTGGGGAAGATAACGAAAATTTTCATACGCAGTTTCGCCCCAACATGCGTCGTGCGTCCACTAGCAAGTTAAAAGATTTCTGTAAACTCCACTACCTGCGGCGACGTTGGATATAGGATATCTCTGTTCTTAAAACAAGTGTTACTTTTCACTGAAGTCTCTGAAGAAGTGACAGTTCCATATCCTTGCGGATGACATCACTAATACTCCTGGAGTATGCAGGTATACATCCTTTGTGGAATGTACATGCATGCATGTACGATTATGTGCTTAATTGGAAAATCTAGCAAGATACTCCATTGAGTACAAAAAATTAGTGATTTTGGGTTAGGTGGGGTTAAACATTGCTGTCAGTACTTCTCTGAATAGGAATGAGTAGATTGAAAACATGAAAAAAAATTCTATTGAAAAACAATACTATCAAAATATCGAAATTTCATTTCTTTTTTTAAAGAAACCCTCGGCTTTAAGGGAAATTAAATACCTACCCAAGGTATTTCAAATAAGAAATACCTAAATTTGGATTCAAGAAAGGCCATAGAAGCAGGTCCCTGCACAGGATGACAGGAGCTATCCCCTATGAATCGTGCCTTAATTAAGGGCCTATTTGGCATAGCTTCAACTCCAGCTCCACCTAAAATAGAAGCAGAGTTAGGTGGAGCTCTCTCACAGAATGAACTAGAGAGGTGGAGTTGGGTTTAGGCAGCTCCACAACTCCACTCTAGACCCAACTCCTGGAGCTAAATTTAGGAGTTGGAGCTCTACCAAACAAGCAACCCGTGTCTAATACACGAGGACCCTGTCTCTATAGGTCGATTCTAAGCGTAAATGTTTCTATTTTTAACCAGGATTTGAACTCGGGTTGAATCCAAACACGATCACAAATTTCATTATCTTTTCAAATATAACATATTTTTTAAATAAAAATTGGAGATTAAAGCTATATTCTACAGATAATATTGTCAATGTCCGATACATACAACAACATATTCGCTGGATTATGCAAATGGATTATTCGCTCAACGCTTCAAAAATGCATCCTTGTATTGGATTGTTTAGACCACTTGTTTTAAGGTACTACCTTTATCCCAAAATATAACTATTTTTAGCTATCAATCTGGATAAATGTAGTCTAAAATCATAGCCACTAATGCTTATATCTTAGGATGATATTTTTTAAGTTTATATTTTAAAATATTTATTCTATCTCTAAAATTAAGTAAATAATATATGTCAATTTTATCCACTCAATAATATAAACCGAACGGGCCTAACTAGGACATGATGTTTGAGGTGGAGTACTAATTAATTCTAGAGATATAGTCATAAGATAGATCCATAAAACCATAAATATTAAATAAGAAATCCTCATAGGACAGAATTGTCTATAAATATATATAATATAATATGGTACCTCGTTCATAATTGTATTGACAAGACATATGTCTAAGGCGGTTTTTTTACTATCTCTGATAAGTAGATTATGTGGGTAGGTTTTTCTGACTTGTTTGTTGAAATATGTCTAAGGCAGATTGCAATGACGCACGTGCATAGACAAATCACAAAACCATCTCTAGTGGGGGTTTTTGGATCGCCTCTGATAACCCGATGTCTAATAGTGGTCGATCATCAGTTTCTCATCGGGTGACGCCTGCGATCGCAACATAATGCTATTAGGTCATGTCCCATTTTCTAGTGCTTATCCTGGATATGCATAAATTTTTGACTTTTAATTGCCCAAGATTGATGGGTGTGGCGGCTGTGCAGTGAGAAGGGGTCACATTCTCACAGATATCTTGGAAAGGAAGAGCGATATGCATAGCACCTAAACCCCAGCTTTGTGTGTGTTTATGCAGTAGAGGTTTGAGTTATTTATGAAGATACTTTCTTTATCCAATGCTAACACACTAGGACACGTATCGACCATGGGAGGTGGGACTTGGCATTTTATAAAAAAGAAGAGAAGTTTGGCCAAGTTCATTCAACCATCTATTACAGAGCTAGCCTCACTATGATAATAATCTCGACACTGTAGGATGCGGTTCGTCACAAACACTCATTTTCATGCTTCTTAGGTGAGCATATATTATAACTTTAATAGCAAAATACCCATGCTTTGCTATGGGTAAAATGTCCATACTTATTAAAATATATATGATGTTCATTTGATTCAACCAAATATTAAACTATTACATAATGTGCAAAAGTAGTGGTGCTGGGCTGGTGATAAAGCCACCACCATCACTATTGTCTTTTATAGTAGTATGGATGTTATACTTTCTTTATTTCAAAAGTATGATACCGTTGACTTTTCATATAACTTGATCTTTTGTTTTATTAAAACTATAAATATTATCTATTCTTTAACTTGTTTTATCATCAAATAAAAAATATAATAGTAACTTATATTTTTACATGTTTATATTAAAGTTTTGAATAAGACGAGTGATCAAACATTACGAGAAAAAATTAATGGTGTCATCCATTTTGAAATGTAATTAGTAGTTGATTTTAAGAACACAGTGCAAGGACTAAATATATGTACATCTTTGATAACTTAAAAAAATAATAAGATTTAAATTGACATAAATTTGAACAACCCCTTATATCTTTACTTTGCAAAAACTATCAAGATATTTGCATGCATATTCCTAGTAGACATTGCTGAATGTAGTACTACATCGTAATTACCACCATGCGAATCCTTTCCTGTTGGGAATTCAACGTTCAAAAACATTGTAAGAGAAAAAAACGACCACGATGGGACTCGAACCCACAATCTCCCGCTCCGGAGGCGAGCGCCTTATCCATTAGGCCACGCGGTCACTTCGTATGATCGCCCAGCACAAAACTTTATAAAATAGAAAAACTATCGTACTTGGGCTTTTTGGTAAGAAAGAGCCCAAGGCCCACCATCCTGGTCCAGTCCGCGCACCACATCGCCGCTGTCGCCCGCGGTGGCAACCACCGCCTCCTTCTCTTCTTCCTCCCCCGCCGCCGGCCGCCGGCCGCCCGCCGCCCGAATCCTCAAACCCCAACTCCGGTTCACCGTTCACCTCCCGCCAGCCAAGGTACTACTCCTTCACTCCCCCCCCCCCCCCCCCAACCTCTCCTCCCTCGCTTATCTTGCGCCCGCCTTTCAAACACACACTGTTCATGTCTTCTTCTTGTTCTTGCCACAGCCAACAGCATGTCGAGAGCCGTGGCGCGCCGATCGTTGCCGCCGTTCTTGAGGCTGCGCTCCGCGGTGTGCGACGACGGATACTGGATCGGTAGGTTGGACCACAAGGATTGGCTTTCCCCCAACGAATTGCTCAAGATCTTCGCGAACATCAGGGATCCTAGCCTTATTACCAGTTCCTTCAAGAGAGCTTGTGATAGAAGGGATTACAAGCCCAATGAGGCACTCTATAGCATGATGATCGACAGGCTAGCATCCTGCAGGAGGTTCAGTGATGTGGAGGAGTTGCTGGCCAGGGCAAGAGCTGAGAGGTTCAGGTTTTCTGATGAGTTCTTCTACAGGCTGATCAAGATGTACGGCAATGTGGCGAACCATCCCGAGAAAGCAATCGAGACTCTCTTTGCGATGCCCGGGTATAACTGTTGGCCGTCGACCAAGACTTTTAACTATGTTCTTCACATGCTTGTGTGTAAGAGGCAGTACGAAGTTGTCCATGAGGTCTACTTGAGCGCGTCAAGGTTGGGAGTGACATTGGACACCTGCTGCTTCAATATTCTTGTCAAGGGCTTGTGTCAGTTCAGCAAATTTGGCGATGCGATTTCGCTGTTGTATGAGATGCCGAAGCAAGGTTGCGTGCCTAATGTGACGACCTACTCTACATTGATGAATTTCCTCTGTCAACATGGTCAGGTGGACAAAGCATTCGAGCTTTGTGAGAGAATGCAGAAGGAGGATATTGTTGCAGATGCAGTTGTCTACAATATTTTGATCGCTGGTCTTTGCAGAGAACAAAGGGTAACAGAGGCATTCAATTTGTTTAAGTCAATGGTTCCTAAGGGATGCTATCCCAATTCAGGGACATATCAGGTACTTCTTGATGGTCTTTTGAGCTCAGGAAAGTTTGTAGAGGCAAAGGGCCTTGTTAGCATGATGAGGGCAGAACGTATGAGGCCCAGTTTCTCATCGTTCAAGTTACTGATAGATGGACTCTGTAGCGTAAACTGTTTAGACGACGCGCATCTTGTCTTGAAGCAAATGGTGGAGCAAGGTTTCGTTCCTCGGGTGGGTACTTGGACAAAACTTGTTACATCAATGTGCTAGATTGTGGTCTCATGCCAGTGATTTATGGAACAACTCAAATATTCAAATAGTAATATTTCTGATATGGTAGCTTGGTACTATTGGGGTCTTATAATGGCCAAGACCTTTTCACTAGGGCTGTATGTGATCAGGATCTAATATAGATCGGGATTGTGTGAAGCTGGGAAAGGTATTGTTCGTTTTGGTAAGTTTGTGAGATTAGATAATTATTTACAAAAAGTAACTATCTTTTGTCCACCATGAGATTGAAAATGTGAAATATCTGAAGAGAATGTATATAATTGCAGCTGATCTTCACTCTTATAGTCTTGCCTTCTGGCCTTCCCATCATTTTCTTCTGAATCTGGACCTTCTTGCCATTAAATTTCATGCATGCAACCTGAAAGATGCACATGATGAGGTATTTTGTTGTCTTTTACATCTTATGATATTGCTTTTTTTTTTCACGTCCATACCGTTTCTTTCTGGGAACAGTGTTTACAAAATAGTTTTTCGCCTCCTTCCTTTACTATGTGATTGTTGAACCATCCATCATGCCAGTACACCTATCTTCCTGCCTTCCTGGGTTTCACTGACATCTGTGAGACCCTCACAGTCTTGTTGAACTGTAAGTGGTGAAAATTTTTCAATCACAATGATGGACCCAGTTTTTTTTTTTTTGTTACAGTTTTCAGAGGGTGTACTATAAGGAAAAGAATCTGGTGCGGTAAAGAGGTAACTTCATGAAGAAGTGAAGTTCAGGAGTCAGGATTAAAGGATAATAGTGGTTGCATGAGCAAGAAATTGCCTGTCTTCTGTTTTTTGCACGAAGCAACTTATCGGGCATGGCATGCATATCTATATGTTCAATTCGCATCTCTGGATTGCCCAACAAACCAACAGTTGTCTATTGGTTGATCAGGAACTAGTCTGAGATGACTTGGTCAGTTGATTGCACCAAGTAAAAGCGACTAATATGTACGGCGTACTAAAAATAATCATGAGTTTGTGTTGGACACTTTGACATTGTAAACTATGATTAGTCAACTATCCGCACCAGAAATCTTGAATAAAAATTGCATATCTTGCAGTACAGTGCTGGTACAGAAGTACAGAACTATTGCCTATTACAGCTAACTTTAGTCTTACAATTTCTCCTGTCTCATTAACTTTTGATCTGGTGAAACATAAACTGAAAAATAAATCCTTTGGTAAGGCGATTTCTGTTTATGCCTCCAGTGTTTTAGAGCTAGTAGTTGCAATGTCATACTAATGGGTTGACAAAAGTGCAGGCAGCAACAGGGGATCTGAGAACGACGTGTCATGGGCGAACCCATCGTCGCCATCGCCATGAACGAAGCTGGAGATGATGGAGCCTCCATGGAAAAGAAGCTTATTTACATCTAATTGTTCTATCTAAGCTGAGATTTACCTTGACAGATGTCCAGACTCCACAGATCCCTGGGCTTATGCAGACTGCAGAGAAGCTGGGACATGTGTCCATGCTGATGAACTGGTGCTCAGTTTGCAAATGCCAACAAGAACAGCCGGTTAGCCACTGCACATGACAACAGGGTCATCACAATGTGCATCAATCTAGACCAGCACATGCTGCAGGAATCAGACAGGTGACTGAACGGTGCTCTGGTGCTGGAAAGTTCAGGTTTTGGCTGCTTTCGCCTTCATTTTAACCCATCTCATTTCAGCCTGGTCGCTACTGAAAACGTGTCTATCATCGGCTTGGCTGGGTTTCCTCCTACCTAACTTCGGTATCAAATGCATCAATCATTTTCTTGATCTGAACATTGAACATTTCATCATTTCAATGAGCCCATCATAAGACGTGTACTGTTTCTGAGGTGGGCCATCTGCCATTCTGCCCCATGACCATTAGTACCACTACTGGAGTACTGAAACTGTTGAGCCTGACCAAATTTTCTCCTTGATTGCAGTTCCTCCAAACGCACAAAGATCCATCAAAAACTAAATGAAAAACGAGTGATTTGCAGCAAGTTAGGCAGGATGCGATCTATACTCTTGCAAGTGCATGCATAGCTGAAGCCCAATCAGAGAGCAAGAACAGAAGATTCCCAGAAATAAATAAATAGAGAAGAAAAAAAGAGGAGGAAACAGACGTAATGGATGGAAAAGAAATTCAAGTGCTGACGTTTAAGTAGGAATTGTTAGGCACAATCTCAAAATCTCTTGGCATGAAAGTGTTGACCATCTCTCTCTCTGCGCACGCGCCAACCTGAAACAATCAATCAACCGACCCAGCAGTGCTCGTTTATACTTGTAGGCTTCTATCATCATCATCCTTTTTTTTTTCTTCGTGTTTATTTATTGTTGGTTTTCACCGACAAAATACTGACACTTGATCCACCGATGTATCCAGATTTGATTCGTAATTGGTTTGAATCATTATACTATCGTATTTAGGAACTGATTCGAATCGTATTCCTGGTGTTGTTTAGTATTTTTACTGATGAAGTACTTACTGGTAGATTATTATTACTGTATTTTTAATTCAGAGAGACCTGTGTTTATTGGAGGCAGCACCACACATAATTGCACTGACGAATCGGTCGGCAAGGTAAAACAAGTGAGGAAGGCGCCTTGCAATCGCAGGAGCAGCGTGGCAGAATTGTGGAGCTTTGACTTGCACAAATCTGATGGCTTTATCAGTTTATTTATCGTTGCCATGGCAAGCTAAAAATATATTCTTGCGTAGATATTGCTCGCAAGCAAACTGTAGATCCTTTGGAAATACATAAAGTTGTTTCTACGATTGAATCCCTACGTAAACCCGGGACGCTAGGTGTATTCTTTATTCATTTAAATGTCAAGAATGGAAAGAACATTATTATCAAAATTTGACCTTTATTACTTGCTCACAAAATATATTTTTAAACCTATAAAACCAACTGTTTGTCTTCTTAAAAAACTATACGAGTATCATTTATTGCGATATCACTAAATGTAATTTAAGCATAACTTATATTTTTCTATATTTGTATTAAATTTTTAAGTAGAGTAAATTTATTCTATTTTGATCAAACTATCACAAAACAGATTTAAGATGAAATATGACAAAACTACGGATTATGTAGCAAATTTATCACAAAAGCTATAAATTTAGTGTTGATTTAATCACAAAACTACAATGTTTATAACACCCACATAACATTAGTACTAGAAATTTAAGCTCCTTCAAAATATTAGTTTCTAGATAACTTCAACAATAAATTTATATTATAGTTTTACGATACTTAGTTTTAAATATATTTTTCTTACAAATTTAACGTTAAATCTATGATACAAAATCTATAGTAATTGCTGATTAAAATCTAGTCCCAAAGCAGGGAGTACAAATTTGACTTTTCAAAAATTCCCCTACATGGCTGTACTGTACGTAGGGTCCGAGTAACTGACAGCGACGTTAATTTCGAAAATAAAGAAAACCCGAGAAGAAAAAATGGACCAAACTGTCGCGCCACCGTCTATTTCTCTCCTTCCCTCTCCTCTCCTCTCCTCTCCTCTCTCGCCATCTCTCTCTCCTCCGATCTGCGCAGCCAGCCGGAGCCACCGCCGCCTCTCTCTCGCCGCCTCGCCCGCGGGGGCTCCGGCGAACGGGCCGCCCGCCTCGACCTCCCCTCCTTCCCGTCGCCGAGCTAGCCTCTCCACGCTGCGCGGGGCCGCCTCCGGCGAGCAGGCTGGGCCTCGGGCCTCGGGGCCTCATTCCACCGCCCTGCGCCTCTCGGTTCGGATCGGCTTGAAGGTGAAGGTATTTGCATGCATCTCTCTCTCGGTCTCTCTCCCGCTTGCGTTTAGTCTGGAGATCCGTCCGGACTGGTGGTGACTTTCTTTTTGCAACGCGGGAATTTTTGTCTGGTTCTTATTGCTTACGGGATTCCCGTGAAGGTGCTGCGTTCCAAAGGAATCCTTCGATTGATTGATTTATTTCAGTCGAATTAACCGTCCGTTTTGCTCCTGATGATTTCCTTCGTTTGATTTTGATGCGCAGTCTTATTCCAGTTTGTTTTCACCCATTTTTTTTTTCCAAATATAAATATGCCCCAATTTTGGGTTGTTCATGAATTAGGTTTTAATTAATGAGGTGTGTTATCTTGTAATTTTAGCTTCGACTGTGTGTATGCCCGATCAAATTTTCTAGCAATTTTTTTTTCTAACCTGTACTTACGTGTAAATGCAATACTGATTTCCTCAAATGGGTGAATGTTGTACACCTTGTGGTGGCTTTCAATACAGAGTTGGAGGCAGGAAATTCTGAATTTACACCCGAATTTGCCGGTACAACTTTTAATTTGCCAAGTCACATTTGCAGGTATGGACTTCGGTGATTCTAGACGCAAGCCTAATGTCGTCGGGAAGTTCACCGTAGCTGTTGCACTCACGGTCATGTGCATCATTGTGTTGAAACAGTCGCCTGGTTTTACCAGTACAAGTGTGGTAAGTGCCGAATCTCTCCACAACTAGCCCACTTCACTGTCGAATTGTCGATTGCTGTTGAGTCCTCACTTCTCGTTGTTGTATTGTTCAAACTTGATTTAATTGTGACACGTAAGTTTCATTTGGAACAATCGCATATTGTCTGACAGAAAGAGGTTCCTTTAACATGATTGAAAGAAACACATTGATCGTCCATTCCATTTGATGAATTCACTGTTCATTTATCTGTGTTCTGTGCTAGTAGTGGTTATTTTCTATGCACCATCATAGTTTCCGATAAAGCACATTCATAATTCCATTGGAAGCAAAGCTGTTTTTGTGAAGCATTTCAGATTGTCATCTGATCTAGTTTTCATGATACATTCACATGCTCTATAGTTCTCTCGCCATGAAATTGGTGTGACTCATGTGTTGGTGACTGGAGGAGCTGGATACATTGGGTCACATGCTACTCTTCGTCTACTTAGGGACAACTACCGAGTTACCATTGTGGTAAATTTCTTATTCCAGCTTCATGTTTTTATTCCTAACTCAAAGAGCTTTTATGTTACAGCAATTTCTTCCATGTGATCTTTACAGGATAACCTTTCTAGAGGGAACATGGGAGCTGTCAGAGTCCTTCAACGTTTGTTTCCAGAGCCTGGGAGGCTTCAGTTTATTTATGCTGATTTAGGCGATGCGAAAGCTGTATCCTTTTTCTCTACAATGTGAACTTTAATACCTTATTATAGCCATTTTTCCATACATTCATGTGTTGGTGTGATCTGTTTTGCACTTAACCAATAGCCAGGTTAACAAAATATTTTCAGAAAATGCATTCGATGCTGTTATGCACTTTGCTGCCGTTGCTTACGTTGGTGAGAGCACGTTGGAGCCACTGAGGTAAGGCATTGATGTGCTAATGTTCTTGTACTCATGTTACATAGATGGTGGTTATTTATATATTGCATGTTCATGTGCAATCCTTTGATGTGTTCAGAGCAATGCAAACTGCTCTTGGTTATCTCTATTATTAAACAAAACTGCTAAACATGACAATCTATATTGAAAACATACTATATAGTGAAAATGGAAAATATAGGCATTCCATCTTTTTCAATGTTGGTATTTTTTGCCGATAACATACTTTTGGCACGAGCAATTTGAACTGTGAAGATTAGTGTGAAAGACTGCCTAATGTAAATGTATGTGATTTTAGTTGATAATTTGTTTTCCTTTTTGTGTATCCTTCAGAAATAATCTGTTGTTAATGCTGTTACTATTACATGATCTGTGCTAGTGCTGCAATAACAGGTACTACCACAACATAACATCAAATACATTGACAGTGCTTGAGGCAATGGCAGCATATAATGTAAAAACTCTGATATACTCAAGTACTTGTGCAACATATGGTGAACCTGACACAATGCCTATCACAGAAGCAACCCCTCAGGTTGGCTTATCAATGCATGGACTTCTTATCTCAAAGTTTAAAGAATATCATGCACAATTCACTGATTCTAGACAATCTTTTAACCAATGCAGAATCCTATCAATCCATATGGGAAGGCAAAAAAGATGGCAGAGGACATCATTTTAGATTTCTCTAAGAGATCAGAAATGGCAGTCATGATCTTAAGGTCCGCCTCTCCTATAGCCTATACTAAAATTTAATTCGTAGAGAAAACTCACTTCGTTTTCTTTTGAATTAGATACTTCAACGTCATTGGATCAGACCCAGGGGGGCGGTTAGGGGAAGCTCCACGACCAGAGCTGCGTGAGCATGGACGGATTTCTGGTGCTTGCTTTGATGCAGCACTGGGAATCATTCCAGGTTTGAAGGTACTGAACATGCTCACTTCAGCATGTGTCCTGACTTTTCACATGGTAACATACTATGGTATATGAATTTCACCCTGCTTTAGGTTCGGGGAACTGATTACCCTACAGCTGATGGAACTTGCATAAGGGACTATATTGATGTCACGGATCTCGTTGATGCTCATGTGAAAGCTCTTGATAAAGCTCAGCCTGGCAAAGTTGGAATCTACAATGTTGGCACAGGACATGGTTGTTAAAAATATCACTAATCATCTCAACACATGCACAATTATGTACTCATTTCTCTGCATGTATTTCCTTGTTTCTGATTGTGCTTTGCTCATGATTTTATCAGGTAGATCAGTGAAGGAGTTTGTAGAAGCATGTAAGAGCGCAACAGGAGCTAGCATCAAGGTTTCATTCCTTACCCGGAGACCAGGAGACTATGCTGAAGTTTACAGTGACCCATCCAAAATCCATGACGAGCTGAACTGGACAGCCCGTTACACTGATCTTCGCGAAAGCCTTTCAACTGCATGGAAATGGCAGAAAGCACACCCGAATGGGTATGGATCGGCCTGATTCAGGGTTTAATAGATTCAGACTTAAGGTACACAGATTCTCAGGTCCATGTGCAGAAATCATATATCCTTCAGAAAATCGGTTCTTCAGCACAAACATAGTGCCAGGCACAGAAGTGTTCTGAATTTTTTTTGGCAGCATTTGGAAGAAGATACAGAAAGAATGGCCCGTCTATTCCTGGCTTAGGATCATACATATAGTTTTTTTTTCTTGACATTTCTTTTAATCTTTTCTACTCGTTAAAGCATAATATAATAACCAATAGAAAATGTGTTGTAGACAAGGTAGATAACTATCATGTATGAACATTCATGGTGTTGAATGAAAGGATATATGAATAAGTAGATGTTTGCTTATTATTGGAAGTTAAATTTCCATTTTGGCAAGCTCAGCAGTTAAATTTCTTGTATGTGAAGCAAGGGGGGACTGGGGACAATGCATTGCTGTGCACAACTCCTGGTCTCACTTGCAAAAACATTTCTTACATGTAACTAGAGTACAAGTGGTTGGATTATACCGTATGTACATGGAACGTTAATTCGCAGCTACACTTCTTCAGAAGAGAAGATTAATTATGTACATGTTATTCGCAACTACAGTTCTTCAGAAGAGAAGAACAAACAATGCAATGGTAAGCACCTCTACCGCGTATTCTGAAGAAAAAGAGAAGATAAGAGAAGAAGAAAGAAAGAAAGGGCTACGTTTACCCTGAACTTGATCTGCTGTCTCTCTCTGCGCCTCGCTGTTCAGACGAAACCGAGCCATTCTGCAAGAAGAGGGCACAGCAGCAGGACCATCACCGGCGTCGGCAGCGGCCGCTCGACGCCGTCGGCGTTCCAGAGGACCGCCGCCGCCACGTCCACGGCGCGGCGGAGGAACAGGACCGCCCCCGCCGGCGGCGGCGGCGCGGCGGCGCCGCGCCCCCGCATCCCGTACATGATGAACAGCAGCCCCGCCGCGAGGATCGCGCACGCCAGGACGAGCTGCAGCTGCTCGGATCCTTCCACCGGCGGCGCCCCGCCCCCCTCGCCGCCGCCGCCGCCGATGGTGTTGAGGGTCAGGAAGGACACCGCCGTGAGCACCGTCGCGAAGCCCGTGCCGACGAGGTCCCCGCCGCCTCCGCCTCGCGGTTGGTAGGGGCGCCCTGGTTGCCGGCGCATTGTTCGTCGCCGGCGGCGAGCGGCGGCGGCGGACGAGGCGTGGCGAGGAAGCCACGAGGAAGGAGCCCTACGAGTGCGAGAAGCGGGAGGCGGGAGCGCCAGCCAAGTTAAAGCTTGTGTCGTGTCAGTCGCCTATATATACTATCTATGTGTGCGGAGAGGCGAGCGAGCGAGCGAGGTGGAAAGAGGTGTGTGAGCATGGCCGCATGGGAATTTAGCCCGAAATTGCACTTGAAACCGTAGTAGTATTATCTTCGAAAATTTACGTCGAGCTTGAAAGGATGTGTTTAGTTTCCACGTAAAAAATTTACACCCTACCACATCGAATGTTTGGACACATTTATGAAGTATTAAATATAGATTGAAAAAATAACTAATTATACAAATTGCAACTAATTTGCGAGACGAATCTTTTAAACCTAATTGCTTCATGATCTGACAATATGGTGTTACAGTAAATATTTGCTAATGATGAATTAATTATGCTTAATAAATTCGTCTCATGGTTTACCGATGGATTATGTAATTAGTTTTTTTATTAGTACCAAATACGCTATATAACACCTTACCTACTATTCGATATGACACGCCAAAACTTTATATTTTTCTTTTTTTTGAATGACAACTCCCCCAAAGATAATCGCCGGTTCGGCGTCGTCACGCGACGAGTGCTTCTCGGATACTTCCCAATCTTGCAAAAGGAAACCTGCCCTATTTAATTAGTTCCAGCTTTTCGCATTGGACTTGTCGATCAACAAATTAGTTTATTAGTTGAGAAGCCATATGATGAGGTGATGCTCGCCCGCTTTTTATTCAGAAAAGGCGCTGCGGGATTGACATGTAAAAGAGACGGATCTATTAAAGTTTTCAGACGATTTCTTGAGTTCTTGACCAGACAAGCTTCATAGTAGCAGGTTGGTATATATCTGGTGATTTATTTCATACTACGTACAAAGATATTATATGATTTTATCATCAGGTAACTTCTAAGAAAAAAAAAAAGCAGACAACAGTATGCAGTCTGCAATTAATATTGCTTCCAAGTTCTGAGAGTGGTTTGAGGTGAAGAGAAAACAAGAATGCGTGAAAGACGACGGGAGGTTTGGACTTTGGTGCTTCTAGTATACTAGCAAGTAGCAAAGCACGTTAATATGGTAATTTAATTTTCACATGATTTGCAGCTTCCTGGCTGCTGCGGCCAAGAGAGTGACCGGTGTTATTACTATCTTATAATCTCGCCAGGGGAAGGGTTTGGTAGCCACATTCCTAGTCCTGCACAGTACACGGCATTTCTCCTGAATTTTCCTCTTCTGTCATCGGTAGTGACAGACTCTGATCTCCACTGATTCTGACAGCCTTTTGAGTCCGATCCACATTAATCTCATAAAAGCCAAGCTATATGTACTACCATATTTGAGTACGTACAAATTAAGGTTCTTTTGTTTGTCTGAAAGCCTGAAAGCACCGGCAAAAACGATGGTGTGATCTGCCGTCGCCGTCCGCTCGTGGAGGAGCGCACATACGTCGCTAGCTTCTCCCGCGAGATTGAGGGCGCCGTCGTCGCCGCGGGGGAAGGTGTTTGGAAGGGGCGCGGAAACTCTAGCACCAGGTGTGTGGGCGTCGCGTACGTCGTCGTCGTCGTCGTTGTCATGGTTCAAAGTACGAGTACGAGTGTACGACGTACTTGACGATGACGGCGCGGTGAGGCGAGAGAGGTCAGTGGAGACGACATGTGTGTGTCCATGTCGTCGTTGTTCCATGGGAAATTTTACCATAGGTCGATCGGAGTCAGCGTTTGCGTTTCCACTTTCCACCGCCCCCACGTGCGCCGCGCTGACCTCGCTCGCGATCTTTCTCGTCGTCTCGTACTACGTCTCCGCGAGACGGAAGCGGGAGAGAAGAACAAAGCGCCGCGGCCCAGGCGCGTGCGCGCCGCGTCCTCTCGTGGCCTCGCCACGGTGAGGGCGCGTCGTTTGATTGCCTCTGCTGCTGCCGAGGCGTGACCGCGTGACCGCGTGACGGTGAGGTTTCGTTTGCGTTTTATACATAGCATGATGTGGCCTTCCTCCCGGTTTCGTTTGCGTTTTTATACATAGGAAGAACGTAAAAGGGAATAAAATACTGGTTTCGTTTGCATTTTATACATAGGAAGAACGTAAAATGGAATAAAATATTTGAAAACGTTTGCGTTTTTACATGCGGAATTGCGGAAAGCGTAAAAAGAATTTTAAAAAATAGTATTAGAAAAAGGAAAAAAAATCCGACCTGCCGGATTCGAACCAGCGACCTAAGGATTAATCTGCAACACTACAGTCCTCCGCTCTACCAACTGAGCTAAGGTCGGTCTCCGTAGTCCGTCCAGCTAATAATATATTTAACATCATTCGTTGGTCTGCACAATTTTTTTTTTTTTAGAATACGCATAAGGCTTGCGTATCTTTCGACGCTGAGCTTGCTGCAGCAACGATAAAAGGGCTGTGCACAGAAAGAGTTCACTATGAGTGCTTGCATAACCATAGGTCTGATGAATCTGCGACGTGGCGAACAGTGGATTGGTGCGGAAGTAACTGCGTAGTCTGCGTGTAATCCCCACGCCCACCGGCCGGCGCCGAAGCGGCCGCGCGCGCCCCAAGGTTCACCACGGACAAACCACTTCACCGGCGCCCGCGCGCGCGCACATGCCGCGCTCCATACCTCCCTCCCCCGCGCGCGCCCGTGACTCCGCCCCTGCACTGCATGCACGTACACGTACTACTTCCCCAAGCTAGAAGACGCGCGGCGCAGTCGCCGCCTTCACTTCTCAGTTTTCCTCTCCTCGGCAGTCCACTACATCGACACGACACCCCTGCTCCATCCTCGCAATGTTGCACCATCTCGCCTATAAATATGCCCATGCAAAGTTGCAAACACAAATCAAGCTAAGCAGCCACACCGCCCACAGCGAAAGAATTCGCCGAACAGTGGAAAGCTATAGCAGCAGTCATGGCCAAGCACCACAATCGTCGTCTCTCCGTCGTCGTCGCTCTGCTGATGCTAGCGGCGTCGATCGTCCTGCTGCTTCTTGCGCCGCCCTGCGATGGTAGGAGACAGCTGAGGGGAAGCGAGGCCACCAGCGGCGGTGGAGTCGTCGAGGAGAAGGCGTCGTTGCTGCCGCCTCTGATACCCAACCTGCCGCTGCCGCCCATCGTCCCCGGGAATCCTCCTGCTCGCAACTCCGTCGTCAACAACAAATCTCCATAGCTCTCTTCATCATCATGTCTTTTTAAGATAAGCTTGTTGTTGAGAGGTAGTAATAATACTCTGTTGTGTACCAAAGCAGAGAGTCCTTGAGAGGATCGTTGTGGTGTGTTCTTTACGTGAAAACCATCGGTCTTTTTATGACGTGTCAGCTCTCCTTAATCTTTTGCAGTTAACGATGAATCGTAAATACACGTTGATATGTGGTAAAAATATAGGTAACACTAATATAAAAAGATAAATTGGAGTCCGCTCAATAGTTACCAGATTTTCTAACCGACACCCGGCAAATGTCTCTAGTGTGAGGAGGAATAAATGTGTCGGAACTGACACTTTTGAGGTTTTCGAGCCGATTTATCGAGCAGCTCGATCTCAATCACCAAGCTCCCCCCGAGTTCACCATCATCCCCGTCACCTAAGGACACAATCACAAAATCAATATTGAACGTCCCCAGAGTCCACACAGAGAGAAGATGAAGTTCATCCAAAAAATCCATTAGAAATAAAATGAAGTTAGATTTCACAAGTTCATCGACGAATTAATACACAATCAACATTGACACATCCAGACACAACCGATTGGACTAGTTGCTTGTATTAGCAGATCCCAACTAGTCGTAAAATTCAGCGTTCCATGGAGATTGCTCATAGCAATACCGTCATTGGGGGTTCGGAGTTCAAAGTTTCGAACCATCTTGTGACCTTCGACTAGTGTTCAATCACGGATTTTTTTTATTATTTTTTTAGACTTTTTATGTTTTAATTTTAGTTATAGACCATTTCCAAAAGTATTTTCAAATCTAAACCTTTTGACCACACCAGCCTGCCTGACATGGCCAAATAACTCTATCACGTCACGTGTAGCTGGTTTGGGAGTGTTATTCTGTCACGCAAGCCTCTTGTCACGCCACCACCGCCAGCCACTCGGCTGGGGTGGCCAAAATGTTCAATTTTCAAAAATATTTTCTAAAAAGATCTATTAATAAAATTAAAACATAAAAAGATCTAAAAAGAAAGATCGCACTCCACATATGCAAGTGAGGATCACTGACATGTGGACCCATAGACCCTCAGACTCCCATGACATGCAAGTGAGGGTCACTGACATGTGGGCCCCTAGACCCTCATGACAGTGAGCAGTAACAAGATCACACTAATCAAGTACTAAAACAAATGTAATTCATCGGCAAATGATCCAAATCCACAACTGGCTGGAGTTTCGCCATCTGAATACAATCGCAACAGAACAGCCGGTTCGGTTGCCCTCGTAGTACATCGGTATAGAAGTACAGATAGATCAAGCTGCACGAGAATAACAAACCAAACAATGTAGGATGTATATGTGCAGAAATCAGATATGACAGTTGAGCTGAGCATGATAAATATCAAGATACAGACTGCCTCACACAAGTTTGTACTTTGTACCGTGTACATCGATATCTTCTTTTTACAAATCGCTCATGTTCATCAACGGTAACATGAGTCAACCTCAAATATTTGCTTTCTCAGCGTCTCCCGGTACGGGTAGTTTGGTATTAAGTTAGGTCATTCTCGTCCAAAGAATCCTCGCCGTCATCGTCTGCCAATTTCTTGATGGTCTGCAGATCACCCGTAGGTAGTTTCTTTGCAAGTCGAATTACCTGCAGTAATATTCACCATAAATCGAAGTGAAGAAGGATGAACAAGCACACGAACAATCGAGCGGATATCATTTTAGATGGAACAGACTATGTTTTAGCTGATAATACTATTATTTGTCCTATGGTATGATGATAAGTGATGGCCTGATAATTGATGAGGTATCACTGCTTAATCAAATGATCCAGGAATCAATATAGTATAGAGTGGTAATGTTGACTAAAAAAGAGATCATGAGTAACATCTTCAACCTGTAACGCCTCAGCTCCTAGCACACTGTTTTACGCATACTAACTATCCAATCTGTCTAATCGTATGAGATTGAAATAACAGCCTGGTATATATAGTTCAGATATCGGATGGCCTTGTAACTAAGAAACTCAAAATATTACCACATGGTCAAGGTGTTTGATGGCACTTGATTGTGCAGCCTGTTTGATTCCTTCAGCATCACCTTCCTCATAAGCAGACAGCAGTTTCATTGCACATCGATTCTGGTCACTGTTAAGGAAGGCTTGAACCCTGTAATGTAGCAGAAGGTAATAACAATGAAAGTGATGTTTGGGCTTTGGTGCAAGAAAATATATCAATGGCAATGCACATGTACCAACTTTTACAGTGATAGTAACTACCATGAATGTACAACTTACTCTGAGCAGTCATTGTAACATTTCTGAGCTTGTTGAAAATCATGGGCATAAAGGTAGATGATGATTGCACTCAAATAGCCCTGCATATTAAAAGTAACAATTACAGAATCAGATAAGTTTATTGCTCAAATTTCGATAATGCTTACATGGATAATCAATATTTATTCCATTCCCATTTGGAATTCATAAACAAATTTACAATTTCAAGGAAGTGTCTTATTATCTGTAAAAGGAAATTCTCAGATTGCATTGCATAGTATTTCTAGCTAGTAGCTAAGCTTTGGTCATCAAGTACAAACCCCTACGAAATTAAGCAGCCACATTCTCAGTATAAACAATTTAAATATTACCTTGCACTGGCTGTTGATGGCATTACACTTATCAGCAGCTGAACCAAGTCTTAGAAAAGTTGCTGCAGCATCTGAATACCTGTGAGAGATCGCCAAAGATAGGAATAAATGCAAATGAGCAAAGAAATGAGATTAGCAGTAATGCGTGCAAACAAAGAGCAAAACCATAGAAGAAAGTGTGAAAACATGTGCAAGCAAAGAGCAAAAGGGTACGCCTAAACAGCACATCAAAGCCAGGTACATTTGACCTCAATAGTTATAATAAACAGATGTACAGCGAAACCTCCTAGTATTGTTGCAGAATTAAATAAAACCATGCATAGTAATGACAATTTATTGATTCCCGATAACTTCAAGCTTGAAAGGTTGTAGTAAGAATGGAAATCATCAACAATTAAACAATTTGATAGGCTCTAATCATTCAAAGGGTGAATGTAAAAATCTATCAAGAACCGTCACAGTAGTAAGGTTAAACTGTTCAGGAAAAATGGACCGGCACAGATATGCTAGTAGGTCTATGAAAAGAACTTCCTGTAATTAATGAGAAGTGTGAAATGGGAAGTGATTATATCAAAACAGAGACAGTCCACATATAATCGATATTAAAGCAAGTGCCACAAAGGATCAAATATTATTGGTTTACTTGACAATTCCTTCTACAATGACAACTTACCCAGCAAGAAAGAAAAAGATTAAAAACTATCCGTAAAAGAAAAAATGGAAAGAAGAATAATATAATAAACAAATATTAAGCAGGTTGGAATATGTTGGAATATCCTTACTTCTCGAGCTTGACATATAAACTTGCAGCAGCACGATACAAATCGAAAGCCATCTGTTCCTTTCCATCCTCTTCTAGAATTGAACAGGCCTCATCATACATTTTTATTGCTTCGTCTGGAGTGTTATCCTCCAAGAAACTGATATCATCAAGTTAGAACAATAATCCTTCACAATGTTCACGTAAGTTTCAGATTTCTTTTGAATTACCTGGCACCCTTTGCAAGAGCATCAGAGGCAGGTTGTGCTCTTCCACATTCACGATAGAATTCTGATGCTCTGCGATAAAAATCTGAAACTTCATTCCAGCGTCCAAGCTCTTTCGCTAAAGCACCAGCAGATTCCATGTGTTTAGCAGCATCCCAGGGTATATTAAACTAGTTAAGGGTGCATTAAGTGATAGTTCAATCATGTGAAAATACAACAGCTATAAATTTTTTTTCTGAAGGATACGAAGAAATCATTTCCTGTCCTTTTGAAGCCTTCTCAAAGGCATCCTTTGCTTTCTCATTCTCCTTTTTGAACCTATAAGCAATAGCTTTAAAGTAGATATGAAAGTTCTGTCATATACACCACAGGGAAGCAAATTGACAGAAAGAAAATAGAACATGGCAAAAAAAGTAACGGACCAGCTTGCTCATACAAGGAGGTAGCACTCTTCCAATCGGCATTCCATCTCGTGAAGCTCAATTTTGTTCTGCGAAGCAAAAGGAATGTTCATATTTAGCATATAGCTAACTCTGAAGTGGATGAACTGGGAGCAATTTAAGACAGAGAGTACTTAGAACATTTTGGGTCCTCCATCACTCGTCTAGATTCACTAACATTCATATGAATTTTGACATACATATGAAGCACATACATGGATCATACACGAATCTATTTAAAACCCAAAACGTCTTATAACGCGAAACAGAGGAAGTACATGAAAACAATGACAGTATTTAAATCAAAATCAACTCAAAAGCACTGGCATGAAAACGAGAGCAAACAAGATATCCCAATCAGACACATTGAGAAGTAATCTTTTTGTGCGAGTGCTGGAAGTGAACTCTAGTTTGCATGTCTAAACAATGGTGCACCACATATATCCATTCTAAACAATATTGTAAATGATGACGAGTAGCTGATTTTCCACTTCTGAAGTTACACAGACAAGCACATCCACTGCTGAATTGATACAGGTAGCACAAGTATCGTACTTGCATTCTGTATTCTGAAGATATTTGAACAGAAAATCGAATACTACATAGTAGGAGATAAAGTCTGCTGGTAACTCCCACACAGCACACATATGTAAACAAAATTGCCGCAAAACAAAGCGTCCGCGCTCGCTTCTATGACCTTTCCCCCCAAAACATGGCATGACCTTGAATAAAATCTCACCAAATTTGCACCAAACAAACTAAGCTAAAACTAAACTAACAGGCAATTCCTCTCCTGAGAAAATCCTAAATCGGTACCACGAAATTGGAAATAGGAACGGTAGCCCTGCCCCCATCTACAGATCAGGTACAGATCCGCACGAGTTCCCAGTCCTTGATCCAAAACGCAAAATCTAACATTCGCCAACTACGACGTGATGAATTTGACGAGGGCGCAGCTTAATACGCTCGAGTAAGGGGCCTCATTCACAGAAAATACGCAAAAAATCCGTAATCTAAAAAAACAAGGGACAGAAATCGGATGGGGCGCTCGCGGATCATCTGGAGTTAGAAAAGCGAGAGAGATGGGGGGATGAAGGGACTTGCAGCTTGTCGGCCTTGGACATGAGCTTGTCGGGGTCGGACGACGAGCTCGCCATGGCGGAGACCAACCACCTCCTCCTCCTCCTCCTCCTCTCTCCTCCGCGCCTCCGCCTCCTCTCCTGGACTCCCACGACTCCTCTTGCGTGTTCTGCGTTGAGTCGAGCAGCCAAGCTGTCTCGTGATCTCGTCTCGGAGAAGGGAGAACGAGGCATCCGGTTCCTCCTCGAGATTCGCGCGGCGTCGGCCCATCCCCGGCCCAACCATACATAGTTCGGCCCATCAGTTCAGCTCCACCCTAACGTGGCCCATGAGTCTCCTCGAGGAGGCCCAATTTTTCCCGGCGAATTCGGCCCATCTCGCGCGGATCTATTCGGCCCTAACCAACTAACCAACGCCGCCGCCGCGGGCACCGCCCACCTGCGGCGGCGGCGGCGGCGATGGCGACGGCGACGAGTCGCGCACGCAGCGAATCGGGCGTTGTCACGCGTGCGCGCGGTGGCTGCCGGAATCTGTCTGTTGTCAGCGTGGTCACCGAACCTGAACCTGGCAGTACGCATGCTCGGCTGCTCGCTCGCACGCGCGTGCAGTCACCGGCGCAATCTACCATTGCAGAGGAGTAGGAGGAGGGCTAGGGCTAGGAGTTGGCCTCTACTAGCTGCTGCATTCGGGCTACGAAAGCAACCAAAATAATGGAGGTGACTGCCTCCTTTGTTCCCTTCCTGCGTCTTCCACCTCATCCCCCCCTCGCAACAGCGGCATGGGCGATTCTTGGACTCTACCCTTTCCGGTGACGATGCTAGCTCACCCTTAATTACCTCACCTCACCACATCATCGTCAGAATTTCTTCACCTGAATGTATATATGTAATGATGAAAGTTATCTCTTGGTTTTGCAGGGAATCATCAAGATCGATGTCGATCGAATTAATTAAGGAGAATTGTATGTGTGTAGGGGTTAGGGGTGAGGAGAAGATTGTGTTCTTTGTTTCTTTGCTGCTTCAATTTGCTTCACCATACCATGCATTCTTCTGGTTCCGAGGGTTTTGTGTTCAGAAATAACGCATGGGCTGCTTGCTAGCTAGCTGCTCATCATGTTAGGTACTAGCACTACTAGCAGCATGCCAGCATCCTCACTGCACATGTCTACTCGATGCTTTTTAATTGTGATCATCAGTAGTCACATCTGTTCATAAAGGATGCACATGAGCAGCCAATCAGATGCTAATTAATCTTGGATCTTCAAATTTTCCAGAACCAGACTATCATTTTTATTACTAGCAATTTTCTTGTCACTAGTTTTATTCTTCTATCATTATCTAAAAATAAAGTTTAGCGGTTTTATGAGCAAACAGTGTTGGTGGTTAGCAGCTCAAGAATCATGTCTAAATTTTTCAGATAATACCCAAGTATTAACAAATCCTCAATCATAATTGAAATTATTGCTGAACAATCCAAAGATGTGGATAGAGTGGTGTCTGGTCATGGTTGTTAGGTTTGGGTTTTGGGCGATCTCGGTTGTAGTTTCTTTGTTGGTCTAGCGCGGTCTGTCCAGTGCTAGCCTTCTCCTGGGTTGTGTGAAGGTGTTGTCGGCGCGTGGGGGTGGTTATTTCTTCATTCTTTCCTGGCTATTGCATCCCAGGGTTCTAGTCTTGCAATTTTTTTTTCCTACTCTATTCAATGAATCTTCGCAATGTTTGGTGTAGGTCATTCAAAAAAAATATTGCTGAACAACATATGCATGTAAGGATTACAGATTACAGTAGGACAAACATCATACTAGTTTCACATTCATCAGTCATGATTTCTCTCAACATTTACTAATCTACTGTATATGTCTTTATGCAGAAAGCCCTCACTACTCTGAACTCTGAAGAAACAATCTATGCATAGTACTGTACCTTGACGAACTCTTTCTTTGCAAGTCAAGTTAGAGCCATCACCTATAGCAAGGTAGGTGAAATGATTGACCTTATGGGCGCCTCTCCAAAAATCGTAAACAAAGTCCCATCAGAGACTCAGATACATGGTAGAGGCTGACGATCGATCCAAACAAGAAATTCCACGGCCGGTGAGTGAAAAAGATAAGGATAACTACAGTGCGCAGACCCTGCATGCCATGGTGCAAAAGGTTATAGAATTCAGATGCCATAAATACTACTATCCCTGGAGCTAAAGGTTGGTGGGTCGAGGAGACCATCTTGTCACCAAGAAAGCTCTCAGAACTCTCCATCTCTAGGCCAGCTTAGGGCTGGACCAGCTAGCAGCCATTGGTAGCCTGTATCAGTTCATAAGGGGAGGAGGTGAAGGCAAGGAGGCAGCTAGCCAAGAAGAAGAGCAGACACCAAAACTCAGGTATGCATGACAAGGAAGAACATGATCCTATCTCTGCTGATGATCTTAGGAGTAGTTCATATGTTTCAGACAGTTTTACCATTGTTCTTCTTGTTTGTATGTTATCTTTAAATGTTAGATCTGTTATTGCACATCTTGTTTCCAGGAAGGTGAATATATTCTTGAAAAGATCCGATGGAAGCAAGAAGGCCTACCCCTACCAGGAGAAGCAGATCTGCTGAGTTCCACAATTTTTCAGAAAGGGTAGGTTGTTATCATGCAAATCGATCAGAATTGCTGGTTTATAAGCACTTGGTGTTTCTTATCTTTGATCTGGATACCTGTAGAGGAGAAGGGATAGGATCAATGAGAAGCTGAAGGCGCTGCAAGAGCTACTTCCAAATTGCACCAAGGTATGCAATATATGTGGTGCATCTTTGGTCATACATATCTCGATATTGTAGAGCCATTCAGTTCTGAACTTCTAATCTTCTTGTTTCTTCAGACCGACAAAGTTTCGATGCTGGATGAAGCGATCGACTACCTGAAATCACTCCAACTACAACTCCAGGTACAAATAGCATCAAACATAAGATATGATCAGGTTTATTAGAACCAAGACCTGATCTTTTTATGCAAGTTATATCTGAAACTGTGGTAGAGATCAAGTGATGCAATTTATTTCATGTGATTTCTGATCATAATCATGTCATGCACACAGATGCTGGTCATGGGGAAGGGAATGGCACCGGTTGTTCCTCCTGAGCTGCAACAATACATGCACTATATCACAGCTGATCCTTCTCAAATTCCTCCCATACGCCCCTCCGAGCCGCGGCCATTTCAGATAACCCACGCCACCCAACAGAGACAGTCTAACGTCGAGTCGGATTTCTTGAGCCAGATGCAGAATTTGCACCCTTCAGAGCCACCTCAAAATTTCCTCAGACCACCAAAATTGCAGTTGTACACGCCGGTACGTAGTCCATATATACTCCTTTATCGCCATTATTAGTACAGCTTTTATCTTCCTGATATGAGGTTATGTATGTCTATGGTGTTTGATTGTTACATGATATGTACTAATTAACACTTCAGAAAAGTATTTACATGTACTATAAGTGCTTGAGAAAAAGGAGACTTTCTGCACATGAACAATGCTATGCGTCATTCTTGGTAGCTGGCTTGCTTTTTATTTTTAGCTCAGTAGGACCTTCGGTCCTAGGCCTGGTTTTTCTTACTTGTAAAGTTTACTCCTTCTCTATTCAATGAAATTGGCAGCTTGCCGATTCGTTCAAAAAAAAATGCTATGCGTCATGGCTGATGAGTAGTTGTTCATCCCTAATGCAGGAGCAGCAGAGAAGAGGTCTAGCTAGTAGCAGTGGCCACAACAGCGGTTGGATCACGGAGAGGAATTCATCGTACAACTTCTTGGAGTGATGACCACCTGACGAGTTACTAAGAGATCCAGAAGCAGATGCAGTCTAGACTCTACTACTCTAGACTGCATAACCTTCATTCAGTTCATGGTGTTCCTGGAGATGAAACAAGTTGCTCAATGGAGTGATGAATCTACTGCATGCAGTTAACTAGTTAATTTTGTACGTCAATAAATAGTGGTGATCCTGATCTTGCTTCCTCGTCATGTTCTGTGCATACAAGATCTAAAGCGTTTTTTGTGATGTCTGTACTGTATATTAGCAGACAGTCTACTTCCTGCTGCTGATGCTTATGTGCTCTGACAAGCAAATCAACATGGCTAATTTAATCAAGTACTCCAGAGAATTGCAGCAATGGATATTTCCTAGCTAAATATGTACTTGTGATATGAACGGATTGTAATGACAAAACTGGCATTGATTATCTGCACCTAATCTTGAGTAGTAGTAAATGAGAGTTATCAGGAGACATTCTTCTGCCCAGCAACAAGCTACTGCCGGGGATTCAAAAGACACATCTACATCTGAGAAGCCATAATTCACGTTTACATGTTTGTGATGAGTTCACCACTTTTGTTCGCACTCATGCAGCTCGAGTAATATATTGTTTTCAGCTCCGTCGAATCTTTCAATCTTTCAGCTTCCATTCTCACCTGCAGGGCCTGCGCATACAGGTATGTTGCAGCTCTGAAAGTTTTGGGAGGGTCAAAAGGCAGAAACTTTGGTACCACTTCAGACCCATGCTTTCAGGCAGCATGGGCGAGATTGATACCTAACCACTGCACCTGCACTGTTCCTCGCAATTAATTCAGCTCAGCAAACTCACACGAACGGATCCTTGACCATGCACAGTAGCAAATAAGTAGTACACCTCATCAATGGAGAAAGTTCGCAATGCAAAGAACTCGAAAAACCATATCATCATGAACTGAACTCTGAATCTTCCAAGAAATTTGCACGTTTTCACTGCTGCATTGTGCAGAATTACAGATGATTTGACAATTGCACAGTTTACATGAAAATTTTGAGACGAATCTTTTGAGCCAAATTACGCCATGATTTAACAATGTGATGCTACAATAAATATTTGCTAATGATGAACTAATTAGGCTTAATAAATTTATCTCACAGGCAGAATCTGTAATTTGTTTTGTTATTAGTATACGTTTAATACTTCAAATATGTGGCCGTATAATTCAAAAGCTTTTACTCCCGAAGAACTAACACACCCTCAGTAAGCTCACACGAACGGCTCCTTGACCATGCACAGTAGCAACAGTACACCTCATCAATGGAGAAAGTTCGCAATGCAAACAACTCGAAAAACCATTTGATATCATCATGAACTGAACTCTGAATCTTCCAAGAAATTTGCACGTTTTCGCTGCTGCATTCTGCAGAATTGCAGCGAGAGTTTAGCTTTTCTCTTCTTTTTTTTTTTTGTTCAGTCTTCTCCGACGAGCTTGCTCATCTTGAGCAAGGACGAGAGCACGGCGCCCATGTCGGGCCGGTCGGCCGGCTCGAACGCGGCGCAGGACAGGGCAACGGCGAGCACGTCCGCCGCCGTGGACAGGTCGGCCTCGGTGGCGACCTTCATGCGGGGGTCCAGGACGGCGTGGACGCCGTCGAGCCCCCTCGAGACCGCGTTGTCGACGAGCTGCTGCAGCGTCAGCGGCACGCCGTCCTCCTCGATCGTCCCCGTCGGCCGCCGCCCGGTGAAGAGCTCCATCGCCAGCACCCCGAAGCTGAACACGTCCGCCTTCGTCGACACCGTCCTCATGTACGCGAACTCTGAATTTTTTCAGCACAGAGTTAGACGTTTTCAGTTCAGAGATCACTGAGACGAAATGGTTGGATTGGTAGTTTGGTACTCCCTCCGATTACCAGACGTTTTAATTTTAATCAAAGTTAACCATTTTTAAGTTTAACTAAGTTAAACTAAATTAGTTTCATCAAATCAATAATTGAATATATTTTCATAATAATTTTGTCGTGAGTTAAAAATATTATTATTTTTTTTCTATAAACTTCGTCAAACTTAAAACGATTTAACCTTAATAAAAGTCAAAACGTTTTATAAACTGAAATGGAGGAAGTAGCTTTTACCTGGAGCCATGTAACCCACGGTGCCCCGGAACGCCGACGAGGTGGCCGTCGACTGCGCCGCGGCGTCGGCGGCGGTGGGCAGGTGGACGCCCAGCATGCGCGCGGTGCCGAAGTCGCTGACGCGCGCCTCCCAGTCGCCGTCGAGCAGGACGTTGGACGGCTTGACGTCGCAGTGCACGACGGGGAAGTCGTACCCGGAGTGGAGGTACACCAGCCCGTGCGCCACCGACACGCACACCCGCAGCCGCTCCCTGACCGTCCACCGCGACGGCGCCGGCGGCGGCGCGGCGGCGCCGCCGTGTATCGCGCCGTCCAGGTCGCCGTTGACCATGTAGTCGAGGACCAGGGCCTTGATCTTGCCGGCCTCCCACGCGTACCCGACCACACGCGCCAGGTTCTTGTGCCGCAGCCGGCTCAGCGTGGCGAGCTCGGTGAGGAAGCACTTGTCGGACTTGGACGGGAACTGCTCCAGGTTCAGCCGCTTCACGGCGACGACCATGCCGCCGTCGGCGTCGCCGGCGAGCACGCCCTTGTACACCGTGCTCAGGTTGCTGCTCCCGATGACGTTGCCTTGGTCGAACGAGTTGGTGGCGGCCGCCAGCTGGCCGTAACTGAACCTCCTCAGCTCCGGCACCACGACGGCGGCCTCCGGCGAGTCGCCGGCGATGTCGGCGGCACGTCTCTTCCTCCTGTACCGGCGGTAGCTGACGAGCAGGATCGTCGCGACCATGAGGAGGAGCAGCGTCGACAGCGCGATGAGCACGACGAGGATCACGAGCCCCGTCCGCGAGAACACCCGCTTCTTCCCGGCGGCGTGGCCGTGGCATGGCGCGAGGAGCTTCCCGCCGCAGAGGCCGGCGTTCCCCTGCAGGCTCGACATGGTCAGGTTCCGGAACACGCCGCCGTCGGGGACGGGGCCCTCGAAGGTGTTCGACGAGAGGTTGAGAGACCGGAGCGTCGTCAGGTTCGCCAGCGCCGGCGGTATGCCCCCCGCGAACGCGTTCCTCGACACGTCGAGCGTCTGTATGTGCTTCAGCGCGGCGATGTCGGCGGGGATTTCCCCGTCGAGCTCGTTGCCGGAGATGTTCAGGGTCGTCAGAAGGTCGAGCTGGGGGAAGAGGTTGGCCGGGAGTTCGCCGGTGAGGCTGTTGCCGGAGAGGTCGAGCGAGTAGAGGTTCTTGCACCCGGTGAGCGTCGCCGGGACGCCGCCGGACAGCTGGTTGTTCGACAGGTCGATGGCCTGGACCATCACGAGGCCGCCGATCTCCGACGGGATCGCGCCCGTGAACGCGTTATTCGACAGGTTGAGGTACATCTGCACGTTGCTCATGCTCGCGATCACCGCGCCGGGGATGGCGCCGGCGAGGCGGTTGTGCGAGAGGTCCAACGTGAGGAGCTGGTCGAGCCTGCCCAGCGCCCCAGGCACCGTGCCGTTGAGCATGTTGCTCGACAGGTCCAGGAGGGAGAGCGACCGGAGGTTGGCGACGGCGTCGGGGATGCGGCCGGCGAACCTGTTCGACCCGGCGTCGAGGATGGTGAGCTGCCGCAGCTCGAACACCTCAGCCGGGAACACGCCGTCGAGGTGATTGTGCCCCAGATCGAGCAGCTGGAGGGAGGACATGTTCGAGATGCTCGCCGGAACGTGTCCGGCGAACCGGTTCATCCGGAGCTCCAGGCCGATGAGCTTCGTCAGGTTGCCGACCTCCTCCGGTATCTCACCTGACAGGGAGTTCCCCTGCAGCTGCAGCAACTCGAGGTCGCCGAGCCGGCCGACGCGGCGGCTCAGGCCGCCGGAGAAGTTGTTGAACGCGAGGTTCAGCGTCGTGAGGTTGCCGCAGTCGAACAGGTCGTCCGGTATGTCGCCGGACAACGAGTTGTTGCCGAGCGACAAGAACTCGAGCTCCTGTAGCCGCCCGAACCCCGCCGGCAAGGGACCGGAGAACATGTTGAAGCTCATGCTCACGTTGGTCAGCTGCGTGCAGTTGGTGATGCTCGCCGGAATTTGGCCGGAGAGCGAGTTGTTCTGGACGACGAGACGCTGGAGATTCCGGAGCGACCCGATGCTCGCCGGAAGAGGGCCGGAGATGGAGTTGCTGCTGAACGAGAGGTAAGTCAGGTTGACGAGACTCGTCAGGGTCGCCGGAACAGCGCCGGTGAGGCGATTGGCATGGAGCGACAGCCACCGGAGCGACCGGAGCTCGCCGAGCTCTGGCGGGATCGAGCCGGTGAGCTGGTTCGTCGACAGCGCGAGCAATTCCAGCGACGCGCAACGCCCGAGCGACGGCGGGATCGCCGACGTGAGCGCGTTGTCGAACAGCCGCAGCGCCTGCAGGTTCGCGAGGTCGCCGAGCTCGCCGGGGATCGCGCCGGTGAACCCGTTGCCGTACAGGTCGAGCCGCGTCAGGTTCTTGCACCGGCCGAGCTCGCCCGGGATGGCACCGGTGAACCGGTTCCCGATCAGCTGAAGAATCTGCAGGTTCGAGAAATCGCCGATCTTCGGCGGGATCGAGCCGGAGAGCTGGTTGAAGCTGAGGACGACGGTCTCGAGAGCCGTGAGCTTCGCGAACGACGGCGGCAGCTCGCCGTCGAGATTGTTCATGGAGGCCTGGAATATCCTTAGCTTGGACAAGTCCCCGATGCAAGAAGGGATCGCGCCGGTGAGGTTGTTGACGTCCAAGCCGAGAGCCCACATCGCCGAGCAGTTGCAGAGGCGGCTCGGGACGCCGCCGGCGAGGGAGTTGTTGGAGAGGTCGAGCAGCTGCAGGCTCGCCAACCCGCCGAGCTCCGGCGGGATGCCGCCGGTGAAGCCGTTGTCGTAGAGGACTAGCTGTTCGAGCTCGCCGAGGCGGCCGAGCTGCGGCGGGATGCCGCCGGCGAAGGCGTTCGACGTCAGGTCGATGACCTGGAGCGTCGAGATGTTGCCGAGGAACGGGGAGAGCGTGCCCCGGAGCTTCGACTCCGGCAGCTGGATGGACGTCACCTGGCCCGCGCCGTCGCAGGCGACGCCCGTCCAGTTGCAATGCCGCGGCAGCGCGCCGCCGCGGACGGCGCCGTCACCGGACTTCCCCACCCTCCAGCCGGCCAGCACGCCGAGCGGGTCGTCGGCGACGCCGTCCTTGAACTCCAGCAGCGCCTCGAGCTGCACGGACACCGACGCACCGGAGCCGGCGGCCGCCGCTGCCGACGAGAACACCACGGCCACCAAGACGACGGCAATGCAAATCGTCTTCGTGTAATGCTGCGACATTTTGCTTGCAAATTTATTCCTCTCCATGCAACCATGGGATCAAATCAAAATCAAAATCGCAAGTGCATATAAAGAACTTCGAATTGGTGTGGCAATCCACTGTGAAGTCAACGAGCTCCCTGGTCGCGTCAACGTGTGAAGAGATAGGCCACAGTTTGACTCCAAAAGTGGCGGGAAGTAGTAGGAGGACACCAGGTTGGCAGGTTGGCCGTTGCGGCGAGGACGAGATGGGGCCATACGGCCCGATGCTGCACGCAACCAATAAATTCAGAGTTTACTCCTGCATCGAAATTCAGATATCGTTTGCTTGCCGTGCCGACATGGTCGTAGCCTCCATGTGACCAAACGATCCAAGATGCCGCGCGCGCCGCATTCTGGGCAGTACCACGGCGAAGGCTTCATCGTTTCTGTTGGCTCCGAAAAAGTTTTTAATCTTTCAGTTCAGAGTTCAGTTTGGTAAGCGTTGTTGCTTCGGGGTTGGCATTCTTTAAGGGGAAAAAAAAAGAGTTCATTTTACTCCGTTAAACTATTACTCCGTACGTTAGATCGCTTAACCTCCTATAAGCTTATTTTACACCTCCAAACTATTAAACAGGATTAATTTACTCACTATTCCCTGATGGTATTTCTCTTTATGATTCTACATGTATAAGTTGTATTGTGCAGTGGAATTTGGTAGGACGATGATATATGTATTACAACTCACGTCTCAATATTTTTATGTTGTTCATGCCACAGTTTTATCTAGGTTGGAAGTACCTAGAATTGATTTGAACATCTAGATTATGAAGTTCAAACAAACAGTCATGAAAGAAAAACTGAATGTATTTTTAGAACTTTGATAATGGTGTCACATGGCTCTACAAAATCATAGCTTAAAATTAATATAGCTTATATAAAGAGAAACAAAAGGAGAAATGTTATTATGGAGTAAAGTGGACTATTTTCAATAGTTTAGAAGTAAAATTAGCAAAAAATAATTTAGAGGTTAAGTGATCTAATAAAATTATTTAAGAGAGTAAAATGGACTTCTTTTTTCTTCTGTTGTAAAATCCTTTGCTGGCTCAAAAGGGGTGGTCAAAACGGTAGACCTGTTGAAAGTGGTATATTCTGAATCCACCGTGTTAAATTTGTCCTTGTACCAGTTGAAAGTGGTTTCTTTTCAGCAATCAGTTGTGCCATTAAATAGGACGAACACTTTTTGGACTCTTCAGGAATCAGGATTAAGATCAGCGCATGCTTAGGTATAAACAAGGACACTCTTGGTCTTTGATTCGTACCAACTTGCCCAGGACCCAGGGCAATGTTAGCTTGGGCACCGTTCTAATCAAACACAGGACCAATAATAAACCTTTCGTACGAGCGGTTTAAAGCATGTTCATATATCTGCCAGAAAGAAAATTAAGATTGCACAATGGAGAATACTAGTACTGACACACACACAAAAAAAATTTAATACTGCATTTCAGAGTCATTTTGGTACTTGATCAGTTGATCACCGAGAGAGCAGCAGTATAAAATTTTCGGAGATATCAGGCTGAAGATTTTGGACTGTGCAGCGTGCACAAGACGAACAAGACAGAAGCAAGTTCACATGCTTTGGTTAATGTTAAGAAAGGTTGGCTTCACCACTAATCAGAAATCTTAGCCATATGTCCCCGCAAAAAAAAAAAGAAAAAGAAATCTTAGCCATATGGAAAAGAGACGTGTGTAAAATACCCTTAAAAAAATTAAAAAGCAGCCACTTGTAATTGAATACACTTCCAGCATACCATGCATGACTCAGAAAGCCAGGAATAGATTTTAGTTGAATATAGTTAGTTTCGGTTGGTTTCGCTCGGCCGTTAGCATGGACTAATCAAAGAACACTGTCATCATCATTGGCAACCTCATAGTGCGAGGAGCACTCTGCTTGGGGTGCCCCGGCAAAAGAGAGGAAAAAAAGAAGAAGAAAGAAGCTACAAAACCAGTAGATTCAGCTGAAGTCTGAACCCAAATCTTGCGTTAGTGGATGAAGCAACAAGATGGCGCAGCCATCTCGGTGAGTGGCATCTCACATGTGTGACAGATGCAAAGAATCGATGCGTGCAACTAAGCGAGGTAGAGTGATTTTAAAGTCACTGAGAAAATATTAAAAGATACCATATTTTCTAACGTAGAATATCTCCTGATGCATCTGATACTACAAGGTATCAAAAATTTATATTAGTGGCTTCAAAGACTGTAAAATTTCTCGAGCTAGGAAACAGACATGGCCAAGCGAAGGCCAGCCCAGCCAGTGGCGGATCCAGAAAATTGATTCGTTGGTGTCATAACGTGTCCATCGGTATAATAGTATGCTAATTATATTTAAATCATTGTGTTATAATATATAGATAGCAGTCTGACACCGACACTTATATTGTAGATCCACCTCTGAGCCTAGCCCATCACCACGCGTATGCATGGCTTGCGAATTGCGATGCACCATTTTGCTCGCAAATTTTCTCCCTTTTACACGCAAACACATGATCAAATCTCAATTCGCAAAGTGCATTATGCATTTAGGTTGTGTTTGAGGAGAAGAAGATAGAAAAGATTAGAAAGATACGCAAAACGAGGTGAGCCATTAGCGTATGATTAATTGAGTATTAACTATGTTAAACTTCAAAAATGGATTAATATGATTTTTTAAAGCAACTTTCCTATAGAAAATTTTTACAAAAAACACACCGTTTAGTAGTTTGGGAAGCGTGTGCGTGGAAAACGATGTCTCTTTCTCACCCAATCCCCCAAAACGAACGCACCCATAGAGAACAGATTGCATCAGCCGTCAACTTCGGTCAAGAGTCCGCGGTTGACGAGAGGTGTCAGTTTGGCGAGAGGTTTTGACTTGAAATTTGGCGGGAACGATATATGCAGGAGAAGATTGAGATGGGCGTACCATATGCATGCGGCTTTACGTTACGGGCAAGTCAACTAGCAGAGGCTACTACGGCTAGTTGCATCGAAATTCTGAGATATGGTTGCCATGCCGACATAATTGTAGCATCTGTGATTGCCTTAGGGCCTGTTCACTTTGATTTAATTTTCAATCTTACCAAATTTTAGTAAAGTTGCAAAAAAATTAGCTACATTTAGTTTGATGTCAAATTTTGGTAACTATATAAGAAATCCTGCCAAAATTTTGGCAAGTTGCTAAAATTTTGACAACTATACCAAGAACAGGCCCTTATTGTCAAGAACAATTTATCATATATTTCAAAAAGTACAGGAGGTACCATATTTTCTACTATAAAATTTGGTAACTTCGGATGCTAAATATCCTGAGGTACTAAGATTTTTAATGCAAAAAATAAATATCTTGAGGTACTTTTAAGAACCGTAAAATTTCTCGACTGCCAAAATGTTCAGACCTGGGTCACTTTACTGGCCAGAGAATTCGTGATTTCTGAAGGTTCTGTTAGTCTGTTCGAGTGTAAAAGCTCAATTCTGTTTGTTCATTGTTCTTGCCATTGAGATCAAGATTTCCAAGTAGTACTTTCTGAATTGCTGGTCTAAGAGTTAGGGAAGGATGTTCCAGAACAGCAGGCGAGTTGATACTGAAATCTGAATACTGCAGTGTGCTAACTGCAATGCACCGATTTCATTTGCTAAAGAAAACTCTGTGTATCACTTGTTGGACTGCTCAGATCAACGCACGCTTAGCTAAAAACAAGGGCAATGACTCGGACTCATGGTGCTTAGTCGTCGTCTGCTACCAAGTACCAACTTGCCGAGGGGAATTTTTGTTGGCTTCACCGACCGAGCTGAAAATTTTGAACGATCTTGGGAAAATAACAAGACATATATAGATCGAGCCGGGTAATCCAAGAACTATTAGTAGTTTTCAACGAAGTTCGCTTGCTAATCTGTTTGTTGGTATATTCAAATTTAAGATCGGGTTAGCTTTTTGTGCAACCAGCAAGGCCACTTTCACAACTTTATCCATATTTCAGAAGCAAATGAATATACTTTTGACTGATCATCAGCTCAGGTAATATCATGGACCACGGCTATAACTAAAGATTAGAAAACTGTCATTATCACAAATCATAGCATCTGATTATGAGAGAATATAGCAATAATCAAGAGCACTAGCAGTCTAGCATCAACGTAAGTGGCAGTACTTGCTGAAGTCTGAACGCAAATGCTGGCCGGATTACTGGACGAACACCACGACGGCGGCGCGCGCGAGTGGGCGCGACATGCAATAAACTGCAAGATGCGAGGAGGGGGACATGACCATGCATCCACGCATGCGTTTTTGTCTCGATCGACCGGCGCCACCATCAGCCGCCATGCATGATTTTGAAGGCCGAGTCAGCGAGTGATCAGTGGCCAACGACCGATTTTGACTAGTACTGTTGTTTCTTTTACTCCTTTTGTTTGAGAGGACTCCTGTCGTTTCCACAAGTCGCTCTGGGCAGTGCGGCAAAGCCTTCACCTGCATGGAGTCCAATTGGTACAGGCTGTTGGGCTAAATTCTCTCTGTAGGGAGCTTTTGCTCTTGGCCCATTGTAGCTCAAAGATCCAAAACATATGAGCTATTGATTTATCTCTATCAATGGTGGAGATTGACTCTCCTAATAAAGATGGAAAGAAAGACCCTAACTTCCCTTTAGGAGAGAGGAGGGTCGGCAGTAGGCATAGAAGAAAAGCTAACCAGCAAAACACAAGAGAGGAAATGAAGAGTGGAGAAGAGGTGGTGTAGTTCATATAGCTTAGTGGCTCTTATCTGATCTTCATCAAGTCAGTGATTGAAGTGTTAAACGTGATCAGATTGACACCAAACTTGGTGAGTCCTCATTTGGAGCACTTCAATCTGATTAATTTGAGTGATCGGTTGAGTAGAGCACCGAATTGTGGTGGTTTTTTTTTTAGCTCGAGTAATTGCGGTTAACATATGCGGTTTGTGGTAGATTGTCAGTTTGATGGATTAAATAGTGTTCGATTGGACTGAATTTTGGATGGCTTGGGAGGGACTCATAGACCATCATTTTTGTTTATTTTTGTGCAGTTTGCTTATATGGTTTGAGAGATCTCAACTGCGAACCAATGGGATAGAATCTGCCATTTCTCCACTTATTGCTGATATACCTCTTGGTTGTTATGATTGATGTTGATACCAAGTACTATGTAACTTGATGATGCCTCTAGGCACTCTAGACAATACTTCATTCATACCCATTATTGACTATAGCGGGTGTTTCGAGTGGACCGATGGTCTCGTGTTTTTTTACTCATCACACTGAGGATATTTTTTCATGTAAATCATTTTGTCTTGTGTGTATGTAAATATTATTATTTCTGTGTTGTTTTACTAGTTGAAACTATTATAAAAGTTCATGGTAAGATAAAGAGGTTGATTGTGTGAATATATATTTTTCTATTGGTGAATTGCCATTTGCACATTGAAGTTGTTTGGTTGAGCCTCAATAGCATCAGCTGGCACACACCACACACTGCCCGAGAGGATCGAGATATAGATCTTGATTAGGGAGTACCTTCAGAATTTTATGTTCCTAAACCGTTCAGATTTTTACCCGTGTTAACTTTTCTGAATTCTTATTAACACACAACTTACTTAGCTACATTTCATGATCTTGAGCTCCTCCAACGACATCATAGGCAGACCCGAAATGATCCTCTTGCTGCCGTGAAGCAACCACCGGGACGTGCAGGCTGCCGCAGCGAGATCTGTGAAACATGTACTCCATAGTAGAAATGTCCGAAAGCGTTACAGAAGGATCATCATAATAAAAACACGAACACACAGCGGCTGGGCACGGTTTAACTTTTCGATTTTAAAGTAAAAATCTCTCCTCACCTGTTTACCAAAAGCCGGTAAAAACCGACGAGTTTTTATCAATATCATACGAAAACCGGTTAATACCGACCGGTTTTTATAAACAGAGACCCTGCTGTGTCACATAAACCTTTTCGTGAAATTTCATCGGTTTTGACGTTTTGTGAACCTGTGCCGGGTTCGTGAACCTTTTGCTGGCACCGGCAGCGGCAACACCAGCCAAAAAACCTGCGGCTCCTGCAAATCTCGGCCTGTACGGCCTGACAGCCCCGCCAGGCCAGGCCCATCACGCAACGTGCGCAATTATCAGCCAGGCCTTCACCTTGGGCCCTACGGGTAGTACTACTGGGCCAGAGGGTGCGTGCCGTCACCGCATGCGCCAAGAAATCCTTCCACCCGCCGACGAGGACGAGGCGACGATCCGCACGCGAGATTCGCAGCTTCCCCCACACGCCGCGCGAGGCCCATGCATGATGCATCCTCCTGTTCCGCGACACGAACTGCGCCGTGGCGTGGCGGGTCGTGTGGTGGCGCCGTGACATGTCGTCGAGGCGGCGAGATTCCACGCGAATTGGGACCAATCAACCGGGGCGTCCATCCCGCCGTCTCAGCAGAGTGTACTCCGATCGACCGATCCTATTAAGAAAGCTTAAGGTTCTAACAAATAATTAATGAGAATTTGAAGAAACTGGAAAACCAATCTTCTGAATTCTACAAGAGAAATTCTATACACCGGATACTAATCCAGATCCCCTCCTCCTACCCTCACTCTCCTCCCCCAAATCAGATGGCACCCAAGGTGCAGCCCTCCCCGTCGCTGTCGCCCCACCGCTCGCCGGAGCCGGCGGCCGCCGCCATAGGGGAGGCGGCGACGGCGAGGAGCTCGGTGGCAGGCGCGGTGAGCGAGAGGGAGAGCGGGAGCGGGGCGCGGAGGCCGAACATGTGAGGGAAGAGACAGAGGAAGTAGAGTGCGCCTCGCCGGTGGAGCCGGAGCAGGAGGCGGCGGCCGAGGTTGAAGAGCGCGAGCGGCTCGGCGGGCGACGCGCGTAGCACGTCCACCAGCGGCGTTGCCGCCACGAGCGGGAGGTGCGTGACGCAAGCTTCTCGAAGGTGTGGTCTAGGTGTCGCACCGCCACGTGCTGCACCGTCGTGGTCTTGCCCCATGTGAGCAGCAGTCGCGGCGGCCAGTGGCGTCTCTCCGCCTCAAGCGAAGCCGAGATGCCCTGTTGGATAGTGTAGGAAGAGAGATATACTATGTAACGCGGATCACATTGTATTGAGCCTCAGGGGGATATATATATATATATATATATATATATATATATATATATATATATATATATATATATATATATATATATATATATATATATATATATATATATATATATATATATATATATATATAGTACATGGGGAGGAGATAAGGAAGGATTACATATAAGGAAGGAGTCCACGAGGCCCTCCAATCCCAGCAATCCCCGGTGAGGCTAGTGGCAGAGGAGGTCGACTGCGGCAGGTGGCGACGGAGACGACGCGGCGGCCATGGAGGAGGACACAGACCGGCTCTTGCCGAGGCGCTTGCGCAGCTGCTCGGCAGACAGCGGTGGATGGCGGCGGCGGCGCCGACGGGGATGGCGCGGCGGAGCCAGCCGGAGCAAGAGGTGAGGCAGAGGTGTCGATGCCAGCGGCGGTGACAACGTACAGTGCGGCGGTGGCGGCGCCGACAGAGACGACGCGACGGAGCCAGCGCAACCAGCCGGAGCAGGAGGTGAGGCAGCGGTGTCGATGCCCGCGGCAGTGACGACGTATAGTGCGGCGGCGGTGGAGCAGATTGGATCGGAGCTGACCTCGACGAGGTGCTCGTGGCGGCGGCCGCCGAGTCCAAACCGATGTGCTACTGAAGCTGCTTGACGATGACGACTCGATGAAGAACGATCATGAAGATTGATCTCTCCAAGACGACGACGACAACGATAGCGCAACACTAGGAGATCGAATCCTCTGGGTGTGCGACAAACGGCGATGACACGACGAATGGAAAAAGAAAACAGTGGCCATCCCCGGGAGATCGCGCTACTCCCGGGGGCAGCGGTGGTGGAAGCGTGAGAGCGGCGTTAGATCACCCGCTCTGATACCATGTTGGATAGTATAGGAAGAAAGATATACTGCTTAACGTGGATCACATTGTATTGAGTCTTAGGGGGCCGATATATATAGGAGTACATGGAGAGGAAATAAGGAAGGATTACAGGTATAGAAGGAATCCACGCAAATCAATCATATTCTAATATGACTCTAACTACCATATACTCTAACATGCCCTACCTGGATACCAGGCGGGCGGTGGCGGCATCTCGTTCGCTCTCTCTTGGGGTATCACGTCTGGTATCTAGATACAAGTTCTGATACCTAGGTACTAGCTCGATACCAGGCTACCACGGTATCAGGTGGTACCAAGTATCAGGAAGGAGTCACTTAAGATATCATGTCCTAACGGGATCCCGTTCTCTAGTCTCTCTTTCATTCTACAACTATAGTTTCTTAAAAATTGAGCGAAACTCCCCCCAAACTAGCCCTCTGTCTCTCGTCTCTCGCAGGTCTCCGTTGCCGCAACGCGACGCCGTCCCGTTTCCATCGCCAATTCGCGCATGTGGACGTACATGTGGTGGTGGTGGTGGTGGTCACGGCCTCGCGAGCGGTTTTGCTGCTTGCTGATCCAACGCTGAATCAGGCTGATGCTGCTGTGATCCATGATCCATCCATCAGCGTCGCGTGTGAGTTGTAATGTGACGCGGTCGGGGGCGGAGTCGTTGACCACCGGGGAGAGATCATATGATATCACCCAAAAATAAGGAAAGGAAAATATCCCTTTTCCTTTCCGTGGAGCTGAAAAGTTTCGTCAGGTCGCGTTGCTGTTGCTGCCAATACGGGAGTAGTTGTTGTTGCCGGCGGCCGTTGCGGTTTTCACTTCCGTTCTCTCGGGTCACACGCGTCAGCTCAACAACTCCGCCATCATTTTTCTCCAGTGCATTGGCAGCAGAAAAGCACACAGCGTTTTCAGTAGCTCCCGTGTTCAATTCTTAATACGCTCATATTTTTTTCTTAATGCGCATATAACACATTTACCGGCGTGTGGCGGCGAGACAGCGGCGCCGTAAGCCGTCGCCATCAACGGCAGCAAATCCTGGTTAGGTAGATGAGTATTCTACTGCTTTTGGGCGATTGAAAAAATGAGTTTCCAGTCGTGCTGCCTCTGCTTGGCTTCCGATCCGAGATAATGCTAACATCAACGAGGATGATGGTGCCCCGCAAAAAAAAAAAAAAAAAAAAAAAAAAAAAAAAAAACCGAGGATGATGGTGACAACTGGGACTTGATCCACCTCACAAGAACACAACTTGAACTTGTGTGCCCATTTTTCGCTTTAAGAAAAAGGCAGAGATTCGTAAGAATATGTCACTACCGGCACCAAAGAAAGCATCGGCAACAAGTACCGAGAGATCCTCATGTTTGTGTCAAAACACGACGGGTGAACTTTAAAATGATTTGGAAACAAATAAATCCAAATACAACTGGTCTGTTCAAACCATATTTTTATCTTTTTTGAATTGCAACCGTGGGGACAGAGCAGCACAGAGCCCCAAAACCTGCACAGATCACGAGGCTAATCAACTCGTTTCTCTCCCTCTAGCAGCAGGGGGAGGAGGAGTCACTGCATCCTGTTCTACCGTACTGTCGAGGACGAGGAGAAATTTCAAAACTTTGGTGTCACATTTTCTCCAGTGGTTGTGATCCTATTTGCAGCTTGATTGCATTTTAGTACCAGTACTCGTTTTAGTCATTTGTTTTGGTTGGGTTTTGGTGTACCGGATGTTCTTTATCAAGTTCCTTTCTTTACATGGACATTTAATCAGAGTTACAGCTAACAGTGAATTCAGATTCACCGAAGTGTCTCTGAAATTTTGCAAATTGTTGTTCTAAATCTAGAGTATATTACAGTGCAAGTGTACAACAACTGAAAGACAAAGAAGAATTAGATCAAGCAGCAGCAAGAAGTTACAAAAAAAATCCAAAGACAGGAAGAATATCATGCATTATTTCCAGCATGGCCACCACCTAATCTTGCGGATCTCTCAGCACCATGGCTAGCTTCGCCGGCCTGTTCCTCCGGCCACCGCCGCCGCCGGCGATGTCCCTGTCCTTGTCGGCCTTCTTCTCCTTGGATGGCGAGGATGGCAGGAACAGATGCCCGAATCCGAACACGTTGATCACCGGATCCACGCGCACATTGGCCGAGAACGACCGCTCCATGCCTCTCGGCCGCGGCCGCCGCGGGCCGATGCCCGCCGTCGCCGGCGAGCTCGAGCAGCGCTCCAGGCCGCGGAACACCACGCGCCCGGACGCGCTCACCCGCGGGCTCTCGGCGGCCGCCGCCGGACGCGGCCGCGCGGGGCCGGGCGGGTGCCACGGCGCGCGGGAGTTCCTCCCGGAGTCGGAGGAGGAGGAGGCCGAGGACGACGACGACGACGAGACGCGGGCCAGGAACGGCTGGTGATGGTGGTCTCGCCGCTTCGGCGGCGCGTCCACGGCGGCGGGCTTCTTGGACATGAGGTGGAGGAGGCTCGCCACCGGCGCGGAGCGCGTCCGCGGCGGCCGCCGCGCGTTCCTGATCCCGGAGTCGCACGACGAGGCCGACGAGGACGACGACGAGGCCCGCGAGAGGAGCGGCTGGGCGTGCGCCTCCCGCCGCCTCGGACTCCCACCCACCCGATCCTTCGCCTCGCCGTCGCTCGTCCTCTTCGACACGAGCGTGAGCAGATCGCGCCACCGATGCCCACCACACCGCGGGGCGCGAGGGGACGCCGGCTCGGAGGGGGGAACCTCCAGGCACGGCGGGGGCGAGCACGGCGGGGAAGAAGAAGAAGGGGGACGACGCGGTGGCAGGGGGAGCATCGGCACGAGCCTCCCGCCGGAGAACAGCTCGTCGGCGGCGGACAGCACGGCGGCGGCCGCGGGGACGCTGAATTCGAACTCGCCATCCTCCTCGTCGTCCAGCAGCGGCGGGAGCGGGGGACGGGCGGGGCGGAACGCGAACGGCGGCTCCGGCGACTTCACTGCGGCGGCGGCCATTGCCGGCGGCGATGGCGCATCAATTAAGCTCAGCTCGTGAGGTTGGTTAGCGGAGTGGTGGTTAACTCCACTGTGTCACGGAAAGTTCGCTATATATTCGGGTGATTTCGGGTTAACGGGCGGGGGTGAACCGGATCCGAGAAGAGAGAATACGAGGCAAACCGGTGTGCATAGGTCAGCTTCACTGCTTCAGCAATCAGCAGCGCAGCTGAAATGGCTCTAGTGGAGGCGTGGACGGTGGACCTGCCTAGTTTCAGGTTTGCACCACAGCGGCTAAGACCAATCTGATTTTCCCATGGAAAACTTGTGCAAATAATATATGTGTTTTTTAATAATAGAGCAATGTAGAGAGCTACGAAATGAAACATTCTAAAACTAATGGTATATAATGAGGTGTAGTAGATGAACATGTCGCCAATACCACCGCCGCGGCGGTCACCGGGCGGTGCCAACTCTTATTGCTCTTGTTGTAGTCACTACTTATCTTATCTTAAAAGGATTAGGGTGTTGTTATTTTTCTAAGTATTCATTGCTTGTCATATCAGATTATTAACTCAAGAATTCATATAACTAATTGTGCGACTAGATTTAGGGAATTCTATGTAGATTAGCTACTTCCTGATTCATCGTGAGCATATTTTCTGAATGGCTAAGCGGTGTGCTTCACTAGAAAAATATATAGAAGATTTTTAATAAAAAATATTTTAAATTTATAATAGTTAATATGCTCTAATCGGGCGCTTCGTTTTCCATGTCACTAACTAACCCATCCTCCCCTCACCTTCAACTAAGTATCATACTGCTAAACTTTTTTAAAAATATTTAGACATAAGTAAGTTGAGTTCGATTAAAACAATGGCAGAACATGAAAAAATTGGCAAATTTTACTACAGGATATCGTGTATTCGAAGTTTTAATTGTAGGACCCCACACAAACTTGGTTTTGAGAAAAAACACTCTCTAAACATGGTTATTTATCAATAAAAATTGTGCTCATTAAAATATGTATTCATGCTGATGAGACAACGTGGGCCCGATATTTTACGCGGAGTGACTAAACTGCCCTTGCGTGCAGGTCCGGATCATATTGAGCTGGTTTGGCTCGAACAAATGCGAACCAAACTAGTCTCCAACACGCCGACGAGGCAAATCTGGGTGTGTAGTTCGACGGTGGCGAGAATTGCCTCTTCCACAGCAGCCAAGAGGTGAAGACTGCGTGGACCCTTAGGTCAGATCCACACGAACCAAACAGCGAAGTTCAGCCTTGCATCCCGGCGATGAGGTTGGTCGAGGACGGTGCGGCGGAGTCTCAACGTGTAAAATATCGGGCCTTGTTATCTTGTCGGTATGAATACATTATTTTTATGAGTGCTAGCAAATAACAACCTTTAAAAGTGAGTTTGTACTTTGTCCTACAGTTAAAACCACGAAGTCGTAATTTTCTATAGTGAAATTTATCAAGAGTTTTAGAGCCCGTAAATCCGCCGGTGTTTATAATTGCTCCATTTCTTTACATTTCCGTATCCCTTGTTTGATTTGGAGCATGTCCTGGTTTCGATTTACAAAAGCTCTCGTGTTGTGCCCCCTGTTAATGGTCGAATGATTGAAAGATATGACAAAGAGGTGATCGTACCATGCCTATTTAGAATGTGAGCTGCATAGCATGCAGAGGACAAACATTCTAATTAGTTGGGATATTCGTAATGAAACCACGATATCTCTCCTCTGACTATAGATGAGAATCGCACATGAAACTTTGGTAGATCAGATGAACGACACGTTCACTAGCAAACACACAGAAAATCTGCTTTTTTTTAATCGGATCATTGAAGAAGATTTAGGTTTCATTTTGAACTTTTTTGTTCAGTTTCCGTCGGTCCAGTAAACTGTTTCTTAAATGAGATCATGTAATGTCAGCCGACATATTTCATTGAAACTTGATTGATACATTTACCAGAAAAACGTGATGCAGGAGACAGGCAATAAAGATGTACATTATGTAGATGATATACATAGTTGTTTAGTTGAACTAATCCGAATTGCGGACTAATTCTTTTTTCTATCTTATTATTACAACAGAGATACGTAAGTAAGCCCCTATACGTTTTCGTTAAGAGAAAACATAAAGAAGTAAATGCGACCATAAGTTCAGATCAGATCAAGAGAAGGTCTAAATTCCAAAATCAAAATCAATCAAGAAGTTGCTCACAAGTTGGTTAGTTACTCGACATGCCACAGTAATAATCCAGCTAGAGATCAATTAGTCTCTGTCGACTGTCTTGGCAGTTTGGCTTACTAGCTTGTTGCAACTACCCTTGCCAAAGACAAAGGGGAAAAAGAATCTAGCTCTGCAGGACATGCATGTCTTTATTACCTGCTCATCAATCAAACTATACCAAACCTACTGAAATCTGTCATCCATGTAGAACTAGCAAAGTACTCCTACCCCTTCTTTAATCATCTCTTCTATCATTTGATTTTTTTAGGTTTAGCATCCCAAGAGTTACATAACACAAGATGTTGGATCAATCAGACTCCCTGAAAAGAAGTGTGGTGACTTAACACCAGATGCTGGATTAATTGGGACAGGTCTCTGAAAGAAGTTTGCAACATTTGTACTAGTTGGGACACCAGTGCTTAGTATGATCACTATTATATTAAACAGTCACAAATGTTCCCTTTAATCCTCTGTAATCTCCGGCATGGGGGGCAATCCATGTGAGGGCTATGAGCAAAAGATGCTCTAACACTTGGGTCCCTCTTCATCTGGCCGCCCAGAGGAAGCAAACCATTGCTTTTATTTTTGAGGCCGTTTGGATTTTGGAACATGGCCTAGCTTGCTGCTAATCACTTTACCAAAGCTTTCTGCATTTATCAATCTATTTTATTTATTCATCTACCTAAAGACACAACACTATGATACTTCCATGAAGAATGTTCTCTGACAAGGGCAACAGCTAGCAAAGCCACACCCTGTGGCAATCATTTCAACTAGAGCATTTTTGTCTCTGAAAAGTAGTGAACCGTAATCTATTAGCAACTAGTATCAGGTATGTTGTGAATCATCCCCTCCTGCTCTTCTCCTTCTTTTTTTTCTTTCGATGAGAAGCATAAGCTCAATTATAAACATTTGGTGCATGTATCAGTTGTTAACATTTAAGAATGCATGGTTGAACCATGTTGATTACTATAGTACTTCGCTGAGGCATAGAAACATTATGTCTGCTCTTGACATATCAGAGTCTGGTCACTCCGGTACAAAACTGCCTTACCATCAAGTGTCATCAACTACTGCAGATGTCCGTGATGCCGTAATGGGGAGGAATCCAACAAGTGCAGTACATCAACTTCTGATGAAAAATCACAAGAGGATCATATGTTCAGACTTCAGACAGATATTCATCTAGGCAGGCTGTGATGGGCCTGCCTTGATTATGGGCCATAATTGGACTTCACTGGACCATCACAATGCATGCTAATAAAACTTGCAGCCCATAATAAAGCAAATGTTGAACAAAACAAAGCATCCAAAACAGATATCTAATTGCACCACTTTTGCTAAGAGGATCATTGGAAGATGAGTAACGAATCCTATTTCTCTTCTTTAGCAACCAATGAACTGAATGGAGCAATCCTTTGTATATCTCAAAAGTTACTGTAAGGTGTAAGCCAAGCCATCTCCACATTTACAAATTGTTTGTCACTACGCTGTAACTAGCAGTAGCACAACTAGGAATCAACCACGCTAATTAACAAAGGAAAAATTACTGAAACAACGAAGATATATTACATTTACATTGTCTAAGCTACACCCTCAAACTTTGCCTTTGTATATCATCACCATTTCTGAAAAAAGTTCAGAACTGGATCAGCTTATATCAGCTATATATAGCTCTAGCTCTAGCTAAGCTAGAACGGGTTCCACGCCTGCGACGCCATGGAGCTCTGCTGCACGTAGCCGGAGGACTCCTCCTCGCTCCAGCCAAGATGGAACCCCTCCGACTTCGCCGCGGCGGCGGCGGCGGCGCCGCCGCCGCCGCCTTGCACCATGTTGCTCAGCAGGTCCCTGAAGTCCGTCAGGTCCTTGAACGGCAATGCTGCCGACGTCGGCGGCCGGTGGGGGTGGTGGTGATACCCAGCTGAGCTGTCTTGCTCGTAGTAGCCGCCGCCGGTGTAGCCGTCGACGACGGCGGGGGCAACGGGCAGCGGCGGCGGCGGCGGCGGCGGCAAACTGAGCTCACCGGACAGTGACACGGCAGCCTCGCCGGAGACTACTGGCCTTGGGTTGGCTGTTCTGCTCTTGTAGAACACCCTGCACAGCACCCAGTCCTCCTGCATTTTTTTTTTGTCAAAAAAAAATTCAGACAAAGTAGATTAATAAGTTGTACTTAACTTACCATTCGTGTTTAAAATAAGATTTGGTGACCTCAGGTTGGGATGAAGTTTATATTATCTTGTAAAGATAGATAGATATATATACAGTTCGTACGATGCTTGATATTGTGGAAACCTCAATAATCTGAGTGCTTAAATCATCATTTAACAGAACAACTAACAACTTGGAATAAAGAATCTGTGCTATAAAAGCAGTCAAATCCTTTTCAAATTGTTCCCCTACATATCCAGGATTGTAATTTAGTGTTGCTGATGATGCACAGCGATGGAGCCAATCGAACAAACCTCGAGTGGCAAGCATTGGTGATACGTACAAGGTTTGGGAATGATTGGATGGGACTAGGTCAAGTAGAAACAATCATTGGCAAGTTGCATAACTAGTTTATCACATCAGAATGTTCAGAAAAAGGAAAAAAAAACAGCATTCGGCTAAAGTCTGTAGAGCCAAACAAAACAAAACTGTGAAAGAAACATGTTGCTACTACTATCCTAACTCTGGCTGTCACTTACCAAGAGACGTGCAATCATGGGCATTTACAAGAGTAGAACTCTTCTAACACTGACGAAGCTTCCTAGTACGCACTTTATATAAGTATTATCTCAGTACGTAATTAATCTAGTCATTAGAATCATTAATATTTGGCGCACAGGACAATATCTGATCAATTTTTGAAATTTTAACCATTCTTCATTTCTCAAATACTTAGTTTTAAAAAGGAAATATTGGTGTGTGTAGATGTGTCCGAAAGAATACTAGTACGTACCTCTGACCTAAAATATAAGCATTATTTCTTGCTTATCTAGATTCACATTTAAAAATATTTATATTTCGGTACGGAGATAGTGTTGTGTGAATTTATTAGTTTTATAAATGTTTATGAACTTTTTAGATTGTTAGAATTCAAAATTTTAACTGAATAAATCTTACCCTAAACGTCAGTTTTTTTTAACCCAAGGGAGTAATTATTTATCTCTCTTTTTTTTCACTCTTTTTACCAGCTTGGGTGATTAATCACCGATAATTAATTACTGCTGAGATCACGCAAAACAAATGCTGGGCATGTAGTGGCAGAGATCGAGTGGTATAGTACCTTGAGAAGATTAGATGAGGAGGAGGAGGTGGACGAGGAGGGGTGGTCGGCAACGGCATGTCCGTCCACGCGGAACTCGTGCATGACCCACTCCGTCTTGCTGCCCCGGGGGGCTCTCCCTTGGTAGAACACCAGCGTCTTCCTCATCCCGACCACCTCGCCGCCGGCGACGGCTTCGCCGGCGGCGGCGCGGCGGCGGGTGACGATGGCGCGGTCCTTGCCGGTGGCCTTCCAGTAGCCGGAGCGGGTGGCGCGGTTGGTGCGCTGCCCCGTGGCGTACTTGCGGTCGTGCAGACTGAAGAAGTACCACTCCGTGGCGCCCACCCGCGCGGCGTCTGCTCGTCGCCGGCGGCCGGCGGCGCGTGCGCGTGCGCGTGCAGGGAAGATGATCAGATTGTGCAAGAAATATGCTAACGATTCATGGCAAGTAAAAAAAACCATATAGTTCAGATAGGTCAAGTGCAACTAGTGACGTGAAGAAATGTGCAAATGGAACTTGTTTCAAAATTAAAGGAAAATCGAAACGAGATCTACAGAGGTGCAGCTGGTGCTCTTAGTAATTCGTGCAAGATGATATCTTAAAGATATATAGTTTAGTCTAAATTTGGGTAACACAAAGGTGTCGTGGTGTAGTTGGTTATCACGTCAGTCTAACACACTGAAGGTCTCCGGTTCGAGTCCGGGTGACGCCAATTTTCTCACTCTTTTTTTTTTTGCCTGAATTCGTGAAAGCTGCATATGTTCTGAATAGCCTTTCTAAAATCATTTTCTGAATTGTGCAGGCTGCGGATGTTCTGTATAGCCTTTCTGAAAAAAGAAAATCAGATATTGCAGATGGATGGGTCATGGGTGCAAGCTGCAGATGTTAATAATCACACAGTTCTTTCTTCAGGTTATGCGACTGCTATGCAATTATGCATGTACCATTGGATCGGTGCAGAGGGTGCAAAGCTAATTAATTACACACAGTTCGTGCTGCTCGGAGCTAATCAATATATGCATCTGCCATCACCTTTCCGAAAGAAAATTAAGCTGAAGTTTTGCACGAGATGATCTGATCCGTACCTGGAAGCTCCCACGGCTCGCACTTGTTGAGGTCGACGTCGACCATGGCCACGCCGCCGAAGAACTCGCCGGCGCCGCCGGAGAGCTTGTGGTAGAGGTAGTCGACGACGAGCTCCTCGTCCCTGGGGTGGAACCGGAACCCCGGCGGCAGGTTCGCCTCCATCATGCTGATCAAGCTCATTGTATATATTGATTTGATGGTTAATTCTTCCTTGAGAAAGACAGAGATAGAGAGAGAGAGAGAGAGAGAGAGAGAGAGAGAGGAATTAAAATGGAGATTTAGCTAGATAGAGAAGGGCGTCGGCTGCGTGTGCAGAAGTTTTTCTAGGACACGGACACGATGGAGTATTAATAGGGGAGATCTATGTAGGTAGGCAAAGACCACATATGTTTTTTCTTATATCATGCCATGAAAAGAACTGACGCAACGACGGCTACTGTGGATGACGCACGCCACACAATAGAAATTGCTGTACTTGATACTATACGGAGTTGGAATTTTAAGCTCAAGGCATATGCGCCAGTTTGTTTTAAGCATCTGCCAAGTTTGATAATTGATACCATAAAAAAAATTGTAAAATCTAAAATGGATGGGTTATGAATAAGGTATGTTTGAATTGTGGAACTTATACTAATTGCAAGTATACTCCATTAATCTCTTGCTCTATCAAACGTATTCTCATCCCGATTACGAGAATTTATAGTTATTACTCTCTCCATCTATTTTTGATAGTTATATTTCATCTTGACACATATATTAAGGATAAGTAATTTTACTTATCACACATTTAAACATGCTACTAGTTATTCCTCGTAAACAAGCGATTCATTGATATTTACATTTCTCGATGTCCATGTAGCCAATCTTGTGTGGAAGAATAGAGAGTCGCACATTAAATCCGAGTAAGTCATTAAGATGATATGTTGTTGGATTGAAATATGACTATCAAAAATAATTTTTCAGATTTCGAAATATGCCTATCAAAAATAAATGGAGGGAGTATATAATACTTCCCCCGTTTCATAATGTAAGACTTTTTAGCATTGTCCATATTCATATAGATGCTAATGAATTTAGATATTATTAGCATGTAATGCTAAAAAGTCTTACATTGTAAAACGTATATAGATTCATTAGCATCTATATAAATGTGAGCAATGCTAAAAAGTCTTACATTATGAAACAGATGGAGTAAAAAACTAATATCTAACTAGTAGTAGTTAGTTGGACGCTTACCAACTGTCTTCCGAATCTACGGCTCCCTCTAAATTTACTTAGAGATATAACTATATCTAGATTTTAGTTTCTTTCATTCCAAGTGTGAAAATTTAATTTATCCTTGCTCATTTATCTATATAAAGTGATGCCCCTATGTGAAATTATAATTTATATTTTTTAAAAAAGAAAAAAGATGTTTTTTTCCCGTACAAGAGCATGTGCACTAGGTGATGTTTTTTCTCCCCGAACATTGTTCTGTTGTAGTTATCCTGATGTACATCCAAATGTCCAAATCTAGTATCAGTCAAACATTAGCCTAGATATAACAGCCAAATCATATGAGAATTTGAAGTCACAGATCACATCCGATCCGTTCAGCCGTCAGATATCCCTTCCCGTATACTCCATCCGTCCCATTACAAGGTTAATCATGAGTTTTCGTGTTCAATCTTGATCGTCCATCTTATTAATTTTTTTTAAAAAAAATAAAAAAAATACATAAGTCACGTGTAGAGTACTATTCGTATTTTATCATCTAATAACAACAAAAACATTAATCATTAAAAAAGATTTAAATAAGACAGACGATTAAAGTTGGACCAGAAAACTAATAGCCTACGTTTAAAATGGGACGGAGGGATTATATATATATATATATATATATCCATCGTTCCATCATGCATCTACTGAGCGTCATCACCGGCGGTGTCACTGCAACGGCAACACCGCCACAACAGTGAATCTGCTGTCGTTGGAGCCGACGACGAAAAATTAGGCCGTATTCGCGTGGTCGGCTTGGCCTCTCGTACTACGATCCGTGCGAAATCCATGGGCCAAAACCGCCCAAGAAATGATACGCAAGTACAACAACACAGCCGCTAGTCATTAATGGAACATCAAATCAGCGACTCGCGTCCAAAGCTAGAAAAACTTGATCCCTGAACTAAACCCTGGTTTATTACTAGTCCAAATCCGCCGAACAAACACTGTCTAATGGCATCACCCAAGCATGTGTAGCAACAGGTCGCGCCTGTTGATCAGCAGCAGGATGTTCATGATGCGCATATTTCCATTTCAGCAGCCTACCTGAAGAAAAACTTTTGCTAATTACGTCAGGAACAGATGGCTGCTCCTGAATTTATTAGCAGTATTATTTATGCCTTGCATTTTCATATTGTTCACTACTACCGAGCAACTCCTGACCTGACGGCAAACCTGTGACAAAGGCTACAGCTTTCTCTGAAGATTTGTGAAGAAAAACTTGATGGCTGCTAACCATTTTCAGCAAAAGGAAGAGGTTAACAGTGATAACTGATGAGTGAGTGATCTAGTCCAAGTGCTTTGTTGTACGTCTCTTATTACCACTGGCCTGCCTCGAAGGAACTTGCACAGTGTCTGTCACTGAATTCAGGCAATATGTCTCACTGAAAGTTTGAACACGAACTTCTCAAAGTCTACTCTGCGAACTGCTTTCGCCATCTCATCGTCAGGTAACAAGGCACACGGATGGAATGGACTGTTCTCGTGATGAAATCAAAATTAAGAACATGGGGAGAAGAAGAAAGAAAGAACACAACACCATCCACTCCGTACTTGGTCTTGGCGATGACTTTGACAACTTCTGAATTTTCTGAACACCTGATAAGCAGTTCAGTGGCCAGTTTTGTCCAGTCCTCTCATTACAAGTCATAATGCCGGTCCTTTTCAGGGAAGGAGATCATCAATTAAAATCACCAGAGGCAGAATGAGCCACGGAGATCTAACTGAGCATCAAGTCAAAAATTCAGAAAATTTTTAAGTACATGGGAGTTGGTCTGAGTAACATATTGTGATTGATACACCTGAACAAACTAATGTCATCTTTGGCAGTATCGGATAAAAATAAGGCTATCAAACACGTAAGCCAAGGCTCTGCAGGTTTCACTCTGGTCACCTCCTTTACAATATTAATCTGGTCAAATTAATTTACCAGGGAAGATCATAGCCGTCTTGCAGTAGATATATATCTACTCACATCTAATCAGTGTGTGATTTTGACGAAAGCAGTGAGGTCTGCAGAGCAGCCCGCTACCTGCAGGGCGGCAGCATGATATATAATTATATGCTAAGTTGGTGTTTATCATAAGAACATTTCCTAACTTGCCATCTCATCTGAACATCACACTGTTACTGCCCCCTGCTCCACGCTACTGAAGGTTGCATAAGTTTGACAGTTTGAGTATGATGATTAAAAATGAAATGAGCTGTAATCAGCTCCTTTCATGACATTTCAGATAAGATTACGAGTGTAAATTAATCATTTAAGCACATGCTGAAACCACGTGAGCTGGAATTCGCTGAATCTGACCCAAATCTGTAAATTGGCATCACCCATAATTTTGTCAAACTTTCCCTGCAGACAACGTCACACGTGCGCATTCCGACGAGCTGTTTATCGGCGGATCGGTGAACCAAATTGCCAGCCAACTCAGCAAAATCGTGTCAATTAGAAAATCACTGTACTGACCGTTTCTGCTTGCTTACGAATAAAATAGAATTATTTCATGGATGAGATGCCTCCATGCACGTACATACGCGTACGTGAGAAAACTATTCAAACCTAATCATCTAGGAGTATACTATAAACTACAAGCATGCTCGAGTACTGATACTTAATTAGATTGCTTGCCTTGCATGGAATTGTCATCCCCGTGTTGATTGAACAATATAATTACGCTTAGTGCGTGCAACCTTGTACCTTCTGTTAAGATAACCCACAAACCTTGTCCTTCATCATGATTGTTCGGCATGACTATTTGTCATCACAATAAATTCAGGCAACGACATCTGTAAATGACTAAATGTAATTGGGATTTTTATATGAATTAATGAACAAAGTCCTAATCACAATTGGGAATTTGGACTTTCTAACCTGAAGAAGGTAAGTACATTTGAAAAACAGTCTTACTAAAAATATGACACTCATTTTTTTATTGATTCCAATAACAGTTTTCCTTATGTGATTGTTGTCTCTATGTACAGTATATATTTATACCTCTCCTATCACTTTACTTTTAATCATAATTCACTTATATAGCTTATTAGAAAATTTATGATATACTTATTAAATTATACTATGTATTTGCAGTGTAACTTTTAAAATTTACATAATAATAATTAGTGTGCAAATGTAGATAATTTACAATGTAAAAACGAATAATTTGACTTTTTTTCTTTTGAAAATGTGGTGCCATAAATTATAGCTTGTCCCCTGAAAGGCTGAAAGTCTCAAACCTTGCAGATGACATTTGTTTTTCCAAAAAAGAGCTAGTGGGATGGACAATATTTTTTTCCATCCAAAAGATAAAAACAAAAAGGTACGTATATAAAGTAAATATTCGTAGTGGGCTTGGAGACCATTCAAAGGCAGGGAAGCCCAACACCACCGTGGAACACGCGAGCGCGAGCCACGTGTCGACTTGAGCATATTGGGCCGTAGCTCTCCTCCTCGCTAAAGGCCCACAGCTAACGCTTACCTGGTAAAAGCCCAAAACGCGCTTATTACAAAATTGCCCTCGCCGTCGTGCTCTCCGCCTCACTTCCTTCCTCCCTCGCTCGTCCGGGGCGGCGCCGCTGCGGCCGGTGGCCGGCGGCGCCGACGATCTCTCCTTCTGCGGGTTCTCGCGTCCTCCTCCTCGGCGTTCGGATACGCATTGCCTCTTCCCTCCCCTAGGTAACGCGAGGTCCTCTTCCGTCTACCCATTAATTCCGAATCAGTTTGAGACTAGGAGTTCCATACCTCGAGTGCTCAGCTAGGATTAGGGTTTATTCAGGTTCCGAACTTCTGATCGGTTGAGTTTGGTGATGCGTAGCAGTAGTTTAGTGTTGGATCTTTTTCTGATTGATCGGGACCTTAGTGGGAAAGCTACCAATGGGAAATGGGGGAACCTTTACGGAATGGACTCATCGGTCCAATTTTATTGGAAACATTTGAATACCCATCAGATTCGAATGTGGTATATCTATGGTATTAGATCAACTAATTGTTCAGTGTAGTTAGTGAATGCTTTGTTCGGTATCAGTTTACAGATTTGGATATGACACCTGCATTCTGACCAATGGGATCATCGGTTATCACTGGTAGTAATTGTTTTTGTATGTGTACATATTTGTTCCCTACTTGACCATTTTTGTAAGTTAAGCAAAAATAATTTTGTAGACTCTGTCAAACTGGTATGCTTGACAGCTTGAGTACATTGAGATCTGTTAGCAGAAGCAAAGATGTGAGGGCCTCTTCGGATTACAGTATTTTTCAAAGGATTTTTGGAGGAATACTGTTCATTGGGAATTTTCCCTTTCCTATCATTCGGAAGGCACAAACAATTCATAGGAAAATCTAAGGAAAGATTCCTTTGCTGCTGATTACATAGGAAAAACACAGGAAAAATAACACCACTCCGACCTCATTTTTGTTTTCCTTCGCGTAAGACCGAGGCAATCAAGCAATAAACAAGAACTTTTACGAACACAAGCGAAGCAACTGAGCAAGAACTATGGAGGATAGGAATAAGACGCAATCCAATTAAAAAGAACAAGGGGAAGAAGCAAGTCGAGGTTGCCAGCTGCTCGACCTTGTGAGTGGCCACAGCAGCAGCTCACTCCTGCCACGCGCCCGTGCGAGCTCGTCACCCGACCGCCGCCTCGCTTGCTCCGCCAACCTCCGAGCTCGCCATCCCTGTTGATTTTGTCTGTTTGCTGCTCCCCATGCCTCTGGAACATTGGGGAAAAAGATGATGCGGTGAATGAACTGATGAATGAAGGGGATAAGATAAGGCTTTCCTGTCTAGAGAGTACTTGAGAGTAGTGACTAGATAGAAAATAGTATTCTATTGCTTAATTAGATTATAATCTATGAGGTTACTTGATTGTAAAATTCCTGTGTTGTATATATTCCTGTATTCTGAATGCTTCATGTCATCAAATTCCTTAGTTTTCAATCCTCTGTTTTCCGTATGTAATCCTATACTATTCCTGTGTTTTTCCTGTTCTTGCATTTTTCCTATCCTGTGTTCTGAATAAGCCCTCAACCTTACAAGTCCACGAAAAACGGAATAAGGAAGTAATGCATGATGACAAGCAACTCACTATACTCATAGCTGTGTTGTTGCAAAATGTTTCTTAGATTGTACTTTTTGTACTATTAATTTGCATGTCGATTGTATGTTCAGTGATGATCCATTCTCAAGGAAACCTATACTCTCGTGTTTATGATGATCCAGTGGAAGAAGAGGTAAACTAAGCATGCTTTTATGCTTCATTTGCTTTATCACATGTTGATATTTATTTTAACTGTTTGCTTCACTCATCAGGGAACGGCACTTGATGAAGTTGGGAATTTCAATAATGACTTAGAAAATAATATCGAAGAGGTAACTGAATTTTGTCCCTAGAAACCTTACATGTGAACATTGGTATTGTGGGCAATCCTGAAAATTCTGCAGTTGTTGCTTTACCTGGATTTTCATGTTGCCAGCTCTGCAGAAGATTGGAAGGCCGTTGTCTCCAAGAAAAAGAGCAGGAAACCTTACTTCTGCAATGAACATGATATCAGACATATACTCCTGATGAAATGTTTCAGTTGAAAAACCAGGGAAAGAGAAATCCCTTAGGAAGAAGGAAATACTTGATCTGATGAACTCGAATCAGAACTTAGTGCTGCTGCATAGGGAGCAGGTGATCTGCTAGGGAGGAAGACTGATGCTGAAAAGAGAAAGCTGTCTACCATGCAGCAGTCCTTGCAAAAGGCAGAAGAGGCATACAAAGCATTGAAAAATACAACCGAAGTTGAAGAAAACTAGTTCTTGGGTGAAGACTACGAAGATCTGCAGAAATCACTGGAGCAAGCAGGAAGAGACTGCAGATTCTGGTCCTCTTGCTGTAGCAATACTAGCTACTGCCAGCAAAGACCAAGAGCTGCAGGAGGTCCACACAAAATAACCGAGGTGGGAGAGTTTGTGTGGGGCCTACAAATGAAGTTTGTGATCTCAGGTAGTTCCGAATAAGGTAACCTGCCTGAAGTTTTATTTAAATGAATTTGGAATAAGCATGCTAGATTTCACTAATATCTCGGTTGTATTGATATTGACTGTGTTATTATCTTTTCTCAGAGACATGCGCGCCAGAAGCAAGAGATGTTTTTATGGATGAACACAGTAACGGTTTCCTTCAGGTCATCTAGCAAAGGACATGACAAGTTAGCAGTGATCAAAGAGGAAACTAACATTGAAGACCTGATAAAAGATGAAAAGGCAGAAGATGTTGAACTGAATATGATTGTAGATGAAGTTGTTCTAGTTGGCAATGGTTTGGCTGGTGCTTTGCAGTTCTGTATGAAGTGCTCAGTGAGGGCTCAGATTGGGGGGCACAACCACAAACAATAATATATTTGCATAGAAAGAACTGATGAATTTGATCAAGTGGTGACTGGTGAGTTCTCGTTAGCACCCCGTCTTACCCTTCTCACTCCTGGGTCTCCCATGCATATAATGAATAAGTCTGATGTACTGAACTGCATCTTTGAGCCACTAATGATTTAGCCAATTTTTATGGCCTCTCATTTTTTCCATACCTCTGGATATGTAGAGTTTAGATATACCATATTTTTCTTATTTCATGATAATTTCTGCTTGTTCGGTTTGTATGCTACTTTTATTTGACCTCTGGTGCAACAGATGCATCAAATGGTGCTTATCCTGACCTCCTATGTCCTTTTTTCTTATATGGTACAGACGGAGGCATTTGTCACCAAGTAAGATGCAGCAGACAAGATGCCTGAATGTAAACCAAGGAAATGATATCCTCTCACTCGCTTTCAATGTCTGCAAAAAAGATGAGAGCTCAAGCTCTCAGCAAAACACCATACCTTGTTAAGTCAAGTGGCAATGCAAAATGAAGGTATGTTCAGAACAGACTTGGATACTTCTAACATTGAAGTTCAAGTGTTTTGATATTAGTATGCCACTATGGTTTCTTAATTATTATTGCATCTTCTAAGGCCTTCATTGGAATTCATAGGTTCATGGGCTTATGATCCATAGTAGTTTTCTTCCCCAGATTTTCCTTTTCTTTGGTTTAATATTGAGCACAGCTATATCATGTATGTATGTTCAGTATTTATACTGACATTTAAGTGCAAAACCATTTTCTGGATTGCTAACAGAAATACACAACAATGTGAGCTTTTTGGGTGATGTTGGAGTTATTTAAATCATATTGTGTGATTTCAATATGATTTTAGGCAAGCAAGTGACGCCAACGCCAGTGGCCTCTCTGTGGTGGAGAAAGAGCATCCTAGGAGTCTGACGCCCATGCTATGGGCCAAAAAGGTGGCTATGATATTCCCTGTTCCATTACGCAATTACTTTACATTTGGTAATGTGTGCCTCGTACAGATATACTCCAACTTGCCATATTCAGAAACCTGTTACTCAGCATTTCTTTGCCAGGTCGAGCACTTTTCCGAACATCAAACGAAGCGCCCATGCTGGGAGCAATGCCTCCGCCACCTTCAAAGGGACCGAAGAACTGAACCTGCAGTGGACTTAACTGTGAGTAAGAATTCAGTGGTAGTAGTAGCTTTCTAGCGCATCTGCTGCTGCAGGTTTGGAGCAGATTTCGAGCCCTCACCGACAGCAACGACAGGGCCAGGTACCAACGGCACATGACATGTAAAAAAACCTGAGAAAAAATTCACTCCAAGCTGATCAACTGACACAGGTGGTGAAAACTTCAGTGACCAGCGGTACTTGCCCATGCATATGCTCTCCCACGAAATCGCAGAGCCTGAACCAATGGTTCTTTCTGTCACATTGCTTTGCGTTTAAACTGAAGTTATGATAACTGTCAAGCTTTAAAAGTGTCTGCACTTAGGTTGACAAACTTAGGTGGCACTATAAGTAACTACCTAAAGACAACTTAAAGTAGAAGCATGTAGCAGCTAGAGCATGATGTTGGTAGTAGTAGTAGTAGCCTTGGTAGATCTGTGGGGTTGGAGACGTGGCACTGTTAAGCCCAGGTGCCTCTCCTAAGTTCCATTTGCTCCATGGTGTGTCCACTCTCCAGGAAGATACCAAGGTATGGGCAAAAGTGTATTTTAGGCTATCCTGGTATTTTACCACAAATTGTGCCGCCATGTTCTCAATCCTGTAGTACTTATTCTGTGCAGTTATTGGATATCGTACAGAAACGAACAAACGGTAAAAAACGTGTAATAGTGATGGTTTTGGTTGGCTTGCTTAATGGTACTGACCAAACATGGAATCTTGCCCCTAGATCAGGGGCTACCTATCTATGATCATACCACTACTAATATTTTTTCCTGCTATCTTACTCTACAGTTGATGCATTATAATACTTCGCTGTGATCTTTGAAGATCTAAGGCGTATCTGCGGACGAGCCTAAAAAAGCTTTCTTATGAGCTCCCCAATTTATAAAGTCTCCTCAGGTCGATAGCGGCCAGCACAAAAGGTACCCTTCCTACCCATCCTCCACCCAAAGGCGAAAAAAAGAAAGACATGCTTTCTTAACGGTTTCAGTTGCTGGCAACGCATCAAAACCTTAGATTATACAGATTAACTAACGCAGCATCCCAAGTCCCAGGCCATTGATTCGAGAAGAGGTGTAGTTGCAATGTAATATAACACTTTTCTGCGTTGCACCTGGGGCTTTTGGTTTGTGTGGCGAAAACCGCGGCTGCGTGCGAAACGCTATCGATATCGTGAGGCAAAGAGAGGGTTGGAGGAGAAGAGAGGGAAAAGGGGAGGGAAGGGGGGGACCCTGGAGCTCGAAGGATGGGGCCGCGAATAATTAAGCGCGACCTGCCACTGGCGATGGTCACATGGGGGAGTGCGAGGAGAGGGAATTGGGGATGATGGATGAATGGATGGATAGATAGATAGATAGATGGGGTGGATTAACGTGGAACCACCGGTGCCACCGCCACCGGCGCGCGCACCTACAACAATCTTGGAGTTAAAGGATGCCACCGGTTTTCTTGCTTCTTCGCCGCGATCTAAGCGAAAATTTGGATCGCTTCCACTTTGGTTGTCTGCCCCCCCTACAGAGCCCAAACTCGTGTCAAATCCTGCCCTTTCATGGCCTCGCTCACTCGACATATGCACTGGTGCACAGGCACGCTGAAAACCAGCACTGTTTTACCGAGCTGTTAGTCAAACATTTCTTATTGATACCCTTGCTCGTTTGTCTGCTACTGTTCGGTGTTTCACCATCCCATTCCTTGGCATCTTACTATACTACTACTATATTATTGGACGGTGCTATTATACTGCTGTGCACGGATGCACCTGATCTTTTGTTTACCACAAAGTATATCACTTATAAAACACCAATATAACTGCTGCGCTATATTACCAACTATGACTCCTTTTGTCATATTACCAACTATGACTCCCTCCCTTGCTAAATAATCATACTGTTTCAATTTATTTGTCATTCAATCAAATCTCAACTGAAGCGAGCATGGGTGATCACAAAAATATTTTTTTTAGTGAATACACAATTTTCAATCTTAGAAAAGAAAAGACAGGGTGTGTATACAGTACAGGCAAGGAAGGGAGGAGGAGGAAGCGTCCAAAACATGGCGGAGGGGGGCCACCCCCAACGGAAGAAAAGGAGGCAAAAGCTCGGTTGGTGGATCTATCAGGAACAGTAGGAGTGAGGCGAGAAGAGAAGAGGGCGGAGCGACGTGGGCCCCCACCACCCAGCTCCCCCGCACCGCTGTCACCGCCACCACCACCTCCACCCATCAAGGCAAACAACACCACCAAGCTCTTATTAGAGCAACTTTAATATTATAGCTCACTGCTAGCTCCAATTTAATTATAGCTAATTTAATATCTAATTTATATAATAGTTATTTAATATATTATTAATACGGTCACACATATCATACACACATTGCGTCTTGGAATCCGCGCTGCAGCTAGGCCTGCTGCTTCTCTCTCATCTTTTATCTCATTAAAATATGTTTATAGCTAGCTAATAATCTTATATTGTACCTGCTATTAGCCGAGAGGAGAGCGAGAAAATGCCGTGGGTGAGTGAGAGTCTGAGAAGAGGGAAGGACCGCGGGTTGGTTGGTTAGCGCCACCACCACACCACCACCATGCGAGCATGCAGCATGTGAGCATCATGTGATGGAACAATTCCCCCCCTCCCCTCCCGTTTCCCCCCTTCCCCTTCTTTCCACTTGTGGTAGTAGGTTTTCTCATGCATCCACATCTCCATTTGCCCTAGTACAGTATCCCCCCTTCTCCTGCTGCTGCAGCTGCAAGCTCCTCCTTTGCCTTTGCATACCAAGCTACTAGTACTCCTAGTACCCATCCATCAACACGTCTGCACGGAGAAGCAGGAGGTTAAAAATAAATAAAAAGGGTTTTAATTAATCGCAGCCTAATGCCGTGCTTATGTTAGTGAAAAAAGTGATTAATAAATTAGGCACCTAATTTTCGGCACTAATAAATACCGCTGCGCGTTCTTCGCGCAGCTATAGGGATAGATGGATGGATAGATCTACTAGTGCCCTTGCCTCCTGCCGGCACGGCCCTACTGATCAATGCGATCGATCAATGGTTGCTGCATGTGTAGCGACATTCTGCGGTTTCTGGTTATTAACCAAAGCTTTAGGTCACACCAACAAACACTGTGATGACTGGTAGATGCCACTGTAGTGTGTATCCGCATCATAACTCGATGTGCTCTACTTCTACGCATGTTAATACTTGATCTACTACTAATTCTCTAGCTTTTGAGGCGGTGACGTACAAGGGTTCACCCCCATTCGCACAGTTATTAAGTGCGCTAGTATGCAATGTCAGGCGCCTTGAATCTCCATAATGACGCATCACATGCTGCTGGAGTCGTAGTAGTACCCTTATTATGGTAGCAGTGTATTCGTGCATCCCTCTTGTAGCATATGATTCTCCTCCCTTTCTAGTAGTAATAGTATCGAGCTATCTATCTATCGGGGTGTTTAGATCAAGAGGCATAAAGTTTTGGTGTGTCATATCGAGTATTATATAAGGTGTCATATGAGGTGTTCAGACACTAATAAAAAACGAATTATAAAATCTATCAGTAAACAACGATACAATGATACAAATTTATTAAACATAATTAATCCGTCATTAGCAAATGTTTACTGTAGCACCACATTATCGAATCATGGAGCAACTAGGTTTAAAATATTCATCTCGCAAATTAGTCGTAATCTGTATAATTATTTATTTATTAGCTCATATTTAATACTTTATACAGATGTTCAAACGTTTGATATGACATGGTGTAAAATTTTTGTGTAGGAACTAAACATGGTCTATATCTACCACGGATACAGTAGTATACGTAGCACGGCAGCACGCAATCAAGTCACTCTGCCAGCAGCAACAGCAGCTGCAGCTGCAGCTGATGAGCCTCAACCGAATCGTAAAGCTACTCCCTGGCATTGCCAAATATACACAGCTATACGTGTACACATTTATATACTGCTACTGTGTGGCGTGTGCATCTATGGAACAGAAACAGAAAGCTTTTCTTTTCTTCTTTGTTGTTGCAGGTGAGAGAGTGTTGTGCGAGTGTGTGTGGTGTTGTTGTTGATGTGTGTTTGTTGCAGTGCAGGCTACAGGGGGCAATGTGCCACCCTGTTTGTTTGGGTGGGGCCTCCCCGGCCGGGCTAAGCTAGGCTAGGCGGCCTCCCGGATGTGGCAACTAGATCTGCACATTTCCATGCAACAGCTAGCGTTATACTCGCCTACTACTACTCCACGCCAGCGGAGGAGTACGTACCATTCTTCTTCTTGGGCCATCTCGTCGTGCTTGCTTCTCGCCTTGCTACAACCATATTCCATCATCCATGATAGTTCTTTGATCCATTCGTGTTATCGTGTCCTGTTCTCTTAGCCAGGCATTTCGTTGTCTGATTTAAGGGTTTGTTTGGTTTGAAGAAAACCTAAAGAATTTAAATTTTTAAGGATTTTTTTTCTTATGAGTGTCTTTCGGTTTATAGGAATGTGGGTTTAGGAAAAGTAAAAGGAATGTGGGTTTATTCCCCTTTTTTTTTTCTATTTTTATGTGTGAAAATTCCTACAAAACTTAAAGACCCTAAGGGTGTGTTTAGTTTCTGAAAAAAATTAGAAGTTTAAAGAAAGTTGGAAATTTATGTGTGTAGAAAAGTTTTTTATGTGATAGAAAGTTGAGAACGGGGGGAAACTAAACACAGCCTAAGTATTTCTGGCTATATATGTGAACGGTGTTGGTTGCTGAACGAATTTTGGAAGAAAGCTTCACAAAAATTGAGGCAAATGCTCATTGATATCCTACTAGTAATAAAAGTCACATTCATTCACAACGTACAGTTTGTTTCCCAGGAGTTTTGTCCGTTACCTGAAGTACGATCTCTGACTTTCTTTTTGCGTACGTTGGCACGAGCGATCCGGGTATACGGATGTAAACGTAGTAATAATAATAACAGATCAAACTTTTCTCTTTTTTTTCTCTTCTCCTTTTTATCTCATCGGTTCATTGCTGACATCACCTAACTGCACTAGCTCAACCCCCCCCCCCCCCCCCCAAAAAAAAAGTTTCAGAAAAGCCGGAGGGTCAAACGCTGGTGCGGTAACTTTTTCCGCAGTCGGGGTCAAACGTGTGACTGTTCAGTAAAAAAAAAAAGGGAATTGGCCACTTGGAAGCTAATCGATGGGTGCTTGACCAGCCATTAGCGAGCGCGATTAGTGCGTAACTTTCACGTTTACCGGGGCGGTAACTTTACCCGGTTGAGAAGACAGCCGTCCTTATCCACACCGGACAGCCTGGCACCAGATTAAACAAATGTAGGTGGAATAAAATACAGATCTCTCGGTTAATAAAGTAATGTTTTCCTACTAATGAGTCTATAGTTTCTCTCACTACAGGTAATAATAAAATAAAATGCTCTACTATACATTTTTTTGGCATAAACTCCAGGTACTGTATGCCCGTGCAGTTCCAATCCATCTCTGATCATGCACCGTCCTCTTAATTTTGCGTAAATAATTCACTATATTATTGCCTTTTGTTTGGATCAACCTCTCTCATATCAGGCACTAGAAATAATTGAGGGATAATGCATTGTTTTTTATTTTTATATTCTATTAGGTGGTATAAATTTTCCATCCGAAAATATAAAAACTACGAATCTGAGCAAACATTAAATATCTCTTCCGATAATACTATATTTTTATATTTTTGGGACGGTGGGAGTACTACATAACAGTAATCCCATTTCCCTCTTAATATAAAGCAGAAAATCACGAATAAATAATCACAGGATAATGCGGCGTCCTTTTCATCTGTCTGCCGTTTCAACGTGCGTAAATTAATTTGGTCGTGCATGGCCTACACCAAGTGGTGGCTTTCGGTCACCACCTCTCTCTCTCTCTCTCTCTTTCATTCTCTCTCTCTCTCTAGAGATTCTTTTCCATTCCAACCTCGCTGCCCTGAATCCAAGAGAAGAAAGGAAAGTACACTGTGAAAAAAAAACATTCCATTATAACAAGAAGAAAAAAAAAAGAGTTGAGAGGCAGGAAAAGAAGAGCAAAGTACAGCCAGCCTCCTGCAACATGTTCAGCAGCTGTGCTTGTGCGCATGCATGGTCGTGTGTCCTCGTCCTCATCCTGCATTCACTCAAAGATTTTCCATTTTGTCTTGGATTTTACAAAAAAAAAAGAGACATGTTGATTTTACTTCAGATTTAAAAACTAGTGAAAATTACACAGAAATTAGTACTTGTATTATATATATCAGTTCATCCTCATCCTGCATTCACTCAAAGATTCTTCATTGATTTTACAAGAAAAAAAAGTAGACATGTTGATTTTACTTCAGATGTCAAAACTAGTACTAGTGAAAATTACACAGAAATTTGTACTACTAGTATATCAGTACTGCAAATTGTACTCCAAGGCAGAAGAATGCCGCCAATAGGAAGAGTGGAATTTTTTAATTAGTGGGGGTGGTTTCGAGATAACAGTAGGATCAAGCATGTTTACCGAGGTGGTAAAAAAAGAAGCATTGTTTGTGTGGTGTGATGAAAGAGAAGGCAAGAAAAAATAATACTGTAATAATAAAGAAAGGGAAAAGAAAAGGGAAAAAAAAAAGCAAAGCTTTGCAATTAATCCATTTGGCACTTGAGCCCTTGTGTGGGCTTAAGCACATGGGGTGGGGGGCACATATATATATACGGCTTTCCCCCTAGCCCTCCAAAACTTGCTCTCCATGCCCTCCCCGTCTCACTGACGGTGGTCCCCACCGCCCCACGCTCCCCCCCGTGGGCCCCGCTCGTCGGCGACCGACCGCTAGCTCCGGCGACCCCCTCCCCGCCGACGAGATCCGGCCGTCTCCGGTGAGCTCCCCCCCACTCTCTCTCTCCTCCCCGGCGCGCGGCGCGTTGTCCCACGAGAAACCCGCGTAACCGCTCTCCTCTCTTGCTTCCTTGTGGCCCGTGCGCCAACGCGCAGGTTTTCTTGGAGCCGCTCGTCGTGGCTGGGGTGGCGCCGGGGGGAATGGAGGCGGCCGGCGCTCGCGCGGGCGGTGGCGGCCGGGATCTCGCCGGCGGCGCGCCTCGGTGAGGTCAGGATGTGGCTCAATTCTCTCGTGTTTGGTTGCGAAGGTCTTTCTGTTTTTTTTTCTCTCTTTTTGTTTGGTGAGTGCTTGAGCTGAAGTCGTGGCTCGTAGATTTAGAGGAAAGTTAATTCTGTTTTGTTGTGAGTTAGTGGTTGGTGAATTAGTTGGGGAAAACGTCTGCATTTTTTTTTCTGTTTGGTTCAGAGCGAGAAAAATGCGAGATTTTTGGAGAGCTTTGTGTCATGGAGAGCAGCAACCAGATGTGGCCGTTTCTTTTGCTTGCGGATGTTTCTTTTTTTTTGGGTGAGAATAGAGAGGTTTTTTTGCTTGCATTCTGCAAATCTTGGGGTTATTTTCTGTTTTGCTGGATTTTCCTTTTTGTTAGGATAGATAATTAGTTGTCGTCTTCCGTGTGAATTGGTCAGGTCAGATAGCCACCTTAGAGGTTATTTTTTTCTTGTGTTGAATCCAAATCTAGAACTAGCAGATGATAGTAGTAATGTACTAGCCGGTGCTTTGGTACAAAGTTTAATTATTCCTCTGTTTTAGATGAAACTTGATGGTAGAAATGTTTTGGATATAATTTGTTTCTTGAGGCAAATGCTTTTTTGGATCAAGTTGGCTAAGAAGCAGAAACCAGTTTGGATGCCCAGGCTAGCAGAATCAGCCATGTAGGCAAATATTTTTTGTTGGTATCAACAATAAAAAAATGATTGCATATGATTACTAACGGAAGATTTGGAATCGTTGGTCTTAGTGGTACAAAATTTTAGTTGTTTACTTGATTCTGAATACGCCAAAGCTGGGGGAAATATATATTTTTCCATCAAATCAACTCTGAAGATTTTTTTTAGTGAAATAAATGTACCTATTAAGACGAACATGCCTAGATGAGTCCATTGTTTAACTCTGTAGTGGTATCTGAGCTAAAATTATGTATATTGTTTGCTCTGTTCTTGATCCAGAAATTTAGTGCATTTCAAATACGCTGTGCTCATTTTGCTATTTATCTCAAAATATTTTCCAGATGTGATCTGTGATCTGTCCAACCTTTGTGTACTCGGGCTCATTCCACAGTTAACAAAAAAGATGGAAGATTTACAAGATTGTGACTGCAAAAGCCTTGTTGCTGTTCCTGGTTCTGTGGTTCTGCACCTCTTTAGGCTGTTTAATCAGCAGGATAATTCCTGGCAGAAGTACACATTAGCCTACTTTCTTTTGGTCAGGAATGAGTACTTCTCTAGGGATTCAAGGAAGCATTCAGATGGGAAGAACCAACTTCTTGACTGCTGTGATGATTCAGAATTAGATTTGGATGTGCTGTATGCTGATTTGGATAGTAAAGAACTGGAGCTTAAGTTGCAGAAACCTGTTGTCAAGACTCAATCAAAAGGTGACTCAAGTGCCAGTGGATCAAATGATTGCTTCTTTCCTGGCCTTCACGACGACCTGGCTCAGGACTGCCTTGCTTGGGCGAGCAGATCAGACTACCCATCGCTTTCTTGTTTGAATAAGAAGTTCAATTTGTTAATCAACAGCGGGTATCTGTACAGACTGAGAAGAAAATATGGCATTGTTGAACACTGGGTGTATCTAGCGTGTAGCTTGATGCCCTGGGAAGCATTTGATCCTTCACGCAAGCGATGGATGAGGCTCCCAAGAATGCCATGCGACGAGTGCTTCTCTTGTGCAGACAAGGAATCGCTTGCCGTCGGGACACAACTGCTTGTGTTTGGCCGTGAATATACAGGTCTTGCTATTTGGATGTACAATTTACTGGCCCGTGGTTGGTCCCGATGCACTCCAATGAACCTGCCTCGCTGCCTCTTTGCCTCAGGAAGCTTTGGTGAGATTGCTATTGTTGCTGGTGGGTGTGATAAGAATGGACAGGTGCTGAAATCTGCCGAGCTGTACAATTCAGAGACTGGTCATTGGGAGACTTTGCCAGACATGAACTTGCCGAGGAGGCTCTCATCCGGTTTCTTCATGGATGGAAAGTTTTATGTCATTGGGGGTGTGTCAAGTCAGAGGGATTCTTTGACTTGTGGAGAGGAATACAATCTTGAAACAAGGACATGGAGAAGAATACATGATATGTACCCTGGAGGGACTAGTGCCTCTCAATCTCCTCCCCTAGTTGCTGTTGTGAATAATCAGCTTTATGCAGCTGATCAGGCAACAAATGTGGTAAAGAAGTACGACAAAGGAAATAACACCTGGAACATAGTGAAGCCATTGCCAGTCAGAGCTGACTCTTCCAATGGTTGGGGCCTAGCTTTCAAGGCATGTGGTGATAGATTGCTTGTTATTGGTGGCCATAGAGTACCCCGTGGTGAAGTAATATTGCTGCATTCTTGGTGCCCTGAAGATGGGAATGGTGGTGCTGACTGGGAAGTGCTCTCGGTGAAGGAGCGTGCTGGTGTATTCGTTTATAACTGCGCAATAATGGGGTGCTGAATTACATTTCTTTCGGTATAATCCGTATATGCCTCTTGTTTAGCAACCCACCCATTTCTTGCTGCTGCTTAGCTACCCCCTATAATGACCTGTAATTCAGAAAAATGACACCCCCCTTTTCGTGGAGCTCTCAATGAAATGTTTGGGAGAGAGCATAGAGCATTCAGTTCAGTTTACCTGGAACTTCTTTTAACTCGTTCAAAATTTGTTCTTCTTGTCCATTATGAAATTTATGCAGTATTCTTTATTCATCATCCTTGCTGGAAAGTGTGCCTGTTTTATTGTCCTGAGTTCAATCACATTTCTCTCTTTCCTGATTCATGTCTGCACCATGCAATATCTGTTGTTCTGAGTTCAATCCCATTTCTACCATCTTCCCCTGATTCATGTCTGCACTGTGCAAATGTCGGTGGTTTGATGAACCCACCTTATAATTGTGCACTGTCAGATGTTTCCAATGCTCAGCTTTCCTTGTTATTAGAAATTTCAGAGTGGTACAATTGGCGGTAAAAAGCTGCTTTTGCTACCTTACCAGTACACTCTCTGAAAGTGATTTCTGGCAATATGTACAATTTTCAGGTTCTGTGTACTTCTATAAGTCAGTGGCATGACCAAGTTTATCAGTGTAACAGTTTGACCCGGGACCTTTTCTATCCTTTTTTTTCGTGATTCTTCGGCTCCAATTTTTTCTACTTCGTTTACTTCACGGATGGTTTTAATCTCATCATCGAACACTTTTGGCTATTAGGGCCCACTTGCAAGCGACAGACATTGAACTGCAACTCTCTCTAAAAACATGTCCATGTCCATGTAAATAAATGTGAATGGGTTATGAATACTCCTACATATTATCTGACTTGTGCTTTGTTGAAATCTCACTTTAAAGAGTTGACGAAGCAAACGGTGGTAGAGTACGATCCAGAAAGCATATTTGACATATTCAGGCCGGGCAGTTTTTTTTTCTGAATACGTCATACGCACAGAGACGGATGATGGCCACGTACATGGCCTAACAAACTTCAGGGTTCAGATATCTTTTCCAGGATTTCGGAGCTTTTTGATCCGTTCCAAACTTGTCCAAAACGTCAGTGTCCGTAGAGACTTGGAGCCACTTGACCATCCCTGTAATGCAATTGTGTGTGTGATGTTGCCACCCTTTGGACATTTTCTTCCTACTGACAGATCAGCATGATGAGCTGCAGACGCCATGGCATACGTACAGCTTCGAGCTAAGATCTCATTTCTGAAATATATTTGAGTTCAGACAATTTTTGTGTATGATTTGGCCAAGTGGTTTGTTAGTTCGTTGCAGAGAAACATTTGCAATGTGATAGACTGATGACAACTCAGAGATGTGAATCGTGCAGAGCTTATCTTTGAGGCTTTGAACATCTTCATTTCGAGATATTTACACCCAGATCGAGAAGCAATACGCTGCCTATCTTAAACATCTCCTCGTCACAAAAATCAAACAAACACGAAACTCTCTCCAAAAAGAGAAAAAAAAATTGAACGTAATCCTATCCCCTTTCGGAGCAATAATATACAAACACAAAAAAAACACTAGTCCTGTCTCCACATTTCCAGTTCTTCTTTTTGTTTTTTTTTTTCAGATAGACGTCTGCGTCGGCGTCTCTGACGATGAGAAAGGCTCCGTCTCATCAGTGGTGCTGAACGATCTCATGTTGGATGACCGTGTTGTCTCGTTCTCCTTCTGCTGGCTGCTGCTGACCTTGAGGTCGGCGAAGTCGGTGATCATGGCCGGCCTGGTGATCCGGTGCACCGAGAAGTGCTTCTCCCCGCTGAGCATCCTGACGACGGTGCTCATGTTGGGGCGGCGCGCCATTGCATCCTGTGTGCATAGCAGGCCAATCTTCAGGAACCGGCATGCCTCGTCGACGTCCAGGTCATTCCCCAGGTCAGCATCGATGATCTCAGCCAGGCGTTCTTGCTCGTAGCGTACCCATGTCTGCAGGTTTTCTCGCATTCAGTAATGTTTCTTTGTATGGTGGATTTGGTGGTAAGTTTCTAATTTAGTTGATTATATGAGAAGAAAAAAACTGAGTTCATTTTGTTGTTTACAGTTTGATGATGGGAACTTACCCTTTCGAGAAGAAATTGATCTTCATAAGGCAATCTTGTGTTGGTGTTGCATCTGCCGCTAACGATTTCCAGTAGAAGAACACCGAAGCTATAGATGTCGGATTTCTTTGTCACCTGGCCTCGGATAGCGTATTCAGGTGCCAGGTATCCTCTGAACAGAAGTGAATTTCAAGTCAGAACGAAAGAACTTTCCGATGTAAACCGAGTAAATAAATTTGGATTTAGTTATGCTTACAATGTGCCTGCAACTCGGGTGCTCACATGAGTTGCGTTGGGTGGAAGGAGCCTTGCCAATCCGAAATCAGAAATTTTTGGGGTGAGGTCCTTGTCAAGAAGAATGTTGCTCGCCTTTATGTCACGGTGGATAATCGGAGGGCGAATTTCCTCATGTAAAAATGCAATTCCACGAGCAACACCCACAGCAATTTTTACACGGGTCCTCCAATCGAACCGGATGTTGCTACCCCTAGATCCTGTAATATCACAGCCAGAACATTTGTATCCTGTAATATCACAGCCAGAACATTTCTAAGTATGGCAGCGAAGGAAGGAGTTGGTAAAGGACAAGTTCGGCAAAATAATGTGTTACTACTTTCTTTTTTTAAAAGAATAATGTGTTACCTAGCAATGTCTGCGCAAGACTGTTGTTCTCAAGATAATTGTAAACAAGGATCCTATGAGATCCTTCAGCACAGCAACCAATAAGTGTGACGAGGTTTTCATGCTTGATGTCAGAAATTGCTGTAAGTTCAGTCAAGAACTCTCGGACGCCTTGTCTTGAAGTAGCAGACAGCACCTTTACGGCAACGGTTGTCCCATCTCTAAGCACTCCCTGATTAACAAAATGAAATGTAAGATGATTTGTTTTGACACTATGGGCATGAGACACTGATAGGGTGAACAAAATGTAAGACATATTTACCCTGAACACAGAGCCAAAGCCACCCTCTCCAATCTTATTTGCCCCACTAAAATCATGGGTAGCCTTTCTCAACTCACTGTAAGAAAATATCTTCACTCTATGTTCACCTGGAACAACAAAACAACAAACTCAAGCATGTAAGAATGATGAATTGTTTTGAACAATACAGGTAAGAAGCGTGCTAATATACAAACGCTGCTCACCATCATCACCTTCAACAGGTTGTTTTTTTCTGAACATAAAGCAGCAATCCATCTGAAATCAAATTGTAGAGGTGCCCACAGGCCACAAGAAGCAATGAATTGGAAAGAATTTCTGCAGAGCAAAGGTAAATAGCCATCAGAACAACTGTAAATTCATATTGCAACAATAAACTAACGTAAAATGAGGTGTACAGGACTCTTAGCAAGTTAATGACCCCACATGCCAGTTGTTATTGTTTAAACAACAATTTGCGCATCGATAACCACCAACTGCACTGAAACCACATCTTTGCTTGTTTGATTAATGGCTCAAGTTACTATCAAAAAGTCTACATTTAGTACGATGGAAAGAAATAAAAATGTGAAACCACCAAAGAAAGAAGATGTAAAGAGACTTAAAACCAAGTCAAGGCAGAAGTCATCCACCCCATTTGCTGAGCAATTTGAAGAAAATGAAACGTCGGTTGCCACAAGCAACCTTAATCCTGTCTTTCTGAAAGGAATAGCGCCTGATAGACCCAACGGACCAACTATCCCCGTTGACGAGTGGAAATTTTGCAGCAACCAAACCCGTTGGAAATGAATTTCGATTCAGATATAGAGCAAAAGCCTGTTAATTTTCAGTAATACTAACTATCTATAACTAATTCCGCAATTGCACAGCAGTTGAGTAACTATTTATACTTTTGTAGTACAAGAAAGCAACAAGCTGCATATTCCCATACGCCGATGAGTAACTAGCATTTCCTTCAAGCCAGGATTTGCCTCATAGCTTTACCTAACAAAAATCGGATTGGCAGCTACAGAAACCAAATCTTGCATGCATCAAAATGAGATGATGCATCACAAACACAAGAAAAGGTATCCCCTTTCTACTTCCCGCTGACCTAAACCAAGCATCACATCCATGGAACTCGATTTCGTAGAACGGGAGGAGGTCGCTCCCGCAAAGGCGCAATCGATCCCCAATTTCAAGCAAATAGAGAGCGAGGAACCCAGCAACATACTCCTCCACATAGAAACAAATGTAAAAGCCTAACGAGTTCTTGGTCATCCTCACTCAAACGCCCCCAAATTAGGAACCAAACCAACCACCAACCAATCCAAACCAGAAAAATAAAAGAAAAAGAAAGAACTCCACACACACAGACAACAAGAACGCAAGAATCACCTGCAGAGCAAGCAGATCGAGCCCCGGCAGTGAGAGCAAAGCAAGCAGCTACACGCCGACCAACCCACAGGGTGAGGAGAGGCGAGGAGAGGAGGCAGGAGAGAGCGCGGAGGCGGCGCTAGTGGTTTAAGAGGGGAGGAGAGCGCGGCGTGGGGAGGAAGAAGAAGGTGACGAGAAGGAGAGAGTCTTTGACTTCCCTCTCTAAGCTCCTCCTCCTCCGATTTTTTTTTTACTTCTCTCCTAATATTTCTAAACAAATATAGAGATCAGAGGCCGCCTCGTGTGGTGGTTTGAGCTAGCTAGCGTGGAAGGAGAAGTCGGTTAAAATGGTTGGGAGGATTGGAGCTAACTGCTTAACGTTCGTTTTCCCGCGTGTACGCGGACGTGTGCAGCAGCAACGCGGAAGCAGCCAGGACCGGGTCCAGCGTCCACGTCCGCTTCCACGTGGGCCCCCACCGGGCACGTCTCACGCGAATCCGCTATTAATCAGCAATTTTTCACGTAAAATAATTACACGTCGATACATTAGAATAAAGATAGTTTTGTTACACAACATAATCAGTTAGATTGGCCTATGTCAAGAGAAAGGAGAAAAAGCAAAACAAAAATTGAAACTAAAAAAAAAACTACAGCGGCTAAACACAACTACAAACAGTAGGAAAAGACAAAGCTACGCTACACTCTCGAGAAATCCCTACAAGCGGTAACGCCAGCTAAAGACCGAGAGGATGGACTCCAGAACCAAGTTGTTGTTAATGAGCAGGCTAATTCCTTTGCTTAATCGCGCGTTAAACATCACGTGGTTAATTCGTGTTGCTCACGGGGAGTAATTGGGACCGAGTTACTTCTGAAAACCGATCGATGGCGTGGCGCTCGGTTTGGCTCGCTCGCCGGCGCCGTAGGGCGAGGAGACAGAGACTGTGATGTGGTCTTTGAGTGCAGTTTTAGCTGATCAGTGATGGAGTCTCTGTGATTTTGACGTGCAAAGTGGTTAAAGGCACAACACCGGCCACTCGATTAGCTTAGTTAGGAGTAGCGTATAACGCGTACCTGGTCATCAGTTTTGTACTCTACTCTATTCTCTATCCGCGTACTTATGGTTGAGAGGTGCCCGATGCTTACTCTGAATATACAAATACAATGTGACCGACAAGGGTCCAAAATTCAGACGGTTGGATACAAAGTCCGAGAGATTATTAGATTAACCAACTGATTGTCGATATAAGTATATACTAGCGCGAACGTACTGACCAGCAAAATCCACACAGAACACGGAGTAAGTAAAGCATAAAGAAAAAACACAGATCAGATCACATGCAGCTTGTTATCAGTTTATGGTCAAAAGCAATCCGGCACCCATGCCAGGTGAGCTGCACCTCGCACCCCCACCTCATGTGCTCGTGCTTGGTCGATCCATGCTATAGATACTACTCGTACACAGCAAACAAAATTAAGCACGTGCATGTGCCTGTTATGTTTATCTGTTCGTTCAAAAATGTCAGCTTGTTGTTCAATAGGAACAGTCTGGGTGTCGTTCGCAGGAGAATAGAGGAATAAACAAAGTTGCTGACGAACGCGGCTGAGAGCAAGTTTAAGAGCTCACTACCAGCTATTTGCATATTTTAAAACCAACATATATATATAATAAATTAATTATAGGATTAGCTTTAATTTTAATATATTTGTCTTGTAACATGTATTAAGCTAGTTTTACATAAGAGCTCACACTCTTCGTATAAGTGTATGATAGAATTATCCTCACTACAAAGTACTTCTATTATACTTGCTGTGGGTGATGTGGCGCGTCACCCGCCCGCCCATCCGACCGGAAGAACCCACTTGGGAATAGCGAAAACGAAAATTCCGCGGTCGCTGATACTACCACATCTTGCCGAGCTCGAGCGCGTGCGTTCCCACCACCTCACCTGGGCGATCGATCGATCGATCGCTACAGCGATCCACGCAGCTCAGCCAGCCGCCGAGCCGCGGACGCACGCAGGCGCAGGACGTACGGGTAGTGGTCCGCTCGATCGGTCCCGCGAGTCGCGGCGCATCGTTGGTCGCGGTCGCGCGTACGAACGTACTCCGTATACGTACGGGTACGCCCGCGGGGGCAAGGCGTCTCGCTGTCACACATACCGGTCTCCAATTTTCTCGTCGTCTCCCTGGCGCGCGCGAGCGTTCTTCCCGAGCGTGTTGGCCCAGTTATACGTATGTTAGGAAATGATAGACAAACAAACGATAAATAATAATAGATCAATCATAAAAACACGAGATTTTAGCGTGGAGCTGGCCTTTGTTAAGTGCAAATAAATTTGGATCATAACTTCAACAACGTACGTGGACGTGTGGTGGCGTGTGGGTGATCGATCGATCGACGAACGTGTACGTCCCGTCCCGTCCCGCGTTGTCAAAGGCTCGCGCGCGTGCGTGCGGCGCCGCCGTCGTATTTTGCCGATTAGTTCGACCGGTCTTAGGTAGGAGTAGTATACGTCGTACGTGTACAGTACTATGCGCGGTGAGTAGTGGGACGCCGTACGTACACGATCGATCGACGGCGCGGATATGTCCAGCCGAGTGGCCGACCCCCACGCAACATTGTCTGCCGCCGTACGTACATCTCCGGCGGTCAGACTGTGATCAACTGTCATATGCATTCCAACATGTGGTGGGACGTCGGTTGGTGGTTAGGCTGCTCCTATTCCCACTGTCCCATAAAAGAACGATCTATTGATGAAATATGACATTTACTAGTACAATGTATATTAAAAAAACATCATGTTTTATTTTAGATTAGTTTTTATGAAAAAAAAATATGTTGAATGGCTTGTTCATATTGATGTCATTTCAAATCATATCATTTTTTTGGTAGAGTTTTTGCCAAACTTTAGTACATAAGAAATCCTACTAAAATTTTAATAATATTATTAAATTATCAAAATTTGATAAGGTTTATTTTGGCTACAATTTGAACAGCCCAAAATATTGAATGGTTGTCAGATAGGTGTGCACGGGCCCTATTACAAAATTGATGAATGATAGTGCCAAGTTGACAACAAACGAGAGCTGGCAATATTTAACAATAAATCAAATGATATGAAAAAAAATTAATAATTACTTAAATTTTTTGAATAAGACGAACAGTCAAACGTGTTTTAAAAAGTCAATAGCGTCAAATATTTGATTTAGAGATGGAGGGAGTATCGTACTAGTGTTTTAACGTTTTTTATTGCGACAAGTGTTACGTATCTCTACGCGACAGTTGCTCACCGATCAGCACACGTTGTTGAACTTGAACTTGAACACATCTCTTCGCCAGAAGTTAATGAACACCAATTAATTAGCTCTTGGCAACCATTTGGTCCTTTTTAACATCTGACTTCCAAAAAAAACTTGGGTCAAGGCAGTCGTTCGAACGGATTAGGCCATTCCTAACCCTATAAATGGTATCCATAGCATTAAATAAGTTACCACCTAGGATAAAAAATAATGTGGCAAGTGAATAAATGAGGAAAGAGAAGGACACCATGTTTTACATGAGACATGGTTTCTACACAACATCCAAGACATCATGTGAGATAAATAACATTAAATTTAAGTATGGAACAATAGTGTTTGCATTGGAAGCTCAGTGTCTAGTACTAGTTTCTTGATGATGTGGAGTTTATGGAATCTATGTCTAGTGTGTTGGGTTGGGAATGGCCTTAGATATAGTACTGTTCTATTTTTAATGATTCTCTTATATGCATGTTTTAATATAGGACGTGACTACACAGCTAGTAGTAGCTGGTTTGTCTAAACAAGCTACCACTCTATCTATAAGAAACATCATTCACCTATACTTCAAATACAATCTTCTCTTAAACTACTCATCCAATCTACGATCCGATATCACCGTTGTGTTCGTAACAATTAAATCTTTACAACAAGATCTCACATGGTTATATTTTGATGAAAAATCACAAATTACTTTTATGCTATGTCTAAATTACTTTTAGATTTCACTAAGTTACTTCTTAGACATATAAAAGTAAATTCAGTAAAGCTTAAAACTAATTTACATATATTATAGAAGTAACTTATAAAAAAAAGAAAGTAACTTTAATTAATACCCTTTTTCATTGAACAAATTATCATATATATAATTATCATATATATATATATATATATATATATATATATATATATATATATATATATATATTACTTTTAGATTTGATTAAAATACTTCCTTTACATTCATAATGCTCTGAGGTGATTACTTTTATTATTATTTTTAGTTAATTCCATAATATGTGCTGATTAATTTAATTTCTAGATAGAGCCATGTTTTTATCTCTACAACGGATTTACTTCAAATGACATGCCAAAGTTACATTCGTTTTGTTCTAAGTTACTTCTATAATATATGTAAATTACTTTTAGGCTTTACTGAATTTACTTTTGTATGTCTAAGAAGTAACTTAGAGAGATCTAAAAGTAATTTAGACATATCATAAAAGTAATTTGTGATTTTTCATCAAAATATAATCATGTGAGATCTTGTTGTAAAGATTTAATTGTTACGAACACAACGGTGTAATCGGATTATAGATCGGATAAGTAATTTAAGAGAAAATTTCATAAGAAGAAAAAAAATGCACAACCTAATAGCAAAAACTACTTGTATGCATGTCTGTAATGCTACTAGTACTTCTCACGTAATTGTCCGCGTCGCTCGTTAAGTCTAAATCGAGATGCCTCTCGAAATAGATTTTGCGTTTAATATAGCGCGTACCCACATGCCCGCGCATTTAGGGTTGGTTTGGTTTATGGCTTAAATAGGCCTTACCAAATTTTATCAATGCCAAATTTTGGCAAGTTTTGGCATGACTAATTTTGGTAAGGCAAAATAGTATTTGGATTGAAGTCAAAATAGGCTAAGTTCACTATCAAAATGGCCTATTTTCTTAGGCATGTTAAAATTTAGATTTAAACCAAATAGAAACTAAACACTATTAAAATTACCCAATATTAGTAAGCCTAGTTTAGGCCTCGAACCAAACCAGCCCTTATACGTGCCTACGGCGGTGTGGAAAAGCAGCCGGCGTACGTACTCGCGGCGGTGCGCCGCCCGGGGGTGAAAGGCGGGCGGGCGTCTCAGCTAGCGTACGTTCCCCTTCCACACGTACACAGCCTCGCGTGTTGGCTCGGTTGGTCGCGGAACGTGGCGGAGCGCGGCGATGCACATACTGACATGAAGTACATAGACATAGTACGGGTTTGCGTGGTGTGTGACGGTGTCCCGCGTGGCGGCTAGCTTTGGCCCGTCGCGTCGTCAAAGGGTCCAAACCCCTCGCGCGCGCGTGCGTGCGGCCGCCGTCGTCGTATTACGCCGATTCGTTCGACCGGTCTTTGGGTACGTGTAACGTGTATATGGTGAGCGGAGTGGAACGCTACGCTATAGCTAGCTGCACGGTGCGCCGATCCATCGGCGGTGCGGATGTGTGCCCTGGTCCCAATGCACGACGACGTTGCGTGCCGACGTATGTCTTCGGCGGTCAGGCTGTCAACTGTCGTGTGCGTTCCAACATGTTCTGAGACGTTTGTGGTCACGTTGAAATATTGAATAGTCGTCTCCTTTATATAAAAAAAGAAATATTGAATTGTTGCCGGACAGGTGCTATATATAAAAAAAGAAATATTGAATTGTTGCCGGACAGGTGCTGCGCGTACGGGTTAATCGGGTAGTAGGAAAACGAGATGAAGCTCTCCTGAGTCCTGACGAGTCGTTGAATGATAGTGGCAATTCTCGTCTGTCGTCATGATGAATAGTGTGTTTCTAATTAAAAGTAAAGCCAAACGTTGCCTGACCAGATTTTATTAGGAGTGTCAGTGTGTCACGGTTAAACCATAGGAGTGTTTAACTTTTCTTTTCCCCTCTCAAGCCTCCTTTGGAACTCAGGTGTTACAGAGTTCTATACTACTCCTATATCTTGACGAAACTCACAAGACGGTAATGGTTTTTTTTAAAAAAAAACATGACGGTACTACTCACCGATCAAATAATTATCAGGAATGAACACCAAACTAACTACTCCCTCCGTCTCATAATATAAGGAATTTTGAGTTTTTATTTGCACTGTTTGATCACTCGTCTTATTAAAAAAGTTAGAATTATTATTATTTTTGACTTACTTTATTATCCAAATTACTTTAAGCATAATTTTTCGCTTTTTATATTTGCACAAATTTTTTAAATAAGATGAATGTTCGTAAAAACTTAAAATCTCTTTGGACGGAGGGAGTAGTTATGCCCTTTGAGCACCCATTTGAGTACGTGACGTAACGCAGGGCGCGGTAAAAACAACAGCGGCACGCGTGCTGCGGTGGGTGACTGCGTGTGACCGTGGTGCACTGCGTCAGCGTCACCGTGCGCGCGCGCGCGTGGCAGGCAGCACAGCAGAGAGCGAACCGGTGATCAGGCGTACGTCTCGGCGTTTCACTCCCAACACACACAACCTCGCGGTCGCGGGGGCGCCGGCCCGCGGCCGTGTTGGCTCGGTTGGTCTCGCGCGCGCGGGCCGTGCGTGCATGCGTGCGTGCGTACGTAGCCGTGGGCGTACGACTATACGCGACGGCGGGGTTTGCATGGCACGTCGTCGTTAAAACGTCAAGGATGTATCCAAACCGAACGCGTGCTGCGTCGTTTGACGGCCGGTTCGATCGATCAAATCCGTCAGACTTAGGTACTACGGACGTCCACCGTGCACGTGAGTACTGAGCCGTACTGTACACGTTAAGCCGTGTGTTCGCGTTACGTGCCGCCGTACGTCTCTCTCCCTGTTGACAAAAGTGTGTTGTCACCAGGTGCACAAGGATAAGGCCTGGTTTAGCGCTTTTTTTTTTCGAACTTTCAACTTTTTTATTATATTAAAATTTTCCCACATACAAATTTTTAACTTTTTCATCACATCATTTCAATTTTAATTAAACTATCAATTTTAACGTGAACTAAGCACATGCTAAATTGGATAACGAGACGGACAACTCGTGACAGGTGATTTCTTCCAGGTCGTGACACAGCTGTATTTACGAAACACATCACATAGTTGCTTGACACGAAAAAGGCCAACCTCTTTATTAGGAATGAACACGAAAAATATCCAGCTTTGAGCATGGAGAACCCATTGGATTATTCTTAACATATGACTTCCATAACTTTGGTCAAGTTACTCGTTCCTCGGGTTAATATATTGTTCTGTTTAAATAAATATATACTCATGCTCTTTTGTGCATGTTTTAAATAGTTTCAACTCCACCGGCTTTCAAAATACTCGTGCATGTTTTCAACATGGTCAAACCAGCACTTATAGGAAGAATTAAATTAACTAGCTCCGACTATTGTAGACACAATTCGACATGAAAGACCATTTTGTCGTCCCAGTAAATTAACGGATTTAGAAACAGCCGGAAATCTTCGCGTGAGACGCGTGAAATCAAAACGTTGGAGTAGGTGGTTTTAGGAGTTGAAATCTAGCTAAGCACATCATACAAGTATAAGGTAAGAGTTCAGTCCACATCAAACACGAAAGCGATCTAAGGTCATGTTTAGTTCTCACGTAAAAATTTTATACACTATAACATCGAACGTTTGAACATTTATATAAAGTATTAAATATAGGCTAAAAAATAACTAATTACACAGATTGAGACTAAATTAGGAGACAAATCTTTTAAGCCTAATTGCTCCATGATTTGATAATGTGATGCTACAGTAAATATTTGCTAATGACGGATTAATTAGACTTAATAAATTTGTCCCGTGGTTTACTGACGGATTCTGTAATTATTTTTTTTACTAGTGTCCAAACATTCCATATAACACCCTATATAATATGTGACACGATGAAAATTTACACCCTGGATGTAAACAAGGGGCAGAATCTGGATCTAAGGGGCAGAATCTCTGAAGAAGAACAGATTAATCGCCCTGTCTCTGTCAGACAAGGAAACGGGCGAAGCATCGTGACAATCCACGACCCGCTAGGGTAACAGATCCGCATCCGATAAGGTGGGGCAAGACCCGCAAGAGCACACGAGTAGCCCACAAACACAAAAGCCTCTCTACCTTTTTTTTTTTCTTTTGCGTCGTTCGCCAATGGACGAAACCCTAGCCGACGAATCCGCCGCCGCCGCCGGCGGCGGCGGCGAGGCAGCCGCGGCGGAGCCAGCGCAGGAATCGCAGCAAGAGACGCTCGAGGAGGTGCTCTCGAGGCATAGGTTAGTTTGCTCTTTGGCTTTGTACCCTTCATTTTTTTTTTCTTTTTCTGCTGCCGTGTGTGCTCATGTGCCGGAGACCTCGCCGTACCTCGATCTCGCCGCCTGCCCCCGAACCGGAACCTCGATGCCGTCCTCCGTATCGCCATGAAGGGGAGAGCTGCGAGCGATTGATGAGGAGGCGGAGAGGGACTTTGTGATGCTGGGTCGTACCAGTGGGCTATATCGGGCTTCCTTTTACTAGCTGACTGTGGGGTTCCCCCGAGTTGTTGAACCCTAGCAGAGCCGCAGAGCAGAGCAACAGGCGGAGGCGGCGATGCAGTGCGCGGTGGCGTGGCTGGTGGGCGGAGGCTGCGGCACGGCAGGATTTAGGATTACTCTTGTTGTTGTTGATTATTAAGAGCTGAGTTATTGGTCCCATTGTTGTTTTTGTTGATGATGATGATGATTATTAAGTGTTGCGCTATTAGTCCCATTGGCAAATTAGGGGATAAAATTTTTATCTTGCTGTTTATTATTAAGTGCTGCCTTATTGGTCCCAATTGCGACTTGGATAAAGTTTTGTGCTGGGCTGTAAAAAAGGTTGGAATTTTCCATTGTTCGTCGGGTTTTTGTTCATGATTTTGATTGGCTACTTAGATTTGTCTTAGTGGTTTGTCCTTGGAATCTTAGTAGTAAGAAAAATATGCATTTCGACTAAAAGTGCCCTAGGTTTGTCAGTGACTAAATTCGCAATAGTGTTTCTGCATTACGCATATTCATTTTTTTCCCTCTAATTATACAACTAGTGTCAGATTGAGTTCTCCATTAAAGCGGCGTTATTCGGGGAAACTGCTTAGATGAGTTGAAATTGAAATTGCTACCAGATTGCTGAACAGAAATTCTATTACCATGAGTAAAATTACTCTAAAATTCTGTGATGGTGGATATGCTCACCAAAGATGAGGAACAGAGACTAGTATTTTCATCATTTGTGATAATATTTTCGTTTTACCACATACACTGCAGTGCTAGGGTTGCTCCACCAGAACGACTTCCACTGAAACTGATGTTATGAGTGTTTTCAATGCTGATTATCGATGTCATTTGCCCGTAGTAGTTACTATCTTTTTTCTCATATGGTGAGGATCTAAGGATCTTATTATATTCAGGAAAGTTCCCATTTTTAGGTGTAACGTCATGTTGCTTGTTTATCTCTACTATACACAATTCTTGGATAGCAGAACCTTCCTTATATTGAAATACATTAGTTAATTTGTAAGTTCCACGCACATTCTACTTTTGAGCTACAACCAGTTCATAGGTATTTGCAACACCTCTTTAAAACTTACATATGCTTATTCAAAGGAGGAAAAAAATAGTTGCAGTGAAGTACTTGCAAGAATTTGGGTTGTTTAGTTAACCATATGAAGAGCAGCAGAGCATTTTTTTTCTTAGAAGTAGAATGTGAACCATTAGTTAATTTGTTCAGTTAAAGCAATGAGAAGCACATATATTCTCTAATTTTCTTTTCCTGTTGATTTCATGACTTCACAAATTGTGGGTTGGATCCTTTTCAATTATATGGTATTGTTTCTAAAAGTTGAGGTCCTCTTTCTCTTTGTATTAAACAGGAAAGAGAAATCCAAACTCCAGGATAAGGAAACAAGCCTCAAGAAAGCAGCCGCTAAAGGCAGCAAAGCTGAGCAGAAGGCCAAGAAGAAGCAGGTAGAGGAGGAGATTTCACGCCTCTCAGCTGAGTTAGAGGCGAAACATGCCGCAGAACTCGCTACTTTTGGGTACAAATCCTCAGGCAGCTCAGAAAAGGGGAACATGGACACCTTAGTAAAGGCTATAGCTGGTGTTTCTGTGACCAGCAACGCGGATTCCGCGAAGCCTAGCAAGGGTGCACGGCGTCGAGAGAAGAAGGCAAAGGAAGAGGCCGCTAGAGAGCAGCGGATTCAAGAAGAGCAAAACAATCTTGTCAGTGACCGCATGATAGAAAATGAAAAGCTTGAGAAGAAGCTTGAGCCCATGGGACTGACCATTCAGGAGATAAAGCCAGATGGCCACTGCCTGTACCGTGCTGTTGAGAACCAGCTGTCACTCTATTCCAGAGAAACCACACAATACAATTACCAGGAGCTGCGGCAAATGACTGCCAATTATATGAAAGAGCATGCGGCAGATTTTCTCCCATTTTTCCTATCAGAGGGCAAGGTCGAGTCTGGACCAGATCCCTTGGAGAGCTTCAAGAGGTACTGTGAGGAGGTTGAGTCAACTGCTGCTTGGGGTGGGCAACTTGAGCTTGGTGCTCTAACCCACTGCCTGAAGAAGCACATTGTTGTATACTCGGGCTCATTTCCAGATGTGGAAATGGGCAAAGAATACAAATTGGATTCAGGTGGTAAAGATGGCCCTAGCATTAGGTTGTCCTATCACAGACATGCCTATGGTCTTGGTGAGCACTACAACTCGGTGGTTCCTGCTTAGTTATCTAAAAGGGGAAAAAAAAGAAATTTAACAGTCTTGGTCTCAGTATGATATGTTTTCCAGTCATCCAGTGATAACCGTCTCTGAACACAATGGATGACTTGCTTACAGCTGCTGTTGTGTTTCCATCTTCTCGTCAATCAATGATGGTCGAGTCCTTGAGTGTACCAAAGTTTTACCTGGGAATTTACTTCCCAAACAGTTTTGCTTGTAAAACTGAAGTATGTCTCATTATCTTAGTTTCCTGTTGAGGCTGTTTTACCACCTACTAATTTCATCGAGCTATAATTTGTTACTGCAATTCTCTGCATGGATTTCTCTTATACTCCTGTGGATGAACTTGTTTCTCTTTTCGACGGCTTACAAAATTGTGTCTGGTTTTCCTGTCCTGTTTGCTCCGCTGCAATAATTGTATGTAAACCTGTTACTCGATGTATTGTTGTGCCAGCTAGTGAGCACTGATTGACTCAAGTGTACTACTAGGTTTGTAAACCTGTTAGTTGACGTATCGTTGTACAAATCAGTGAGCACTGGTTCACTGTATGCAGGTCATATAGGATAGCCAGATCCACTCATCCGAGCCAGCTGTACGCTGCACTGTACACAGTATGCATCCATACCTGACAGTATTCTGGAATTTCATTGCTTCTGAACCTGACAATCTTGCTTATCATCCGGGGGGTCCTCATGTATAAGGCTAATTCAGAGCTATGCTGTGCAATTTCGTAGCTCCTCTAGCTCTACCAAATGTTGGTTTCAAATTTCAGCCAGATTCATCTGCAGCTCCCATGGTTTGGATGGTTTGCAAATCAGTTCAGGATCTGCATTGAAGACGCATGTGATCAGCACGAACGATTGCAGAAGAGAGACCCCATCAAGCCCAATGGTCCCAGATGAGTTCAGTGTACTCGCAAATTCCCCTGACAAGCTTGCAACCTGGATCTATGTAAGCTGGACAGGAGCATCATCATCACATGTCAGCGCTAGGCTAACTTGTGGTCGCCGTCGTCGAGACATTTATGCTAGTACTAGGATTTTAGGGTCAAAGATAGTGCAGTAAGTACATTGGTGAAATCTGTCCAAGCTCTGCCTTTTGCCATTTACAAATTATGAGCATTGGTCTAGAACGATAATGGCAGCTTTTGAATCCATTGGTACTATGTTAGAATATAGAATATAACCTGGGGCACAATGTGAAGATACAAATATCCAAGAAATAGTAATGGGATAGTTTACATGACATACAAATATGATAATCACAAGCCTCATAACATTTCATATGACGAAACGCCTCAATGTGGCATTCGACGTACAGAAACCAAATCCCATTTGGTACTATAAGTTGAAAGAGATAATTATATTATCAGTACGATTTATACAGGTCACACAGGTCGACCTAAACCCAGTTGTTAAACAAATAGCATGGTACAGCAAGATGTCAAGGAAAAACTTGACGCTTCCATGTTTCTCTCTTCTTTTTTTTTTGACAATCTACAAAAATCCTATTATTCTACACTTGTTGAACAGGACACAAAAAAAATCAGTAGAAACCGGCAAAGCTAAGAACCTACACGAACAATATAACACAATTTTACAACAAGATCATTGCTAGAATTCAATCAAGATATTTCAGTGGGTTACCAGATGTCAGAAACCCTCAAGTGTCTGGATCCTCTCTTATACTAGATGGCTTTGAGTGATGTTCCTCTTCTCCCTCTCTGATATGAGGCAGGCTAAAGGACATATCGGCAAATCCCAGTTCACTGCTTCCAAATGATTCACAGTCCACATTATTACGCTTGTAAGCTTCATGGAGCTGCAGCACATATTCCAGATGCCACAAGACCTCGCCCATCGATGGCCTGCTTCTCCCATCATCAGCAAGGCACTTCTCCGCAATTTCACCAAACTTCTTCAAGGATTCAGATGAAAAGTCACCGTCCAGCCGTGGATCCACTATTGCATCCAGCGAACGCTGGCGCTGCCATCTCATTGCCCACTCTGCCAAGTTGATTTGATCCTTTGGTAGAGTGGGGTCTATAACTGGTCTGCCACAAGCGACTTCAAAGAGCACCACTCCAAAAGAATACACATCAGATTTTTGTGTGAGTTGCTGCCTCCGGAAGTACTCAGGATCAAGGTACCCAAAGCTTCCCTTGACTGCTGTACTAACATGGGTCTGGTCCAGTGTTGGGCCAGTTTTAGACAGACCAAAATCTGCTATCTTTGCAACAAAATTCTCATCCAACAAGATGTTTGTAGTCTTCACATCCCTATGGATTATACCTCGGTCTGCTCCAGTGTGGAGGTAGTGAAGCCCACGAGCTGCACCAATGCAGGCATCAACTCGTTGCTTCCATGTCAGAGGTGGGAGGTCACTTCCATAAAGATGGCTTCGCAAGGTCCCCTTGGCCATGTATTCGTAGACTAGAATCATTTCCTTCTGCTCTTCACAGTAGCCAATCATTGCAACAAGGTGCCGGTGCCTAAGCTTGGAGAGCATCTCAATTTCTGTTTCAAATTCTTTCAAGCCCTGGCCACATAATGGATTTGCACGCTTGATTGCCACTGTAGTACCCTCATCGACCTCACCCTTGTAAACCTTGCCAAAACCACCAGTACCAATAAGCAAAGCCTCATCAAAGTTCTTTGTAGCAGCCCTAATCTCTGAAATGCTGAATCTTCTGCCCATTCTATGACCAATGGAAGATGAATTACGTGTCAAGGGTGATTTACCGGCTGCACGGGCATCTGTGGTGCTTTTCATAGCCTCATGGAGGACCAGTGGGTGCCAACCGGGAGGGGCCTCCTTCTCATCAGCTTTTCGTTTCCTTCTTACATAGCACCATGCAAATAGAACCACACTTGTCAGTGTCACAAAAGAAGCTGAGCCAATTCCGACTTCTTCCCATAAAATTTTCCTATTTCTATCCTTGGAAATACCCCTTTGGTTACCCATGTCAATATGGCCAAGAACATAAGCGAGGTTGCCATTCCTGCTGAGCTTGAATATCTCCAAACCATTCAGAAGTGGATCGGTGCCTGAAGCACTGGTCAAGGAGTCAGGGCCTAGCTGAAGCCAGAGTGAGTCTACCTGCTGTGGCAAGTTGTCAAAATAGTCTTCATGATATGCCTTATTAATACCCCCTGCCCTGACATACACATCATAGTCCTCAGCAGCTGTCTTGTTGTTGATGTAGATCTTGAAGACCCTCTGGTTGGGCTTGTCATAGAAAAGCTCACAGAAATGAAGGCGGACCAAGTAATCAAAGTTGGGGTGGACATAGAATCGCCATGAAACATTGAACCGCTTGTCCACAACCATGTTGTTGCTCATGATTCTTGCAGTCTCGTATACATCAATGGGAGAAATTGAGGAGTCATTGTTTGAGAGATAACTTACACTTGAAGTGTTGGACACAATCTGAGCAGCATTCGCAGAAAACATGAATGCTTCATCAGTGTACCATGGTCTGTGCAGATACTGATCGCTGGAAGAATTAAGTGCATGCCCTCCAACATTCAACCGGTACATTGTCTCTAGGCCTCTGTTGCCTAAACCAAGAGGAAGCTGCCCATTTCCAGCGCTGCCAACTTTGTTTACTGTGTCATTGAACAGGTTATCTGGAGTGAGCATCACCTCAATTGCATTCACAAAGGCAAATGACCCAGGGCTTGGATCAAACTCAACCTGCAGACCACGAGAACCAACTAAAAGAAAATACTCCTTGACAACTGCATTGATGGCTGAATTGCTCACAGTGCTCCTCCAAACAATCTCCTCTGACACGTTGAATTTCGAGACCAGCTTGAAATCATTTGCAGTGACATCAAACAATGAATCATTCCCACTGAAATTCCCGAATGTGTAAGGGAAGAAATGCAGCCTGAGGCAGTAGTTCCCCGGCAGCACGCTGAAGTTATACCAAGATGCCGTGCTAAAGAAACGCGCGGAATGGTACACCAGTCCGAAGATTTCATTGCCATTGCTGCTCCCAGCGTGCGACGCAGCTATTCCAGGGCTGCTTAAGGTAAAATTCAGCCCGGGGGCCATGTCGCTGATCCATCTCCGGCCGTCAGCATCCACAGTCGCGTTTGAACCACAGCTGAGAAGCAAATCCCTCCCATGAACTCCCAACAGGTGCAAATTAGCAAGCACGATGCTTGCAACTGCCAGCGCAAGTAGCCTCATCTGTAACAATCACCACTCCACTGCCAGATTTTAGCTCTTGCAGGTCTCATTTAGACTAGAGCAAGCATCTGCACCCTAGAAATCAAACAAACGGAAATCAGGATTCAACCGCTAGTGCTACCAAAAAGTACCGAGATCTTTTGTGGCTAGATCCATATTATATATAAACACCGAATCAAACAAACAGAATGAACTGTTTCTGCTCAACGATTCAGTCTATGCCTAGAACACATAGCACGACCACGAACCATTCCAAACAGCAATCGAGCATCTCGACCAACCGACGAGAGAGAGAGGGGGAGATTCGCATTACCAGCGAACGCCGAGGAAGAAGACCGCGCCCGCCATTGCCGGAGATCAGTCCCGCCCCTCCGCTACCGTCACACGCCGCGGGAGGGAGAACACCGGAGGGGAAGCACAGCTGCACAGGAGGCGGAGCCGCGCGCCGGCCAAACGGAGCGGAGGAGCAGCCGCCCGCGGCCGCCGTCTCAAGAAGCAGCAGATCGGCGCGAGTTGCTGGCTGGCGGCGGCGGCGGCTTGGAGAGGCGGACGCGGTAGCAGCAGGCAGTGGCGGCGTGGCCGCGCGCGGGCGCAGGCGGCGAGCGGCGGCGGCGGCGATGGGCGGCTGGGGTGAGGAGCAAGAGAGGTGCAGTGGAGTACTGCAGTGCAGCAAGCAACAGTGTTGGATGTGGATCTGCGGTTCGTGGGCTCTTCTTTTGGTCAATCGAAAGGATGGTTATTAGATCAGTGGAGCATGTGTGTCCATGTAGACAAAAATAAAATTATAGACCATCTCAAAAAGATATTGTTATAAAGTTATGTAGAAACTAGATGGTGCTAATTTAATTGGAATGCTATGTAGCACTAGGTATTCGGGAATTAGAATTGTACTATCATTAAGAACGATAATATATGTTTTGTTTTGTTGTTTATTATGCTTTTAAATTTAGTAGACTGTCTAAGTAAATGTGAGTTAAAATGAATAATGTGTACTTATTCGGCCACATTGACATATAAATCCGGCCATCCTCTATTTTATTATAGAGTCATTCCTCCGTTCATCTTTTAAAGAGAAGATGGCATAAAAGTTAGTACAAAAGAAGCCACCGTTAAAGCTCTAGTCGATTAGGATATTATTACCCATTCGTTTCAGGTTATAAGACTTTCTAGCATTGCTTATATTTATATAGATATTAATGAATCTAGGCATACATGTATATATCTAAATTTATTAACATATATATGAATGTGTGCAATGCTAGAAAGTCTTATAATATAAAACGGAGGAAGTAGAATATAAGAATTTCCATTAATACATGTAGGCAACCAATTTTGACAATAGTGGTAAAAACTAAACCACCTCTCTATTTTAGCAGTATAAAAGTGTAACAAAAGGTTCAAATAAAATATTTCTTTCTCAAACGAAGATATTAATGAAGTGCCTGCCTCCAAAGAAAGCTCGACGATAGTGAGTTAGGAGTTAGGATGCCTACTGTAGTTGAGTGGAGTAGTAGTATTGATGTAGATTTTGGTTTTTTTTTATTCACTCTGCAGGATACTTGATGTCGACTTGTTAACAACACTATAATGGTAACAACATGCAAGCTTTCATTGTGATGAGGGCGATAAGCAATTGCATTAGCTAGAGTAGTGTTTTATGTGTAAAAGTAGTATAAATGCAGATGATGGTAGGGAAAATCACCACTGTAGAGTCAAGAAAATGATGTTTGCTTTAGTCATTAGGACAAATTAGAAAACGAAATTCTTATCAATAAAACAAAATTATTATCAAGTCTTTCAGCAAGCTTTGTACATGTAGCGCAAACTAACTTCATTAGTAAGAGTTAACATAGTTTAGAACCTTCCTTTTTCACAATTCCAGCAAAAATCAAATCCATTCCCCTGTGAAATTAATGATTTCCAGTAAGTACTATGCTTTACACTACTCCCTTCATCCTATAAAAAATCAACTTCTGGAGATGAACCTGTACAAATGCTTGTCCAAATTCATCCCTAGAAGTTGTTTTCTTTTTTTTTTTTGGACGGAGGGCATGTGCCACTAGCAAAGCAAAGGTAAGGTTTTAGAAGTCAACAATTACCTTCTCCTCCAATTCCTCACATTGGGCCCTACTAGTACAGCTAAAGGTGCTACTTTCCCTCCTGAGAAGTGGGGACTGGAGAGAGTGGTGTTCTATTCTCTTTTGAGAGAGAGAGAGAGAGAGAGAGAAATTTCTCTGTTTTTTTTTTGAGAGAGAATCCAGTCACATTCCCTTGGGTGTGAGGTGGTGGTGGGTCACATGCATGGAGGACTTGGAGGGTGAAGCAACACATGGCCCTGTTCCTTCCTTCCCAATTCACATTTTGTGCTGAATCTGAATGCCATTGCCATGCTCACATGAATAGCTACCCGATCACTGGCATTAGGTGATGCTGTGATTGGCTGATTGATGCGTCAGGTTAGGTTTGAGAGAGAGATTGGTGGTTCAAGAAGAATATGGCTTTCAGTGTTGAGATTTATCCTTTTATCTTTGATCATGCAGTAACAAATGAAAGCGATAGCCGTTCTGTTATCTGAAAATCAAGTGGTGTTAGGTGTTCAAATGCTGTCAATGAATTTCATTTCATGGTAAAGACAGTGTCAGTTGTTCACCGACACAAGTAAATTCACAAGGAGAGAGTGATAAGTAGAGGCCAAATTGCTGCCGACACATGGATTTCAGAGAGGGGAAAAAAATGACGCCGACGCATAGTATAGATGCCCCAGAACAAGATTTTCCAACCTCTCCCATCAATTATTACTATGCAAATTTTTTAAGCATCTTAAAGCAAAGATAAAGACTTGCACCTGTCAAGTCCAACCAAAACGCAGTTTGACCCCATCACAGGCAAATATAGAAATAAACAAGCTCATAAATCAAATCACATCCAAGCAACAGATCCTGGAGCGGATCAAATGATCAGTGTAATAAAGCAGAGAGAAAAAAAATGAAAAAAAAAAAAAGAGATCGATCTGTGAAGGAAGGTAAGGAAGCAGGGAGGAAGCTTCCTCCTGGGCAAGAACAACAAACCTTGCACTGAACTCTCTCATTCCTGACAAACCCGCTGCATGTGGCCTCTGCATTGCTAGTCAGATGTATCAATAGATTAACTAACAGAAAGAAATATAAATAGAGGCAGAATATTTTTTGTCTATGCTCCTGATAAAATACTAGTAGCAATTATTCAAACACGGCATAAGTTGACAGGAATATAAAAGGTATAAGCATGCTGATGCTGTCTTTGGAACATCTGATGATACCCCGAATTCCTGAAGGGTTCAGCAGCGGTCACTGCCTCACTGGCAATTTACAGACTTTTTATCTCAGTAAAAGCAGCAACCGAGACAAAACAATGTTAACAAAAATCTCTTTTAACATAGCTGTGAAAATTTAGACCACCTTAACACGCATGGTGTCCGAAATCCATCATATAAAGAGAACAAATTCTTGGAGTACTGAGGAAATCACACAAGTTCAATTTTCGCATATTCCTGGCAAACTTTTTTGCAGGGGTGATTGCATGCATGATAATTACGATTATTCAGCAACATCTTAAAATTAGTGGTGTCTAGTTTTTAAATCATATATGCTAGCATTTCTAACAAATCAGAAAACAGATGTGTAAAGTTCAATATTATCAGAAAATTCAGCTTCACAGGGTAACACAATCTGACTTCTTAACAAGTAATCCCTCCGTCCCAAAATATAGCAAAGTGTTCAGATTCGTAGTACTAGGATACGTCCCATCCAAACAAAAATTGCTATATTTTGGGACGGAGGGAGTAAGAGCAGATGGGGAAAATCCATCTTCAAAATATGAGTCGGAATGCAGGATTTTCTTATCGCAGACCACGTAACAGCAAAAGTAATGTTCTAAGAATCCAGCAGTGACATAATTACAGAAGCTTATTATTCCTGGAATAGTTCAATGTAGATTCCCATTCATAACAGCTACCAGCAGAAAGATACGAACAAAACCCAAATGCAACTAGAGCTCAAAACAGTAAGACAATGAGAGCTTCTGTTAGATCAATATATGCCATATCGAATAAGAATTGCATATGCGGATTTCATGCATGGCTACACTGCATTGGTAACCTTATAAAATTCAATAGTGAAAATGCCAATGTTAACCTACACAGCAAGCCTAATTGGGATCAGCAAAGGTACTTCCAAGAAAAGAACTATCAACTCATGGCTACTGTAGAGTGTAAAGTTGTGAAGGGTACAAATCCTAATCTAAGACTTGACCTTATCATTGATGGCACGCTTGCTGTGCCAAGTGACACTCTTATCACCCTTCAGTTGGTTTCTTTTCATGGCTATTGAGCCACATTGGTCAGACCTTCTACCATTTGCATTCATCTCTACTTGTGCCTTTTTTCGCCTCATGCGATTCTCCTGCCTCATACTTCTTAGAGCTTGTGCCCTCTTCTCAATCTCCAGTGCTTCTGAGAAGTTCCAGACTTTGACAGCACCATCCTCGCCTCCACAGACAATCCTGTCTGCACCAATGGCGACAGAAAAAAGATCGCACCCAAAGCCATGAAGCATTCTCTGTGGAGGTTCAATGGAACTTGGATCAAAGTTCTTAACCCTGAATGGTTGTTTTGATGACTTTCTTGGGGTCAGAAGCTTCCTCAAATCAATCAGTGCAACCCTGCCATCACTAGAGGCTGAGACAAGCCATGGATACTCAAAAGCGAGGGAATGAACAGGGCCGGTATGTGGAACCCAAGTAGCAGCTGGCTTAATATCTTCATCATCAGAGACCTCAGAAACATTGAACAGGCGAATTGCCCCATCCTCTCCTCCGGTAAACAGCACATCAGCTAGGTGTGTTCGAGCTAAAGAAAATGCATTACCATAATGGGCATTGGAAATAACATTTTCCAACTCACTACTCCTGATATCCCATACATAGGCATCCCTACCAGCTGTACTGGCAACAGTATTTCCATGAGGTGCCACGCTCCAAACCCAATCTGCATGCATGAACTTCTGAACACATTTCATTTCGGATCTGTCCCAAACACGGACAGTCATATCCCAGCTACCACTGAAAATCCTCAATGAATCCAAGGCAAGACAAGTCACAGGTCCTTCATGCCCCCAAAGGCGAAACTCAGGACTCTGGTCAGTGCCATTCCCAGAGATGTGGAAAGGGTAAGAATTACCTTCAACAGCCCTCCAACAATGAATAAAGGCATTGGTTCCTGCAGTGACCAAAAGCCTAGTGTCAGCTGCAATGGCCCGGATGGTGCAACAAAGTGGGCGGGACTTATCAATCAAAAGCCCTTCCTCCAAGTCCCACATTCGGATCACAGAGTCATTACCACCAGTAAATATCAGATTTACTGATGCTAGAAGGAACACAGTGCGTACATCCTCACTGTGGTCACGGAGAACATCCACACTGAATCTTCCCATGAATGATTTACTTCGAAACTCCCGCTCCACAAATAATGTTTTCCAAGACTTCCAATCTGAAGTTCCTCCTGGAACCAAGGGCCCATTGAGAGTGACTGGAGGAGTAGGAATCCCCCACCTTTCACAGTAGAACTTCTTCCACCCCTGATGATCTGTGGCTAGGGTATGCAGTAGGGTGGAGACGCAAGATACAATGCCAAGTTCCTTTGGATCGAGGTGTTCAAGCACTTCACAGACCAATGCGGATGGCAAATCAGTGAAGCACCATGAGTCACACTTTGAGGCGGTCTCACCATCACTTGTTTCAACATTTTTCTTTGGGTCGGAAAGTAATTCATAACTGCACTTCTGGTTATTCAATGTACTGAGGCTATTCCAGTGTTTAGCTTTCCCGTTGTGAGAAACGGGCTTTGCCTGGACGACAGTGCCTTCAGTGACAATGCATGAACAATTCACAGATGAAGAGTCTCCTCTTGCCGTTTTGCAATCAAAGTCCATAAAATTATGAAATCCTACCTAAAGATGGATCCCCGCCAGCAGATCCCGAATCCAATCAAATCAGAAGGAGAATACCTGAAAAAAAAAATCAAAATCTTCAGCTGAAACTGAACAAGTCCAAATTTTCATGTTAAACATAATTGGAACAGCCAAATGGCACAAGGCTTATAAGACTAACTCCCAATCACAGATCTAATTCCATCTAGAATCTGACAGCCAACTCAAACAAAGAGGTGGGTTGGTACTTGTTACTAACATGGTCATATAAATCAGTAGCAAACTTGCCTATCAGAAAAGGGGACGATTTATAATAAACAAACCAGTGATTCTAAATTAACTCCCACAAACTTTTTTCATAGAGATGAGAAAGTCGATGCTACGGAAGAGGGATTATTGAACTCTGAATTCGCACCAAAATTAATAGTAAATTCGGATCAAAACAAGCCAAATAAGCTAAGGGTGGCTCCAATAAGATCAAAGCAACCTCCACAACACGTCAACCTAGAACCTTCGCACCGCACAATAATCAAATCACCAAATCTGAGATTGCATGATCATATACATACAAAAAGTAAACCTAATAAGCAGATCAAACCGGGAAATCTTAGCAACCTGCGACCAAATTCGAAACGTAGGGAACGAGATCTAACTCTCAAAAACTAAACGAGCGTGGAATCTACCACCGTGCCGCCCTTAATTCGAAGTCAAATCCAACGCAGCGCTGGGCGTCGCCCGCAACGCGCATGGAAAACCCCGAAAAATCCCGCGAAAAAACGCGCATAACATACTCGATTCGTCGCGCAAATCTACGTCCCCTACCCAAGCATGCTTGAACAGAGAGCATTACCAGATCCAGTAATCAACACAATCGATCAGGGAAAGAAAAATACGAGGAGAAAATTTACCTCGATCCGAGCCTCCGATCTCGTCGAATTCGCTCGGAGAGATTTCTCTTTATTCGGTTTTTTGGGGGAAAAGAAAATTTCGCGATTTGGGAACCCACGCGCTGCGGCCGCCAGGAGGAGACGAGGATCACGAGACGCTTCGTCTGCACCGCCCGTGCCCTGAGAGCAATGTACGGCCCAGATCAAGTCCAACGCAGCCTCGCTTCCGATCCGGACCGTCCGTGCACTGCACGCAGACAGAGCAGAGTCCGTATTGGGCTCGAATCCGGTGAGCCTTGATGGGCCGGGATCCCATGGCGTTCCAGCTCGCGTGCTCTTACGTGGGCCGAGATTTAATGACCCAGATAAGTGGTTTCTACTGGGCCGGGCTTTGAATACCCAAAAAAGTAGTTTCTACTGGACCGGGCTCTCGTATTATCGTGCACGTATTGTCTAGAAAATGTCTATTTTGTTTCCTTCAACTATAGCTCAAGTCTTATTTCGTCCCTGTTCTTCATCCGTGACGGTTGGCTCGATGCCAATACGCCATCACCTCTACTGTCTACTGAGTTCTAAACAGTCCCTAGGATCGGCTTCTTCCTTCTTCTTTTTTTCGCGGGTAGGATCGGTCTCTTCCTTAGGCCTTGTTGAACAAGTTCTAAAAAAATTTGTTAAAAACATCACATCAAATCTTTAACGCATGTATTAATATTAAATATAGATAAAAAACTAATTGCACAGTTTACATGGAAATCGCGAGACAAATTTTTTTAGCCTAATTAGTCCATGATTAGCTATAAGTACTACAGTAATTCATATGTACTAATGATATATTAATTAGGCTTAATAAATTCATCTCGTGGTTTCCAGGTGAGTTATGAAATTAGTTTTATCATTCGTGTCCGAAAACCCCTTTCGATATCCGGTCAAACGTCCGATGTGACACCCAAAAATTTTCTTTTCGCGAATTAAACACACCCTTATTTTCCATGAGCATGCATCCTGAATTGCCAAATAGTGTGCTTCGTGAAAAAACTTTATATATAAAAGTTTCTTGAAAAAAAGTTAAATAAATTCATGTTTCAAAATTTTAATAGTCAATATTCAATTAATTAAGTATTAATGGCCCATTTCGTCTTACGAGCGGGCTGATTAGCTGAGTCCTACTGAACATAGCCGGAAGCGAAGGACGGAGGAGGTACAGCTACTACCTCCAGCCGTCCAGCGTACGTGGAAGCAAACAAGAGCAAGAAAACAACGGCAGACGTCTCAAAAGAGCACCGACTGGTACTAGACACACACAACCATAAAATGGCTCGAGATAAGTACAAGCGTACAGCCTGCTCGACCATGTGTGCTCCTCCTCGTTCATCAGCCTGTGTAGCGTGTACTACTCCCTCCGTTTGACACCGTTGAGTTTTTAGCACATGTTTGACCGTTCGTTTTATTAAAAAAATTTATAAAATATATAAAACTATATGTGTACATGAAAGTATATTTAATAATGAATCATATGATATGAAAAGAATTAATAATTACTTAAATTTTTTGAACAAGACGAATGGTCAAAACGTACTTAAAAAGTAAACGGTGTCAAACACTTTGAAACGGAGGGAGTATTATCACGCGAGTATTAGCAGACAAACCGAAAAAACTGACATAGCCATTGCCTACATGAAAAGCAATATTATCAAATTTATCAATGCAGTCACGGAGCACACCAGGACGGACAGTTTTGACGTTACCTGATCGACGATCTTCCCCAGATTCCCGTACAGACAGGAGGACTTGTCTCATCACCAAAAGAACATGCACGGCACAGCCCTGGACAACTGTTCATCCACTCTCGGTGACCAGAAGCCATTGCCACGGTAGATCGATCGCACTGGAGAAGAAGATGAATTAGCAGAAACCTCATGTCTATTCTTCAGAGTTTCAGTAGATCGACCTCTGGTGAACGTAGTTTGATTGATTATCCAACTAATGCAGATCAACCATTCATGCAATTTCCCTCCATGTCGTAGCTACATATTACATAGGAGTAATATGTATAGCTGGTAGTAGCACATTGTTGCAGATGGTGTTACCATTGCAGTAATTAGTAACAGTTCAATCACCATATCCAAGGGCAGTCAGTACAGTTAATTACCAAAGCCACTGTAACTAACCTGCCTGTCCTGATCTTGATTCATCATGCCATATTGCCATATGATGAGTAGTACCTTTATGGTTTTATTGGGGTTAGGTAGGAGTGTACAAAAGGTGCCAACTAATCGTCAGTCCCATGCAGGGGCAATGCAACCAACCGATGAACTCGCTGACATCTGTCGAAGGCCACCATTTTGTGCCATTTCTTTCTTCTGGCAGTGGCAATGGACCAGGGCAAGCAAGAACCCTACTCCCTCCGTCTAAAAAAAGACAAACCCTATTTTCCGTGTCCAACGTTTGACCGTCGGTCTTATTTAAAAAAATTATGAAAAAAATTAAAAAGATAAGTCACGCATAAAGTATTAATCATGTTTTATCATCTAACAACAATAAAAATACTAATTATAAAAAAATTTTATATAAGACGGACAGTCAAACATTGGCACGGAAATTCACGGTTTGTTTTTTTATGACGGAGAGAGTACAAGTTTAGATTCCCTGCCTCACCATGCCAATCCAATATTGTTACCGCTCCAACTACTACTAAAAGCAAAGCTATCACTAGCAATGTGCTTTAATTTGGTTAATTAGTAGGAGGGGCACCAACTTTTATCTGTCTCCATGTCCTCCTCCATTCATCATCAACTCCGAGATCTTGGCTAGCTAAAACTAATTAATTAAACGCTAGTTTAACGAGCTACGACTACCCAAGCATGCATGTGCTACCAGTACTCGAAAATTTGTCACAATCTTATAATTTTTATCTTTTCCTTTGTCGATTGATCCAACTGACGTACAATGCACTGCAAATCCGGAGGCATATGGAGATGCAGCAGAGAGTGAGTGCAGATCTCAACAAAGCAGGGAATTGATGAGCTCCGTGATTGGACTGCCAAACGCCAAGAAAGCGTGATCGATGATGATGCCCAGCCAAAAGAAGAGGCGACTCACGACGCATGATCTAATCAATCAGAAGATAGACGAGAGATGAGCTGCTTCTCTTCCCATGCACGCCGCTCTCACCTGATTGCCATTGTCCGTGAATTACGCTTTTACGGTTGAAAGCGTGAGTGAATTGTCCGTCTTCCCTTATCAGTTTAAACTGACGTAGATACGTACGTAATTGTCGATACTTATGAGCCGATGATAAGCAGAGAGCTGGAGAGTACATCACAAATTGGCACAACATGAGAGAAGAGTACATGTGTACAGCATCTTCACACGGGCGAAATACAGGCATACAGCAGTGTTAGTCAGTAAGTAGATCGAAGCAAGCAGACAAAGGTTAGTAAAAGGCTCACATGCCCACCTAATGTGGATCTCTGTCTCTTGCTCTCACGCACTGTGTTCTTCGTTTTCTTTTCCACAAGGCCCCAAGCAAAAAAGCATGGCGGCATCATGGCAAACAATGCTCTCAACCTCGCTTAGCTTTCACTCCACCACGCATGAAACAGTGAGCCCTACTGCCACAGGATACTTACTAGCTAGATAGATAGTAGATAGATCCTCACGAGTGGTTTGGTTATCTGCTTCTCTCTCATGCACATTGCGTCTCTCTCCAGCCATATATACTCACAGGCTCACAGCAATTAGAGGGAGAGGATAACAGGAGGAATCTTTGATATATATATATATATATATATATATATATATATATATATATATATATATATATATATATATATCAGGGTGTGCTCCTCTGAACCTTCAAGTGGCTTCTGCCGAGGAAGAACAAGCTCTCTGATCTGCTTTCTCTCTCTCCCTCGCACACATTAGGCTATCCTAGGTTGCATTGCAAAGGTATGTGTCACACGCAAAGGAGAAAACAAAACGAATCTTTATCCACCATGAATTTTTTGCTTTGTGCAATTGGGTTCAGACTTTAGATTAGCTTGCTGCACTGCAAAAAGAACAGCTTCTTTTGGTACTTAGATCTGTGGATTGGACCTTTTGTTTTCTTTCTTTTTCCTCCCTTTTGAGCTCGTTTTGTCTTATCATCTGCTCTCCTGGGACAATTCACATAATCGCTCTGAATTTGAGCAAAAAAAAATCTGAATCTTGGAGTAGATCTCAACGAGGAAGAAAGAGTGCTTTTGTGTAGTGCAGAATTATTGCACGTTAGCTTCTGCTCAAATCAGCTTGAGATTGTAGTAGCGGTTTGCTAATTACGCTGGTCAACTGCGTTTGCAGCTTGGAGGCTGAAGCAAATGGCGTCCCGCCGGCGAGATCTCGGCCGCCCGCTGCTGGTCGCGCTCTGCGTCGTGGCGCTCTTCGCCGTCGGATCGGAGTCCCACGGCCTCGAGGACTTCCGCGAGGGGAACACCGAGGCGACGCCGGCGATGGCCTCCTTCTTCGGCAGCAAGCCCGAGGCCGCCGAGCTCCCGGAGGCGCTCGACGCCTCCAATGCCGCCGCCGCCACCGCCAAGCCGGAGGCCGCGTCGGCGATCCCCAGAGCCACAGCCACCACCACCGCGTCGGCGTCGTCGGCGCCGCCTCGCAGATCCGTGTCCGTGGCCGCCGGCGTGGCGTGCGCCGTCGCGGCGGTGGCGGTGGTCGGCGTCGCGGTCGCCGTGGCGTACGTGGTGCGCGCCAGGCGCGCCGCGCGGCGCGAGTCGGAGGTCCGGCTCGGCTCGCCGTGAGCCGACGCCTCGGCTCGTCGGCGTTGGGTGGGCCCGCCTATCAGAGGGCCGTTGATGATTAATTACCAGCACCATTAGGGTGGTAATTTCCGTTTTAATTACCTCGGTTGCTCCTAGTTTGATGATTCTTTCCTCTCTGTCAGTGTGTGTGTGAGTGAGTGTGCGTGCCATGGACCATTGGAGAACACAATTATCAGCACCCCTCTGTAACATAAATAATGCTATGGCATGTAGTGTGTGACACTGTGAGACGTGTAATCTTTAGGCTTTGCTACTGCATCAGAAAATTCAGGATTTTGTTGATGTCTCAAGAAAGTACCTGAATCCTGAATTCCTGATTTTTGTTCATCAGAACATTTTCACAGGCTGAATGAGACAGGAAGTTGCACTGAACTTCCAGCCCTGGAACAGCATGGCAGTGAGTCAGAGTGACTGTATCAAGCTGTGCTATGGCTTCTTCTGTCACAAATAATCAGGAAACCGACGAGAGAAATGAAGCTGCAGAGCTGGACTACAGTGGCAGAATCAAGCGGCTTCTGCATGCGGTCCCTGCTGCAGCGAGTGCAGGCTGCAGGTTGGTGTTGCATGCACGTGATCTGGTTACTGTTGCTATGTTGCATCTCTGATTTGGGGATTAAATGGGGTCGTAGAATGATGGGGGTTAGAGCGATTAATGACTGAAGAGATGAAGGTTGTCGGTGATCGATCATGCGGTCCTGCACAATGTACCGGTTGCCGGACAGTACAGCGGTAGCAATAGTCGGTCACCGACAACACATGACCAACAGACGGTAAAAACCGAACAATGACACCAACCAGGAAAAAGAGCGAGAAGACCTTTAGAGTCTGTTTGAGACTGCTCCAGCTCCAGTTCCACTCTTCCTAGAGCTGGAGCTCAGCCAAATAGTTTCAGCTTCACCAAAACTGAGAGTGGAGCTGGGTAGAGCTCTCTCACAAAATGAACTAGAGTTGTGGAGCTGTGTTTAGACAGCTCACTCTAGAACCAACTCTTGGAGTTAAATTTAGAAGTTAGAGCTGTACCAAACAGGCCCACAATCAGCTGTGGGATGACGGGATCCAAAGATTTTCAAAAGATTGGGCAAACATAAGCACTAATAGAAGTCATTGAACACCGAAAATACGAAACATTATATTATCGTGATCCATAAGCGACTTAGGACGACATCGGGGTAGTGGGGATTGTTTGCACAACTGCCACCTAGTAGCTACCGCTAACATGTAAGACTTAGCGGCAGCATTGCAGGTGCAGTACTACCGAGGATCTCTATCCGTAGCAGAGCCATTGGACCCGGTATACATCATGCTGATTATAACTTTATAAGCGACAACGCTTATCAACGATAACAAATAATTTATGTGGAAACTTTTATATGTATATCATCTCAAATTAAAGCTAATGAAAAAGTAAAATAAAATAACAAAACATTAAAAACAGCCTATGAAGTTAAGTTTTAAAATTTTAATTTTAGCTACGGCTTATCAGCCGAAGATTAAGGCCCTCTTTGTTTAGGCTTATAAGCCAACTTATAAGTTGAAAAGTCTAAGCCTAAACAAACAAGCAGCTTTTCCGTTTAGCTTGTTTGAAGCCACAAGCCACTTTAACACTATTAAGTCAAAAGCTAGGTTGGAGAAGCTTTTTTGGCTTATGTGAGGTAGATGTATGACTCAACCACTAAACTTAGGACATTAAATCTATTGTCTTATAAATCATATAAGCTAATAAACTGACTTAAAAGTCTAGGCCAATAAACCTAAGCCTAAACAAAGAGGGCCTAAACGATGGAGCTTGCACGCACGTACTACCATGACGTCAAAACATTTTAACACGTCCACCGCAAAAAAGAAAAAAGAAGAAAGAGAGAAAAAAAAACAGTTAACGCGTCCTCGCAAGAAAGGAGAAAAGAAAAGAAAACATCGGTCGAAGTCGAACGCAGAGAAAGAGACGCTTTGGTTCGAACTTGTTGTTTGACATGATTGTTCCAGGCCGGCCCAGAGTGACTGTTGCAGCAGCCCACGTACAGCTCGGAGTAGGCCAGAGTAAATGGGCTGACAGGAAGTGAGCCCATGTAAGGTAGGAGTGTCAGTCAGCGGAGTCAGCCAGTGTGGTGTGGCCAACAGCAACAGTCACCTCGTCTCTCTCTGTTCCTTTCTTCTTCTTCTTCTTCTTCTTCGGAATGACTCTGTTCCTTTCTAAACAGGGGGCATGCATACATTACGTACTTCTCCAAGCATTATGCCAGATGCATACATTACGTACTTCTCTAACAGGCAGGATGACAGCAACTGGAAGAAACCGAGCCTGAAGTTTCAGACTGTCAGCTAAGCTAATGGACAAATGGGCACAGCATTGTCATATGCATTGTCAGGCAAGGGCCACTGCTATTTGCCTGCATCCATGCAGTCCATATCCACAAAGCTTTAATTTGGCCTTGATCAAGGCCGTTTTTTGTAGCTGCAGAATGGTAGCTAGCAAGCAGTGTGATCGATGCAGGCCCTAGCTAACATTTTGTTGCCAAGCGCCCAAGCTAGTGAACAATTAATACTCCTTGAGCTTAAGACAGTATAGCAGTAAATATATTGTTCATATCCTTAAGCTGATGAAGACCCGATATATTCGATCGATTGATCGGGGCGAGACAAGATGTACGGCGCCTTCGATTGGGACGACGACGCATGTCGTTAAGCGTCACATGACGTTACCGGCAGATGTCACATCGCGCAATTAAGCTCGAGTGAGTGACCCGGGAGAAATTAATCCCTCTCTTTTGCGTGGACCACTCATGTATGCGAGCAATATAATCGAATTAACCATCCTAGTTAATCCCAGCTGCTGATTGATCTACAGTTCTAGTACAAATCACTGCCTAGTTTAGTTTAGCTAGCAAGCTAGCTATATAAGCTTCTCGGTATTAATTACGATCTACGTACGTACACTTACAGATGCATAGTCATACAATAATAATACTACTGTACACTATCTCATGTGCATCCAGGTTCCTGCAGATGCAAGCAAGCTGGCATCATTAAACAGTGGTTACTGGTTAGTGCAGTGATCAGTGTGATCACCCAGCAGCTGGTAGCTGTTGTAACAGTGATCCCCCAAAAGAAAAATTGGATCAGAGCTAGTGTGTGGGTCAGGGTCGTCCCTACTCCCAACCGAGACGAAGATCAGAATAGTCAGAGATCGAAGCCTCTTCGATCATGCCGTGTCGTGCGTCTCATGGCAGCTTCACTATCTCAATTATAAAATGGATCGGTTCTAGCTAGCTACCAGATGTGTCCTGCGAAAGTATAGCCAGAGATCGAGATCGAGATCGAGATGAGAGATCGAGCTCCTCGTACGTCTCACGCAATTCCTGTCATGCTTTCCCCGTTGCTCCTGGATTGCAGCTAGCTAACTTTGTATCAAAACTGACGAAAAACAGATTAGACACGTTTGATTCAGCTTTAAGATTGGTTTATTTAAACTAGCATGGTGGCCCGCGCAGATTGCGCGGCTAACATCATTATATTTTCTCTCATATAATAGCATATATGTTTTCTCATTATATTATTAAAATATATTACAATGACAACATAATTTTAAATTTTGCAATAACTTTTCAAAACTACTAATGTGTAATAACTACTCTAGTCTCCTCTTCAAATATTCCTTATTTTTTAATTCTGAATTTCAGCTATTTCAAAATTGTATTTCTATATGGACTATGCTTTTTTTTTCTCTGATTAATGTGAGAATTTAGGCCATGAGAGCGAACGTGGAGACTCCTTTTTGTTCCGAATTTTAGTTGGTTTTAAATTCCAATATAAACTCTATACTCTACTTCTAATATTCCTTATTTTTAATTCCAAATTTCTATTTTTTTTCTTAATTGTATTTCTATATGGACTCTATACTCTACTTTTAATATTTCTTATTTTTAATTCCGAATTTCGGTTATTTTCTAATTGTATTTCTATATGGACTCTATACTCTACTTCTAATATTCCTTATTTTTAATTCCAAATTTCTATTTTTTTTCTTAATTGTATTTCTATATGGACTCTATACTCTACTTTTAATATTTCTTATTTTTAATTCCGAATTTCGGTTATTTTCTAATTGTATTTCTATATGGACTCTATACTCTACTTCTAATATTCCTTATTTTTAATTCCGAATTTCAGTTATTTCCTAATTGTATTTCTATATGTACTCTAGTCTCCTCTTCTAATATTCCTTATTTTTTAATTCCTAATTTCAACTATTTCTAAATTGTATTTCTATATGGACTCTAGTCTCCTCTTCTAATATTCCTTATTTTTTAATTCCGAATTTCAACTATTTTTAAATTGTATTTCTATATAGACTTTAGTCTCCTATTTTAATATTCCTTATTTTTTAATTCCGAATTTCAGCTATTTCTAAATTGTATTTCTATATGGACTCTGCTTTTTCTTTTTCTCTGATTAATGTGAGAATTTCTAGGTCATGAGAGCGAACGTGGAGGCTCCTCTTTTTTTTTCTGAATTTTAGTTAGTTTTAAATTCCTATAAGGACTCTATACTCTACTTCTAATATTTCTTATTTTTTAATTCCAAAATTTCTATTTTTTTCTTAATTGTATTTCTATATGGACTCTATACTCCTCTTATAATATTCCTTATTTTTAATTCAGAATTTCTATTATTTCCTAATTGTATTTCTATATGGAATCTATACTCCTCTTATAATATTCCTTATTTTTTAATTCCGAATTTTAACTATTTCTAAAGTGTATTTCTATATGGACTCTAGTCTCCTCTTTTAATATTCCTTATTTTTTAATTCCGAATTTCAGCTATTTCTAAATTATATTTCTATATGGACTCTGTTTTTTCTTTTTCTCCGATTAATGTGAGAATTTCTAGGCCATGAGAGCGAACGTGGAGGCTCCTTTTTCTATTCCTTTAATTATATAATAGATAGATATCTAGGTGAAACGTTGCTACAGACACTTGTATATCACAATCAGAAACGTATTTTAAACTATTAAGTTTAAAATAATTAATACTTATTAACTATACGATAATGATTTAGCTCGCTTTATGTATTTTCCCTTTTCTCTTTTCTTATCCATTACAACACAAATCCTGGATTTTTTTCAGTCGACGACAGACCAAATATCTAAGCTATAGCCAAAAGGGCTGAAAAGAGCCATTTAGCACCGCATACACGCATACTCCACCGACGTGCTTAATCAGTACTGTTAAGTACGTTTTCCCCCCCTTTGGTAATAATGATGTTGTCATCACCACCAAACAACGCTTAAAAAAAAGCCTCTTTGGATAGATCATGAGCATCATCACTAGCTTAGATGATTCTTGGCTGAATTTGGACGCCCAATTGCACGCGGCCCCTGCCGTTTATGCACCTGCAGCTGCAGCTGCAGGCATCCATCGTCGCTTTCTTTTCGACCCTTTTTTCTCGCACTCGGTCGTGCGTGCGTCCTGCCTGCATTTGTGCTGTGCTGTGTGGTGCCTTGACGCAGAGAAAAGCAAAGGAGAAAAAGGAGGAGAAAAGAAATGGATCAAATGATGGGTGTGCTAAGCTAGTGCCGAATTTAGAGAGAGAGAGAGAGAGAGAGAATTAGGATTGATGACACGTATGGCTTCTGCGGTTGACAGTTTGACACCACCATGACGCGAGGGTGAAGACAAGAATCTCATTGTGAGGATGCATGATGATTGACACAAAAAAAAAGCCTTGTTTGATTGAAAGTGGTCGTCATGTAACACAGGAGGAGCAGAAGTTTTGCGTCGACAAGATCGATGTAAACAAGTTCACCACATCACTTTTTGCTGTCTAGTGCCATGTTCTACAATTGTCTTATTGCCCAATCTAGTAGTAGAAATCTCATCGCCCAACCTAGTAAAAATTTCAGCACCATCCAAAAGGATTAAACTGTTTGGTTAATTTTTTTCAGCTTAAAACTTTGGTTGATTTTGTTGGTTAATTTCTAGCTAAAACATTCTACCACAAACTTTGACAGAATGGCAGGGTGGATATATTGGGTCTACTCGGTAGGTGTTGCTGTACCATTGCTACTGTTACGTAGTAGCCAAGGTAAGACACAGATCACTATTACCGACTTACAGCTGTTGCAGCAACCGGATGTTGCAAAATTATATAGCCGTTCAAAACGATTGAACTGTACACCCTCTCTTCTATTAAAAATAAATTTTTGGCTACGAATTTAAACATGGTTATATTTAGATTTATAGTTACAAGATGTTTTTTTTCGAAGGGAGGGAGTAGTATATCATAGTACACTTGGCATTGGTTAATTTTGTTTTGTAGCTAGAACATTCTAACACAGCTTTGGCATAATGGAAGTGTGGATGGGATATCTTCATGACCTAACCACGAGGCTACGCCAATTCAGAGCGGCCCACGAGGTTCGACGCCACATGGAAAGGGCCCACCGGCCCAGTCACGTACACGAAGCGAACACTCCTACACGCTACACCGCGACACTACGCACCCCGGCGCCCGCACGCAGTAACCGTCAAACAGCGCATCGGCGCGTCCCACTGACAGGTGGGGCCAAGAAGTCAGCTTGGGATCAGGTGGGGCCCAATTTAGCCTGGCTGCTGTGGGCCCCACTCTGAGCTGTCTCCCAAGGCTTCGCCGGTGGCTGCTACACGGCGAGCCGCCGTTGGTCCACTTCAGGATCAGCCTTTTTACCTTAGATTTTTCAACTTCGCCGGTGGGGCATGGCCTTTTCCTGTCGTACTACCGCTTTTGTGCAGCAAAATGCTAAGCACACAAATCTAAGGTGTCTTTTTTTTTCCCCATTGAAACACTACGTCTGTGGATGGGACATTGCCTACCACCGCAAGAAATATGATGATCTATATACAAACATCTTATTATCGACGGGTACAATGTTTATCATAAAAAACAAATTAGTCGTAAATACAAGACCGATATATCTTGAGATTGATGAAATTACAGCAGGCACCTCGTTGTCGATGGGTATAACACTTTCCACTCAAATGATAGTTAACCGTAAATGCAAACACTCACACCAAGTTTAGGAGTTAAAATTGAATGGGTAGTTTCAACTACAATCATCCTAACTAGCTGAGCTACGCTTAGTTAGCACAATCTAAAATGCTTTAACCACACTACATGAAAAAAAAAAGTACTGTAAAGAGACAAAATATACACGTTATAAAGAAAACGGATACATTTCTTTTAGATGATGAAAAAAAGAAATGCATATATTGATATACACCTAGCTCAAAAGATTCCATATAAATTCTCAAATATGGTTGAAGATGGATTTGTCTATATATATCTTGTTGCGTCAACGTTCGAAGCCAAAAATGCCTACAAAGGTTCCGTCACACTAACATATCATCCACCATGTGTTAGCCGTGACCTAGACCGATTACGTCGAATGTGCCAAATGAGCTCACCAACTTAAAAATAACACAAAAAACAAAAAGTACACGACACCGCCTAGTCTCATGGCAGTCCACGTTCTTTGTATCGTACACCAACAACTCATCTGATATGCGCCACTAGAAAAAAAATACTAAATCAAAATATTTGATCAAGCTTAACACACATATAATAATTATATATGAGCATAGTTTAACCGGTTAGGCTACTTAAACTTGACTCAAATACTTATATCTTTAGCTAATTATTTTCTTAGCCGTAGATAGATGTACAAATAACATAGCACTTCACTTATGGAATTGACCTGAAAAATTCCTTCTAAAACTGAGTTTGTTTGTTCACTTTTCTAACTCACCTTTCTCATTTTTCACACGCATGCTTTTTAAACTGATAAACGGTGTGTTTTTTAAAAAATAAATCTATACAAAATTTGTTTTAAAAGTTATATTAATCTATTTTTATAAAAGCATTAATACTTAATTACTCATGTGCTAATTAGTTAATCTATTTTACATATACGAGAGGTCAGTTTTCAACCAGCACCACTCAGCCTAGAGTAACCCGTGATATGGCAAAAACCACGAGGTTTTACGTAGACCGGCGCCCATCCCCGGAAGCAAATACGGCAACGCGACCATGTTCTCTCCCGCCACGGGGCCGCGCGCCCGGTGGCTGCAGCGTACATCCGCCGAAAGAAAACCCCACCAAATACAAGCAAATCCATCCATCCATCGCCTCGCCTCCATATAAAACCGGCAAACCCAAGAGAGAAGAAGAAGAAAGAAAGAAAGCCAAAGACAAAGCGATCGATCGGAGAACGAACGAACGAAGCGCGTCGCGTCCCACTCCTCCCTTCCCTTCCTCCTCCTTCGCCGCGCGCGCGCGTGCAGCCTCCGCCTCCTACCTCACGCCACCACCACTACCTCGCGCGCGCGCGCACTGCACCAAACCCCCCGCACTGAGTGGTTTGTTGTTCTTGTTATTGGTGGGGGGTAGGGGGTGTTGTCGTCCATGGCGGCGGTGATGCACCGGTCGAGCTCGGATGGCGGGTCGAGCAGCGGGTGGTCGGAGGCGGCGGCGGCGTCGGCGGCCGGGGACGAGAGGGCCGGGTGGGAGGTGCGGCCGAGCGGGATGGTCGTGCAGGCGCGGGAGGAGGGCGGCGGCGGCGGCGGCGGCGGGATGGGGATCCCGCCGAGGCCGCCGCCGCCGGAGATCACGGTGCGGGTCAAGTACGGCGCCGCGCGGCACGAGGTCGCCGTCTCCTCCATTGCATCCTTCGGTGAGTGACCGATTCCTCTCTCTCGATCCTCTCGCTTTCTTCTACTACCTTTGGTTAAAGTGTGAGCTTTGGTTAAGTAACCGTGCTTAATTACGCCTTAAACTTTTTACTTCTTTTTGTTCTTGATGGTGTTCTTTCCTCCATAGACGAGACGAAAGTGAAATTTTGATTAGTTTTTTTTCTTTAATTTCATTTTTTAGATTATCCTGCACTGCAGCACTCATGTTTTTTTTTTCTTTCTCCGGGAAAGTAAACCCAGCAAGTTAAGCAAAAGCAGCTCTGTTTTATTTTGGTTTAAATCCCGCGCGAATATTTATTTTAACATAGCCGGCATAAATTTGTTTTATTTTTTGGGTCAAAATTTGACCTCGAGTCACTTAGTTAGCTTTAAAACCCGTGCGGGCTGGCAATCGTGGCTTGTACTACGAGCCAGTTAAAATTAAAAAAAAAACGAGTTAAGTATATCAAATTTAAATACAAAGGTACTGGTATTTAAAATTCACCATGAGTTCCGGCCGTGCCGCGTGGAGGAATTAATGCCGCCGCGATATTAGGGCAGTGAGACATCCCCTTTCTTTATTTTCCCCCCTCTTTTTTAAAAAGGAAAGAAACAAAATCCACGGAATAATTTCGTACGAGCCCGTGAGGCGCCGAGATTTCTTTGCTCCGTGCAGCGCGAAATTCCCGGCTTCAGAATCATTCTGTCTTGTGCGAACCATCTCGTAATTTAAATTTTGACCGCTTTTCCTCCTGAAAATACCCCGAAATAAAAACATTTTTTTACTAGTAATTTTACTGTCACAGTTGCGCGTTAACTTCGAAAACCCGTGCTCTAGATTAGCTGTAATACTAATAAACAGAGAGAAAATCTTTTTTACTGACGGCGACTTGATTTCCCGAGCCGTAGCACTGCGATTCCTTCCGTGAAATCCCGGCATTGGGCGGTTCAATGCGACGGGGTACAGGCGAATGCAGATTACGAGGCTGATTAAGTACAATTTAACAAAATTAATCACCCGATCAGTGAGCTCTTAAAACTGTCTCTGCTTTGCTTTGCTTCCACTTTGCCGGAGCAGATGCTGCCTGAATTAAGCTTGCCTTTCCCCGACAATGGCAGCAATGGGGGGGGGGGGGGGGGGGGGGGGCTTGGGTTGGATACGGTGGATCTCTCTCTCTCTAGTTTCTGGCGCCGCAGATGGGTCCACGTGTACGGGCGGCCGAATCGGACGGCCCAGGGGCAGCCTGGAGTGGAGGCAGGGGCACGTTGCGATCGTTTGTCCCGTTGCACCGACACCTCTGGGAAGTGTGAAGTTGAGTGCTTCGTCTCCGGCGCTCACTGTTTGTCTACTGCAGCGAGATGTGGAAATCGCTACGGGTCGCCCGTCGTGCGCACCACGTTGTTGGCTCTTCTTCTCGCCTCATCTCGCATTGTATATCGCGCGGTGAGTTTTTTATAAGGTTCGGGTGGTTTTGGTCGTGATCAGGGGTAAAGTCAGCTAAGAAGTAAACCTTAAATTGAAACAATGTTTTACTAGATGATATTGGAACTTTGTCGAGGTTTGTTGACCCAATTAATAAGGCTAGCTTTAGCCTTAATTGGCGATGTCTTATTATATTATAGTATTGGCTTCACCACGTGAAAAGAAATATGACACGGTGTAGCATCGGAAATATGATAGGAATTTAGTTTTTTTTTTTTGTGATTTAGTTGGTAACTTTACCTGGAGGTTGGAGCATACAAAATAATGGAGGAACTCTTTTTTTTTAAATATTTTTTCACGATCTCAGAACGGTAGAGTTGACCACTGATATCTGGTCCCCAAATGGCCAAACGTGCCACAGAAAACCTCATCACTGTCAAACATCACCAGCCAGGCAAAGAAAGTACAGAGCTACCACCATTACCATGTCAGTGTATTGATCACAGATTCACACACGGTTTCAATAACGTTGGCAAATGTTGGTGACCAGTAGCTGCAGCAATGATCCAATCCACCATGTCCCAAGAGCATGTAGGAAGAATTTCAGAAGAATAATCAGCTGTTCTTTGGTGTTGTGGCAGGCGAGCTGAAGAAGCTGCTGGCGGCGAGGACCGGGCTGCCGGCGGCGGACCAGCGGCTGACGTACAGGGGCAAGGAGCGGGGCAACGCCGACTACCTCGACGTCTGCGGCGTCAAGAACAAGTCCAAGCTCTACCTCGCCGAGGACCCGACCAGCGTCGAGCGGCGCTACATCGAGCGCCAGAAGAGCGCCAAGATCGAGACCGCCAACCGCGCCATTGGCGCCATCGCCTTGGAGGTCGACAAGCTCGCCGATCAGGTGACCAAACTTAAAACAAACTCTGCTTCTTTCTTTCTTTCTTTCTTTGTTTCTTCTGTTCTTCTTCCATGGTCAATGCATCGGTTATCACCATATTCTAAAATGTAAGTATTTTCGCATGTTGAGATACATTTTCAAAAACACAACACGTTGTTGAAATGTTTATACTATTTTGGAATGGAGGTAGTAGGATAGATAGATGAAGCTTGAACGATTTAGGGGGCTAGTTATGGTCTGAATCTGTGCTGGTTCAGACAGGCAGGCATGGGGAGGGGAATGGTGGCATGGTGCATTGAATTGGATGGCCAGTTGAGTAATCCGTCCAAGAAATTAGGTGACCAAATTGATACTACATTGCACGGTTGTCCATCGATTCTGGCCATGAAGAAGCAGCGGTGAAATTTCTTCATCCATTGCACAAGGCAATGGTCCCTGAGTTCATTTAGTATGTTGCATAAACCGGGCCATACCAAAGCAGGGACAGAAATTCAATCCCTGACAAGGATGTGCCCCTGCATCTCAGGGCACTTCCATCATTGGCTGTACTAAAGCAGAGTTCACTCAGCTTTAGTTTCTGAAAGACTCATTTTGGCAGAAGTGATATGATATGATCTGATCCTGATGCTGATGCTGATTAGACGAGAAAAATGTTTCCTTTTCTTTTCTTGTACCAGGTAAGGAGCATCGAGAAGTCGATCACCCGTGGGAGCAAGGTCGCCGAGGTGCAGATCACGACGCTGATCGAGCTGCTGATGCGGCTTGCTGTGAAGCTGGACAGCATACACGCTGAAGGGGACTCGTCTTCCCAGAAGAACATTCAGGTGAGCACCTGCATCATCTCCTGTTTGCAAAGAGCCTAGCATTGGGCATTAGAATCAAGAACATCATTATAGGTTTTTGGTACAGTACCATTGGTACCAATGAGAGATGCTATGGTTACATTTAGAGTAGCTTCTGACAACTATCGCTTCTCCTTGAAATCTCCAGCTCCCCAAACAGTTTAGATTCTCGTAATAGATTCTAAGAATTTGTAGGTATAGAATCTAGGATATAAATAAGAAGACTGAAGATAAAAAGAACCTAGTCTTTTTAGATTCTCACCGGCTTGAGCGTTCTTGGGACTGTCGGTTTACCTGAGTAGGATTGTAGCAAGCAGTGGCATGACAATCAGTACAAGTTTTCATGAGAAGGAGCTGTAGCTGTCTGTGTCACCTATCATGGGTGGGTGAGTGTCCTACTTGCCCCCCGAAACAGTCACAGGATCATTAGCTTCTTTCTGGAAAACACATGGTCCAGGCACACAAGAATGCTTATCCTGCCTTTTCAGCATAAAAAGAAAAGGAAAAAAGCACACAAGAAATTCTACCTAGAAGCCCTTTTCCTGCTGAAAATGTTAGGTGATGCCAGCTATTTGCATCTAGATCGCTCTTTAGTGTGAGCTGAGCCCTTAAGCAACTGAACTTGTACCAAGTTTGAGGAAAGTTGTGTGCTTTTGTTGTGCAAAGAGTAGATGACAAGAAAAGAAAGATCAAGATGCAAAAGATTGCCCATTTCTGGTTAGGTCACAACAAGAGTAGACGGAGACCAAAAGTGCAGGCATCCTGGGTGTTCTTGTTTGTTAGAGAGTAAAAAGAGAAAATGCTTTTATCATTACCTGTGATGATCTCCTGATGCCACCTCAAGATTAGAATGGAAAAGGCCATTAACTTTTTCTTTGGAAATGATGTGACCCACTCATGAACAGTTACTTACATTCCAAGTACTATCTACACACTGTTTTCCTTTCCATTTTTTTCAATAATTGATAATCCGACCTTTACCTCAACAAAAGCTACAGTCACGATCCTCTTATTACAACCAAGTGCAAATAATAATTACAGATGACAAGAAAACAATCTTAAACTACACCAACACAATGCATATTAGTCCTAGAAATGGATCAGATAACGAGACCTTTTTCTTTCTTTTTTTTTGGCAGGCGAAGAGGGTGCAGAAATGCGTGGAGACGCTGGATGTGCTCAAGATCTCCAACGCGCGGTTGCAGAATGTGATTGTGACGACCAAATGGGAGACGTTCGATGCTCCTGCAACGACGCAGTGGGAGCTGTTCGACTGAAGGTGAAAAACAAAAGAAGCCCAGAAATGCATAGCAGTACAAAAAACAATGGTGTTGGTTTTGTTTGCGTTTGGTTGGTTCGTATCTTGAGTTGTTCATGTCAGTTTTTGTGGCATGCATGCAAAATTGGTTGTAATCATGGTTGGTGAGCTGGTAGATTAAATTAGGTGGTAGAGGAACCGAAAACCCCACTGTTAATTGTCTGTAATCATCGTCGTCATACCTCTCCCGACTCGATCGATTCATGGATGGATCAGTCCAATAAAAAGAAAAGCAGCAGCACTGTTCTTTCTTTCTGTATCCTGTCTTGTCGAGTGAGAGCCCTGGTGATGATGATTGATTGTTCAGAGAACAGCTGATTCAGAAGGAGAAGATTGTGCAGGTTTGTGTCTGAAGCAACCGTTTATGGCTCTCAGACATGGAGCCCTCTCTTTCGAGAAAGAAAAAAAAGCTCCCTGAATTTGATGGCGGCCAAGTGAGATATGTAGTTTGGCGAACTGTTATAAGTTGATGCTCCCTCCGTCCAGAAAAACTCAATCTAAATGAAGATGTGATACAATATAGTACAATGGATTTAGATAGAATCATCCATATTCGTCATACTATATTGTATGATATTATCATTTATAGATTTTTCTTTTTCTTTTAAGACGGAGGGAGTAAGTCAGGAGAAGAGGCAGTAAATGTTTAGCAGTGGAAGAAGACAACTCCACATGGGTACATGCTGACCAGAAGTTAAAAGATTAATTAATTGACACATTCACTGGATTTTTGAAGAGAACACTAGCATTGGCACAAGACCATCAAAATTTCAATTTTCAGGTACACTGCTAATAAGATTTTGCACAACAGACGATGTCCTTGCGGACGGCAGTACAACAAGAATATGGTCATGCTGTTGCAAAAAAGAACAGAAAAACTCCCCTATTAGTCACCTTTAGGGAGGGAGTCAGGACGATAAATCTACTTACGACATGCACGCCAATTTGCTGGTGACAATTTTACATGTCTCCAGGAATTAACACCTGCTGGAAAAGGCTACAGCTCCAAATCTACTCTGCGACAGGGCTTCAGGGATCAGTGATGCTTGCACATCTACATTTGGTCCCAGTCAATAGAACTGTTGTTTTCAAAATTATAACTTGGTTGCTGTAGACGGTTGCGACCCAATCTGCTCATCATGGCAAGTCCTGAAAGAAATACAGATACACATATTTGATCAAAAGGTCGGATTGATGTGGTTACGGCTGAATACCAAAGAGATCATGACAATGGCAGGTGGAGGACATGCTTTTGTCAAGTGTTAGTATGTTTGTTGGTCCGATAAAATCTTATCCCTATCCTTATATTTCAGCAGCGAGTTCTCTTTATGTTAACATTTGGACTTTTGCATTGACCAAGCACCAATCCGGTACTCACTGTTAACTATTGGTTTCATCAGAACTCCTCTGACGGACCAATATTAGCCAGTTTACACTGGGACTAGTGTAATAAACTTATATGGCACACAGTACATGCTACTCTGAAGCATCGCACAAGAGAAAGGTGTTAAAATGAAGTGATCATCGTACCTTCCATGACTTTGTATAGCGATGACCACCACCTATCAGATGGAACCTCATACTGAGCGAGTGTATCATCAATTTCGGTGTTGTGCTTTCCTTCAAGGACATTCTGTAGAGTGATTACTGCATCCTTTGTTTTCCTGAGGATGTTGTTTCCCTCAGCAGCCTCCAGTGCAAGAAGGTCACTGTGTGAAGAGGCAAGGCTAGCAGCAAGCGCAAACTGCGCAGCAACAGCCCATCGGTTAGATGCTACCCACTTCCTCTGGATATCTTGCATCTTGCTTTCTTCCCTTCGCAACCTCTCCTCACCATCCCCAAATACAATAGTCTGTCAATAATTCAGAGACAAAAAAAGTTGAATCAGAACACATCAATATTTTCACTGGAAGCCAACTGTGAAAACTTGAGCAATGGAGTACAACATGGATTGAATGGCAACACTCATTATTATTTATCATGCACTGTTCTATGCTGGAGTACGCAAATTTCAAGAACATCGAGATGACAGAAAATCACCTTCAGATACTCTGCATTGCTAGGTCCTGTACTCTGAACCATCTTGGAGAAAGCACTCTGCTCATTGCTCAAAAGATTCTCAGGAGAGTCAAATTCCAAAACCTGAAATGAAGTAGTTCCATAACTGAGGTGCCAACAATTAAGCAATTGAGAAAATAACAGGTTGAACACGAAAAGAGTACAACTTGATTCTATTTGTCAGAGAGAACATTATTATTTCAAGCCATCTATCTCACTTGGTTAATGAATACCAAGAGTCTTTTCAGGGTGAATTCAATGCTCTTACAAGTCATCTATAATACTAATAAAATATGAAAACAAAACACTGGAAACATGCAGTTTGAAAAAAACAAGTTTATAAAATAGAGATTGTAAAGGATGGTATGGTACTAATTACATATTAAAAACACTGGAAACATGGCAGTTTGAAAAAAACAAGTTTATAAAATAGAGATTGTAAAGGATAGTATGATACTAATTACAGATTAGCTCACTATGACCAACTTCTAATTCAGTTGGAAAAATGTGGAAACCAAGCTCCAGGAGGTAAGGAAAGCAACATCCAAATCGAGAATCCAAAACAGGCAAGCAACAATCCTTCATTGGTTACTTTGGAAATTACACTAATCAATACATAACATGCTGATATCATCAGGAATTTATTGTTGTACTATTCAAATGAGAGGCAAGCACCAAACGAAAGAAGAAAGATCTATTCAATCTATTCAAAAGCATACCTTCCCAGCACTTAGAATAAGCAACCTGTCACAGTCAATGACAGTGTTCAGACGGTGAGCAATTATAAGCATTGTACAACTCTTGAATTCTTCCCTGATTGTCTTCTGTATAAGAGCATCAGTTCGAACATCAACAGCTGCTGTTGCCTCATCAAGAACAAGTATCTTTGCCCTCCGCAGCAATGCACGAGCTAAACTCAGTAGCTGCCGCTGTCCAACGCTAAAATTTTCACCAGCCTCAGAGACCTGTGAGTGTCAACAAAATGAAGTTCCATGGAAATTTTCCAAAGTGTTCTTTTTTAAAAAAAAATAACAAGGTAACTACTATAAAATATATTTCTGATGAAAAAGTTTATTCAACATTGTGTGTTAACTATAAGGAGGAAACAGCAGTAGCATAATTCTATAACAATCGTGTTTAATTTCGAAAGCAAACTCTTGGAATAAATTGAATACCAAAAGCTAAACTAGACTGACATAAAAAACTGACAAGTCTATACAGCCATACTTCATCTTTAAAAAAAACTGAAATAATGGTCTGAACTAAATAAAGGATAAACGTACCTCAGCATCTAGTCCCAGAGCATTCCTCCTTATGACATCTTTTAGATGAGCCCTTTCAAGCGCCTCCCAGAGATCCGCATCATTGTGCTCATTAAAAGGATCCAGATTAAATCGAACAGAACCTGGACAATAGTACCAAAAAAAACATTTTTGATGTAAGAAAAGCAGATGGGGAAGATTTATCATGTATTTTCACAAACAAACCTGAAAATAGGACAGGTGCCTGTGGTATTATTCCTAGTACTTTTCGTAGGTCCCAAATTCCAAACTTAGAAGTGTCACAATCATCAACCAATATTCTCCCTCGTTCCAGTTCCACAATACGGAACAGAGCATTCAGCATGCTAGATTTACCAGCTCCTGTTCTGCCAACTATCCCTACCTTTTCGCTGCCATTAATGATGAAAGATATGCCATGAAGAACAGGAGGAAGTTCTGGTCGGTATCGAAGCACGACATCTTCAAACTTGACAACACCGGATGATGGCCAACCAGGAGGTGGCCTGCTATCCTCAATGACAGGAGGAGCCTCAGAAGGCAACTCAATGTATGTTCCTACCCGCTCAACAGCATTTAAACTGTTTTCAGCCAGACTAGCAAGACGAAGAACAGCCGTGAGCAAATTGGTGATATTGAGGGTGTAAGTAAGAAGAAGACCCATTGTGGAGGCAAAAGCCTTTTGATTTTCTGCTCGTTGGTTTTGCATGACAGCAAATGTTGCTGTGAACCATATCATGATGCCACCCAATGTTTCCAGACGGATGGCTAGCCATCTGTTTGAACTCATGTTCACAAGAGTGAATCTGATGTTGTTGTCCATTGATTTCCCATTGATGTTTGCCATTCTATCATAGGCTTTGTAGGCACGTATTGTAGACAGACCATTCAATGCCTCTGCAAATTGAGCATACACAGGAGACCTTGTAATGGAATCCAGGCGCTTTACCTCACGAGACGTAGTCTGGGAAAAGACAGATATGAAATGTCAAGATTCAAGAAGTTAAGACTAACAGTACCATCTTTTTTTTAAAAGAAAAAAAAGAATCAGCTATCACAAAAGTACCTGGTAATAGATGTAGGCTGCATAAAATAAAATCAGTAGTGGCATGATAGCCCAAAGAGACATAGTGCTAACGATGCCAATGAGAACAAATGTTGAGAGTAACTGAGATATTTGTGCCATAAACATATTCACAAAGACAGCTACATTCCTGTCAACGTCACCCATATCCTTTGAAAATCTGTTGATGATTCGTCCAAGTGGATTGGTGTGAAAAAATACCATGGGAGCTCTTAATATAGACCGGAGCATGGCATCATGCAACCTCTTGGCTGCTCGAAGACTTGATGTGATCAGCCAATAAGAATTCGTTAGAGTGACTAGAACCTATAAACAACATAATATTGTCATATTTTGCAGCCAGCATGTGATCAACCAGATAAATCCAAAAACTAATCAAGAAAAGAAGACGAAAATAATGGTATAAGTACCTGCCCAAAAGAAAGAAGGCCGTAGACTAAATTGTAGTAACCAGCACCATGGATTTTCGTAGAACCTTGATCTGTCCAAACGCTCAACCATGTGCTACTTGAAATGCGAAGAACTTCAGTGAGTGCGTAGCAAAAGAAGAGAACAGATACCACCCAGATCCCTCCCAATGCATTTTTGTAGCTGCAAACGTAAAGGTATTAAGTAAGAAGATATTCCAGGTCATCATGATCTATAAACATGTTTTATAGTATGCTTCCTTCCCTCTCCTGTTTCTTTCTTCTATCTGTATACATTAAATATACTATTGTACAATGACATAATAATCTTTTACCGTGAAAGGACCTTCGCACTTATAACTCCAGTTTCCCTTTCTTCTTGTTTAATCAGAACAGATTTCCCCTGTTTTGTTTTGTTAGAAGTGTCCTGACTCTTCTGTATATCACCATCAGCTATTACACTGCCCCCATTTTCAGGGTGTTTTATGTCATCCTGTGTTTTGCTTTCGTCTTGTTTCTCTTCCATCTGTTCTTCCATCTTTCCAGCATTTTCCATGAGTTTCTTAAAGAGTTCCCCAGAGTTGCTAAGTTCATCAAAGGTACCTTCTTCTTTAATTACGCCATCATGGACTAGCAGTATTTTATCCACATATGGTAGAAAATGCAGCTGATTGGTAACAAGAACCCTAGTTTTGTGCTGTAGCTCTCCTTTAATACATTTGTCAAATACCTGCATAAGCACGTGATAATAGGGTATCAGTAATTAAGATTATTTAGTTGAACTGAAATATTTTCATACAGAAGAAAATCTTTGTTTGGATCACATAACAATTTATCAGGATCTAAAATCTGTTTAACAAAATCTAGTTTTGGTAAGAGGGATCCTATTACCAAAACTGCAATGTGATGTTCATAACAGAAACATGGCTGACTCATGCCAAACCAATGGCATAGAACCTCATGTTCTCATGTCCCAGGGAAGTAAAACAGACACAAGGGAATCTCAGTAAAAAGGAATTTCGACAAAAAAATGCTGATATCCACAAAACATTGACACCATTATCAACTGCCACTGGCAGTTTTGATAATGCGGGGGAGGCTGTAAAATTGAAAGCATGAACCACGGTGGTAGCAAGATGAATGCACCTGTCGACCAACATGGGCATCTAATGCACTCAGTGGATCATCAAATATGTAGACATCTGAATCAGAATAAACAGCTCTTGCCATTGAGACTCTCTGTTTTTGACCCCCACTAATGTTAACTCCTCTTTCTCCAATCTCTGTTAGGTCACCACCCTGACAACAAGCATAAGATATATTTTCTTGTCAATTTGCAGGTACAAGAATATAAAGCACAGCAAACCAAGATAGAAAAAGGTATTAGGCAACATAATTTAAACATGACAAATGAAAAAAAAAAAACACGTCCCCAGAAAGCTATCCATCAAATGAAAGCTAGAGTGTCAAAAATTTCCAGAACGATCTCTGAAGACTGAAATAGTTAGAACTTACTGGGAGTAGGTCAAGGTCATGGTGTAATGAAGTGACATCTATTGCTTTCTCGTAGCGTGGAGGTTGGAGGGGAGACCCAAACAATATATTGTCCCGGACCTGAAGAGATAACAACATTATATCTGTAGAAGCCATAAAAGGTTAAATCTAACAATCAACATAAATGGAGATATTTTGTCTCACAGTTGCATTGAAGATCCATGAAACTTGAGGAACATAAGCCACTGTTCCACGAAGGACCACTGATGTATTCGATCCTGACACTGGTGGTATTTCACCAAGCATTGCAGAAATAAGAGAAGTCTTCCCCTCCCCAGTGCTTCCTACTATTGCAACCAAACTGCCCATAGGTACATCCAGATTGACGTTTGATAATGTTGGTCTCTCAGCCTGCCAAAATTTGAAAAATTAGTTTATAGAGCAACATCATAAGATTAGAGGAAACATGCAGTGTTAACAACTGTATAAAATTATGTGACAAAAATGGAAACCAATAAGAGCTGGTCAGAATAGTATTGTGAAGCTTACTACCAAATCACCAATTCATTATGAACAATGAAGACATCTGTAATAGACATCTTGCTATACATGAAGCATGCTAGTCTATCAATACTCTAATTCAGTATTTATTTGCCCAAACTTTTGTTTCTTTTCAGTACTCCAGACAACAGAACAGCAATATATGTGTTATAATATCAATGAATGATAAGAGTTGAATGTGTGATACAACATAGATATATTTAGATACCAAGTACATATCTGAAACATGAAATTACCTGCGATTCCCATGAAAAATATCCATTCTTAATAGAAATTGCTGGAAGCTCAGGATCAAGAGGTGGATTGGGCAGAAGTAATCTCTCTTCAGCCAAGAGGAGATCTTCCAGACGTTTCAATGACACTTTACAATTAACCACCTGTCGAATTTAAACAACAAAAAAAACGAAATAGTAAGGTGACTATGAGTACTAACAAAATAGGCGTTGAAGAAGCAAAACAAGGAACTATCTCAAGCCAGCATTGGACTGTGACCAAAATTCTAAAAACCATTGTACTAATTTTCCCTGCCAAAGACAGATGAAATTAACTGGTACAAGAATGATTATCAATCCAAACATATAAGTTCAGAAAATGATATGCTTCTTAACTTGTACAGAAAGTGAGAAACTTAACAAGACATAATTTACAGCTTTTTGCACACCTGAGTTATCAGATTTGGCAGCATAAAAAGTGGAAATCTTAAGACAGCAAACAGTGAAAGTGATGTGAACGCCTTTGCTGGTGTCAAGTCACCTCCCAGCAGAGAGTATACACCAAATGAAACCACAGTGACAATAACCGGGATACTGTTGAGGATGAAGCTATTCAGCTGCAGCAGGCAAGGAAAAATACAAAAGATGATAGTGAGCCAACAGTAAGGGATGCAACAACTCACTCTCATATCTATTTTAAGTTCAAGTAACTACATTACTGTAAACGAACTTTATAGGACCAGGAAGCACCAGTACAATCGATACTATAGCATGAAACTCCAACGCTTATTGTGTAATACAGAGAGTTCATGGACGCATGATTAAAAAAGAGAACATATATAGCAGAATGAAATTGACACAAGTGAAAGATAACTTAAATACAAAATGGACATACCGCAGCAAGCAATTGAGCGCTGCGGAACCATGAAATTTCATCATCACGGATGTCCTGCACTTTTGACTGGAAACTTTGCTCCCAAGCATAACATCTAACCAAGAAAATGTTTGGAACAGTTTATACCAAAATTTTAGTACTACTTCTAGTAAAAACACAAGTAAATGTAAAGCATACTTGACCGTATCCATTGCAGCTAATATTTCATTCATTAGACTGATTCTCCTGTCAGTCCTTTGCAACCCTTCCTTGGTAAGTTTTTGCATTTTGCTTATGATAACAGTCTGGTAAATTAAATAAAGAAAATGTTAACAGTCAGATCTATGTTGAAAGTAGCAAAAGTTTGCTTAAAAGTAAAATCATTATTCGAAATGCATATATCATTCATAAAAATATCATATTCTGAAAATCAGCAACTGTTAAGTGCCCTGGCAATTTGCATTATAAGCTTCAAAAGAGAAAGCTTAAGCAATATGGATTAGCCAAATATTAGGGATTTAAGCATTGACTTGACTCAACTCCAATTTATGGACAACATCAAAGAATTTCTTACGGGGCATGGCAGAAAACTAAGCAAACGTACAAACAGTACTACAATACAACCTCAGGATAGATAACAGGAAGTTGAATCAACAACTAAATGATGACATGAAAGACTCTAATGTGAACTCTAGGCTCCCTAAAAAGAATCAAAATATTAAAAACACAAAGTAGATATTGGTAATGTAGGGACCAGATAGAAAGTTAAAAATGCAACATAAGAGCTTCCATAATTGAATGTCTAAAGAGAAATCTACCTGAATTGGGAACAAAAGAACCAACATGGCTGCACCGACCAATGCTGCAGGGCCTAGTTGTGCGTATAGAAGGACCATGGCAGTAACAATGCGGAAAGGAGCAGACCATAGACTGTGAAGTTGCTGGCACACTTGCTGCAAAAGTAAAAAAGTACAAACCAAGTGTACAACATAAGATATAAATAACCATTGCTCCATATTGTAGCACATATTGTATCTATTGCTCCATTGCTCTTTCCTAACAAAACATTTCCACTGTTTTCCATTTACTTATCATTTCAGACATCAACAAGGTATCTAACATATCATTGTTTTTTATCTAGTTTTATGTTGCCAAACAATATTTAAAATCAATAATGTCGAAAAACTGGGTAACAGTGATTAAACCTATGAAATAAAATCGCACCTGAAGAGATTCTGTATCAGTTGAAATCAAATTGGTTATCCTCCCAGAGGCAAACTTCTTTCGACTATCATTAGTTAGTCGCAAAGACTTACGGAAAACAGCTGCGATCTGCGAAACAACAGAATCATGGCATACGTGTGTAACCAAACATATAAAGGCAGCTGAGATGGCTATGGTAGTATTACTTGCAGGAAAGTCAATTACCAGACAATATTATATCATGGTGAACATAAGAAAATAAAGGTCTAAGCTTAACATAACAATTGCACATGTCCTTGATACAGAAATCAGGAAGTTCAATGCTCAAGATAACCATGGGAGTAGAGAGAAAAAAAGTGGTCCAGAAAAATAGTGGAACAAGTGATTTGCTGGTTGCCTGTTGACATCACAGCCTCACAATCCAAAGGTAAAAGTATTAAACCATGCTAAACAAGCAACACCTACCAATGTTGACCTCAACCTGAAACCCGTTCGCATGACATTCTGAAAGTACTGTGCTTCAGAAAGAACACCCAGTGACTGGAGAATGGTAAACAAAAGGTAAGTGATCAAAAGTCTGTCCAGTTCTGGCTCACATGCAGCATAATTGTTGCTTGGAAGTTCAAATACACTGAATCAACAAGACATATAAGTGTGAAACATGCAATAGAAGAAAACAATCCATACCACTCCAGCAAAGATTGAGAAAGCATAGATGTAACCGCTCCAAGATGGATCACCTTTTTGCATAGACTGCCAAAAGAACATCGACCTTTAGTGGTACAAAGCACCTAACACTATCATCTCAACAACGTAAGAGAAAAGTTGGATCTATTCCTTTCATATATAAATATTAAAATTTGCACAATTACCCAGTACGTTTTGACAATTTACTTCACAAGTTTGTTGATGGTAAAAACAAGTAGTAGAATAAGGCTTGTAAAGGTAACGCAATGCAATTTTATTGCCATTGGTTTTGAGATCTCATGAAACTAGAAGCATACCTCCAACAGGAGGTTCAATATGAGTGGGCCAACAAACTGAGAAGCATCATTGCCAATCTACAAAATTTTGGAGGGAAAAGGATGAGTTGCCAGGAATAACACAAAAAGCTTGCAATCAAACAAAAATGCAAACGAACTTGAAGGATAACTTTATAAAAGTCGAGATACATTTGCCTACCTTAAAAAATCCTCCTAGCCAGAACCTGAAAATGAATGAAACGAATCACTACATAAACACAAACAATGTAGCAAGAAGGGACCACCCTAAAGGTTTACTGGAAAATATAGCTATCATCTGTACAAATATACCTTCCACCAAGGCTGCTATGCAGAGCCCGTAACAGCCAAGGCTTTGGTTTTTGAAGCTCATTGTTCCAGCATTTTTGGAACCTGAGGAAAGATTATAAGGTTAAGATCTGCATGTACAAGTGTTCCTCATTTCAGTAAAAATGGTTGCAGAACATACCGGTTGTACAATGTTTCAGTCTCATCCCAACTGTCTAATTTCCAAATATCCTTATCGGTGATGGGCCTTTTAAATCCTTGTTGCATTAGAGGAGTCATCCATGAAAAGAATATCTCTAGCAAGGTAAGACAACCAAAATGCATCAGTGTGCTTCTAGAAATTTAGAGAAATTATGAGGACAAACAAAACATTATGGATGTATGCAATAGTGTGGCACAACCGCACAACTTATTATATTTACTCACTGGAAAATATATTAACATGCCTCTCAGGGCAAATCTGCTCCCCACCAGGCAGAGGTTCGTAATCAGTATTATCAACAAGTGCGTCATGCCTGACTGGAGTATAACCTGGATAGGAATCCAAGCTAGGCAGATAAACCACCATGAGAATTCCAAACAAGAGCTGCAGAGATGATAAGTTCAGTATACGACAAATATCACTACAGTACGATTATTAGATAACAAGAATGCAAACCTTGCATATTATCTCACTGCAGTACAAGTAAAATATTGAACTGCATAACCAAAATACAGAAGTTAGTCTTCATTGAAAAATCTAGAGGGTATAAACTTCTCTATAAACATTCAATAAATTTCATGAATAAAGCATGTCTCATGTGTACTATACCTCGAACTATAATACTGCCTTACTGAAAGCACAAGATTGAACATAGCAGCTTCCCCAACCAAGATGTAAATGACCACAAACCGGATGTACCATCTAAACTCATAGATGTAAATTCTTGTCTCCAGTGCAATCATTACAAGCATACAGCACCAAGCAGCAATCTCGATGATAGATGAGGTAACCTGTAGAGGCAGAATAAAGTGACTGAAAAGGTCAAGGGATGCAAGAATTCGGTAGAAGTAAAGTTCTGAAATAGTGTGCTTAACTCTACTTGCTGATACACTTATACTTGGGACATGTTCTCACCTCAAATGGAGCAAGGCTAGTCTCCCCATCCAAGTTCATTATGGAGGTGCCAGTAGCGATCCGATACAGTGATTCAGCTATGCACAGCACCACAAGCAGGCCGAGCATATAGTTGTAGTATGGCGAACGCAATTTGTAGCGCTGCACCGTGTAGTCCCTCGTCGTCCTCCATATCCGATAGAAGCAAACACCGAAGAGTGCAAGGTATGAGATGCACACCACCAAGGTTTCAGTGCCACATGGTGTGTATGCACCAAAAGCATTCTCTACATCTGACCACACCCCGCCATTGACCGGCTGGCAGTACCATTCCAGTGGATCAAAACCCATGTCAAACCGTCCCCTTAGCAACCCTCACTCAGTTCTGATCTTCCCCTGGATTCAATGAGCAAACCGATGATTAATTGGCAATCCAATCAATAAGCACTGTATTTGCAACATCAATTTAGCATCAAAACTTCTATACTTGGAACAATGATCAACTAGGAACAGAAAACCATAGCAATTGACTACTCTAACGCCTACAGTTTGATGCACATATTAGAAATAGTACGAATCGCCCTCACTCCACCCATAAACCTCAGTACATACTCATGGATCAGAACAAGAAGCGGAAGACTTAATGATTTCAGAAAACAAGATTAAATACAAGAGGACCACTACAGAACCTTCACATAAACCTTTTTACCACCTGAATCTATGAATACTGAAAAGGCAGGCACGAATCATGGAACATGTCTTCTGCAAAGGAGTTCAAGAAAGGCTATTATCTATTCAATAAGGATTTTATCTTCCCAAGAGAATCGGCACCCCGCATGGTCCAGACTCCAAACCCCAACGATTCTTCCCAAAGTTTGAAGCTTTTTAACAATGAAAGGCCTGAAAAAAGGGCACCTTTCTGCGCTTTTTTGGTAAAATTTTTCGCCGAGTTATCCTCTACGCGAGAGTTGAAACCAACCACAGCCACCCAAACCAAACAAGAGCTACAGGACAAGAACATCCAAATCACAACCAACCTCGCCCCCAGAGATCGCAGCCAAAAAAAACACAACACTTCAACCAGGAGAAGAAGAAAACACGCATCTTCCCAGGATCGGAGAAAAAACCCAAGAACGGCACGGGAGCTGGAGGAGCTCACCTCGCCTTGTTGGGATCAATCGGAGATACAAGGGATCAATCGGAGAGGAGGTGGTGGCGGAGACGAGGCGTGGGCATCTCCTCACGCGACTCGCGGTCGCGGGCACATCTCAGTCTCTCACCTCGTCGTGAGAGGGGAGAAGGAGAGAGATCAGACTATTATTTATGGGTTTTGGATTTGGAGGGCTCTTCTGTCACCGCAGGTCGTGAGGGAGAGTGAACAGAAAAAAAAAACTTGTTTTCCTCTTTTTTATACGAGATTTGGATTCTTTCCTCGATCTTTTTCTGGCGGCTTTCTTGAGAGAGGAATCGAGGATGGTTCATTCGTCAGGGATGATGCCTCCGCTGCCCAAGTGCCCAGTGGCGTCACTCCGTACTAAAATATAATATTCCTTTGTTTTCCCTTTGCTTTCTACTGCATCTGTCCTAAAATAAAATAAACTAGTAGTGTGTTTTTATATCCAACTTTAATCATTCATCTTATTTTTATAAAAATTTATGATTAGTATTTTTATTGTTATTAGATAATAAAATATGAATAGTATTTTATGTTTGACTTATGTTTTTTTTATTTTTTTAAAAAAATAAATAAGATGGACGATTAAAATTGGAAAAAAAAACTTATGGCTTCACTTCTTATTTTAGAACGGAGGGAGTAATATATAACACCATTGATTTTCTAAAATACGTTTGATCATTTGCTTTATTGTAGCTTGATTTATCATCTTTAAACATTACTCAATATTTTATATTTATGAAAAAATAAACAAAATGGATGGTCTTAAAAAGAGAACGACATTATATATTTAAAAACGGAGGTAGTAACTTTTGAAGTTTAAATTTTATTGTAAAATATAATAATTTCTTCACTCTTCACCTATATTTTCTTCTCAACCAGTTATAACATTTTGTTATTTAAATTTTATATCCACCTTCTCTTCCCGATCAATTGTAGCAATCTCCTTTTTTAATTTTACCAGTTTTCGCTTAACCCTAAAGCTAATTATGTTTTGGAGGGAGGTAGATCTGATGTGCAGCACTGCTACGGTACTATGATGGGATCATCCTGTAGGAATATATTAACATTAGGGATCAATTAAATTACCTTTTTTATGATCCGCAGAGAGGTAATCCAGCAAATTTGTGCACCCGATAAATTAATTACTATACTGCTTTACTACATAAATGTATATGAATACAAAACAATACATACATTGTATAAGGAGGGAAGATTTGATATTCCTCCAGAAAAAGGAATATTTTGATGATGTGAACCAATTTATTTTGAGGGTGTTTGTGCACATGCCAGCATACTATTCTTGATACCACTGGATCTTTTGTTTTCTTCTCGCGCTGTTCGCCTTAAAACCTGCCAAAACGGGGTCCTCCGCTCCATATTTTCTTTCTGAAAAAGGACCTCTCTTGATAATAGCATGTATTAAATTAGAGAGTAGGATCAGTACGGCATAATTTAACGACTATACTCCATATTATGGGCGGCTGCGAGTCTGCGACCCAAAATAACACTAAGATTTTGTTTTGGTGAGAGCTGGACGACGTCAGCGCTTACGACCAATCAGGGCGTACACTGCCGGAGGAGCGAGAAGTCAAAGAGAGTGATAATCTCAAAGCCCATTGCTAAGTGCACTCCTAATCTCTTTGGAACATGGTTTGTTCTGTCGAGAAGAGCTACGTCATGTAATAGAGCAGCAGCTTATCCGATCTCAAGATTAACTTAGCATAATATGATGCGCCAACATTGATGGAGCATGGTGTTGCTCCTGCATTAAGATACTCCCTCAGTTGTTCCATATTATAAATTGTTTGATTATTTTCTTAATCAGTTCTTTATAATTAGCAAGTATGGGGGAAAATATAATAACATTTTCAATACAAAACAAATGTATTATCAAAATATATTCAATGCTAAACTTAATGAAACTAATTTGGTATTATAGATATTGCTAATTTTTCTATAAAACCATACTCGCCTGTTCAGATTGAAAAGAGCAATCGTTTTTCTTTGTACCCGGTCAGCATCGACGACACATGTTATTAAGGATCGAAGAACTACATAAAAGGGTATTTTGATATTGCACCTCTGTCCATAAAAAGTTCGGTACTACGATCAAGTGCGACATTGACACAAATATTTCTTTCGTGGAAAGTTGGTGCAAACAATCTGCAATGGCGTTGGGTATAAGACATTGACATTTCTTCCGCTGCAAAATTCCGAGGTAAGTCAATTCGATTTTTTCAGGGGTACTATATAAATGTACCTAGAGCCTCTTTTGTTTAGGATTAGGCTTTTAAGTTAGCTTATTGATTTATATGATTTATAAGCCTATTGATTTAATATCCTAAATTTAGTGGTGGAATCATATCTCTAACTCATATAAGCCAAAAAGAACCGAACTTCTCCAACCTAACTGATTTATAACCTGGTGGATTTAATGTTCTAATGCACTCCCTCTATTTTAATTTGTATATCGCTTTGACTTTTTTCGCTTATATTTTTTATATAACTAAGTCTATAAAAAATATAACAATATTTTTAATATGAAACAAACATATTATTAAAATATATTAAATATTATTTTTTTATAAAAGATAATGTTATAGATTTGTTAAATTTTATACAAATTTAGTTAAACTTAAAAGATATTTGATTAGAAATAAAGTTAAACGGAGTTCTAATATGAAACGGAGAGAGTAGTTATGAAAAAGTTATTGCTTACCTGTTCTTCGGTGTACCTGTAATCCTGTTTGTCGTGCTATTAACTATATTATATTTCATGGACAATTCCTCGAAACATAAATCACTAGTAGGTCAGCACTATCGCAGTACAGACAAATAGTTTGACAATGCGGGCTAAAGCTCTCATTGTTTGCGTTTTTTTTTAAAGAAAAAACATTGTTTGCTTGTTGACTTATTACCATTGTAGGCTGTGTTTAGATCCAAAATTTAGATCCAAACTTCAGTCCTTTTCCATCACATCAACCTGTCATACACACACAACTTTTCAGTCACATCATCTCCAATTTCAAACAAAATCTAAACTTTGAATCCAACTAAACACAGCTGTAGCTAAAATTCAAATCTTGAAGTCTAATTTTCAGGTTGATTTCAGGATTGCAGGTGCGCTCAACACCTGCGCCCTACGGGTTCTATATTTCCCATTTTTCTGGAAAACAAATGAAAACAAATCTTTTAGATTGGGTTGAATCTAATCTAATCTAAGCTATTCATCAACCTTTCTTGTTCGGCAAGTAGTACTCAGTAGAATCTATTCTTGGAGGCCCGCTTGTCGCATCAAGTATGTGATCCCAATCCATTACTATCACCCGTTCCAGTTTGCTGCTTTGCTAGTGTCAAGGACGCTCTCTGGAACTGATAATCCTCATGATGAAACATGCCTACTCAGATGCGCATAATCCCCTACATGTGGGCTACAATTTTCCAAAATTTCCAAAGCGTGATAGGATATAATACCCTGGATATTACTGTTCCCATTTGGTTTTTTTTTTTTATATAATCTTTCGCATCAGATACAAGAACAACGAGACACTGACCGAGAAATGTCTGAATATTAACGCACCCAGCTACTACTACCTGCCGAGGTTTTTGATTGGAAAATGCACGCACAGCAATCTGCCGCACCGGTACCTGTCGGATTAGGTGAGCTGAACGTGTTGGTGTCAGTGGCAGCCTAGATCTGCTCGTTTCCCTTTGTTTAGCCTGTCAAAACGATCTAAAGTTCGGTCTTTTGGAAATTAAGCTCAGGTTAGATCGAATAGTGCCAGCTCTTTTTGACCCAGAAGTTAAAAAAAAAAAGGGAGGAAAGTCCACAGTGCCGAATTAGGCTCAACAAAAGATTTTTTAGGTAAAACTTCTATATTTATATCATTAACAGTTTAAAAGATAGGGCTGGAAAATAGACTAGGATAAAAGTTAGTTCAAAGGTATGGATAATTGGGTAGTTCCATGGGCTAGATTTTGATGGGCTGTAAAGCCCATCCGGCCTAACACGGAGTAACATAATACATCCCCAGAAGTACGAGACGCACCTGACATTTCTTAGTCGGTGGGGTCCCGCATGTAAATTTGCGCCGTAGCCTGAACATTGGCTCTCGAGTCCAGACCTCCAGCCTGAACATTGGCGTAGAGTAGAGTAGTAAGGATTTGTAGTGTGTGTTCTACTCCTCCAAATCCGTCATACATATACAGAAGAATATTCTTTTGAAACAAATTTGATGGATAATCTAAGTTTGTTCAGATGTTCGCGTACTAAAAAAAAACCATGCTGCAGCGCAAATGCGCGATGCTCGCCAACATGAAGGGCCATCTGCCCATCTTCAGCGAGGCTTTCCGTTCAGCCCAAGCACTGCAGACGAAATTGTAGCCAGGGTCGTCAGAGCCGCGCATGGGAATAGAATCCTGAGAAGATGAAGCCGCCAAAACGCAGCTCATCATCGTCACCGATCCACCATCCTACCTTTGCTGCCGTAGCTGACTATAGCTGCTGCTGCTGCCCCTCTCCTCTGAAAAAGCCCCCTGCTCTTGCCATCCTCCATCCATTGCTGCAACTTTTTTCACCTTCCCTCCCCAGCTCGTCCTCCTCCCACGAGATGCTCTCTGCTTTTCAGTTTTTAGCCATGCCTGTCACTTGTGCGAGAGCACATGGTTAGTCAGACAGAGAGAGGGTGAGTCAGCAGTAAGTAGTATGGGTAACAAAAATGCCCAGAAGGCTTTCATCGAGAGCAGCATGAATGCAACAGGGGCAGCAGTCGATGATAGATCCACAGGAAAAGGTTCCAATCCTTGGACTATCATGCCTGATTGGCTATCCTATCTTGAAAGTTAACTCTTGAAAGTTACGGCAGTAACGAAGAAGTAACAAACAGGGTCAGACAGACAGGGATAGCTGCTTGCCTGCTACTGCATCACATGTCAAGTTCGCAAGCGTCACAGCACACCAGAGACACGTGGAGCCCCATCCCGGGGTAAAGGGCAGCTGGTATGTTCCTGTCCTCTTCTACAGCACGGCTCACACTTGTTCTGATGATGCAGCAAAGACTGCAACTGCAAGAAGAGCTGGAATAATGGCACGGCATGCATTATTAGGGAGTCGGTTTCTGTGCCTACAAAATTATCAGCCGTACTCTCTAATAAAGGGAAATAAAATTCTATCACGGCTGTGGCATATCTAGTCAATCCAAAAGTATGTTCAGATTTATAGTAATAGGATATATCACATTCGGTACAGGTTGGTTTTTTATGGGACGGATAGAGTATTTACTGATGGCAGTAGAAAGACAGTGCTGTTTTGAATAGAAAAGATTCTGTCTAGGCAAATTACAGCCTGATATCTACTGGTCAGAGAGGAATTCCTCAAACTAAGAGCCCCTTTTGTCTAATTGTTCTAACGGTCTCTACTCTCTAGCCATATGCAAAGGCCTGTGCTGTACACGTACAGTGTACTACCACAGTCTAGGCGCTATTTGCAGAGAAAATGTGCCGCTCACTTTTGCCTCGAGGACCGTGCACTCTATAGACAATACTTTCTCTCTAACCATGGATTTGTACATCAAACAATCATTTGTGGTCCATTAATTCCCAGGTGTACAAACTGGTACATTTTGCTGCAAACAATTAGGTGTGCTACAATAACAAGATTATTTATGAAATACACTATACAATCATGAAATGTCACACTGTTGGGTATACTTCCATGTGGCTGGAACAAACAAGACAACTACTGCCAAAAATCTTGACAACTAAACTAACTTTGACCCTTTTTTTTCTTTTCAGGAGCCTTGTTCATGGTATTTTCTTAGGGGTATTCATAGTATATTGAAAACAAGTAAATTGTAAGATCAATCATCAGTGCATTTGACCAATCACCTATGAATGATGGACCATCACCGTGTGTGTTTTTTCACTTCTCCGTGTAACCCCCCCCCCCCCCCCCCCGACCACGTCAGCGGGTAATAGTTGTACAAGTCGTTTTTTTCTGTTAATATATCGACCTGCATGGCTTTTACGTGTTTAAAAAAATGATGGACCATAAACATGATGTGTGGCACATCAAACTGTTTTGTAAGTACTCATGCTGATGCTGGCCAGCTCCTTGGCCATAAAAATTGGACCACACAGGTTTTAAGGCTACCAGCAAAGATGATGAAGCTCATAAATGGACCATAAGAGCGCAGCACACCAAATCGAAACCAATTCAATGAGCTATACAGTTGTGCAGTTGTGCACCTGTACAGTTGTGCACCTGTACTCCAGAGCCCAAGCTCCAATCGCTCACATGTCCAAATTTTGCTCCAAGTACACGGCGAATCCAAATGTATGAACCTTGGCAAGGTCAGAGAATCAAAAGTGAGAGCAGCAATGGCAGCAATAACCAACTAGTACTAGAGTACGTACGATTGTATGAAGTATATGAACGCATGGTCAAATTTTGCAAACGGTGAGAAGCAGGAAGGTGACAAAAGTATATTCATACCGGTGACGACATCTTACATCTTAGCCCAACCTCGTGACACTGGGATTTGGGATAGGGCGACGTTGGGTGAGTGCATGATGACACGAGATGGGCCGGTGAAAAGGCCAAGAGATTGGAGCAATAAATAAAATCTTTGCAGGGACACTGAGTCACTGACGCAGAAAGATGTGGCGGTGCAGTAGCAGCCGTCCCCCATCTCTGAGAGGAGTGTGTGAGCTGCTAGTGAAGAGTTGGTGGGTCTGAATGCTTGGATAGGGTTCCAGTCCAGCCTTGGGACCTCTGTTTGACCACCCCCAGTTTATACAACCAAAAGGGGAGTGGTAGCATTAGTTTGGAGCTTTGGAGTTTGGGGTGTTTAGGGTGCACACATCTCGAGAAATAGCTAGGTTTATTTTACTGTTGTGTTTACTATACTGCCTGTCGTAAAAGGGAACTTTGTGTAATAAAAGGGTCATGTGATTTAACAAAGAGAGATCTGTAAAGACTAAAAAAGAGGATGGGACTCTTTTTCTGTCTAGAACAAAAGGTCGTCATGGTATGTTGGTGCAAGCCCTATTTGTGACTGGGTGAATTTCTACTGTAGTACTTGCAACCTGCTTTGTGTTTACCCATTGATGAATAGGCAAAGCATACTACTATAAATACTTTCTAACAAAGGGTTTTGGAAAGAAAATGCGACTGGCCAGAGAAACTGGCTTGTGGACGACTCATGAGTCATGTCTAAAGAACTTACCTAAATGACACGACCTGACAGCGTGCTAACAGATCTCTCTTCTTATTAGCTATGCCAGTCCAAATGCTCTAGTGTTCAGTGTTCTCTTCTCCCCCTCACTCTCTCTTGTCTCACTCCCCCCTCCTTCCCCAGTCCCTCCATCTCACTCTCACCCACCAGAGTACCAGAGAAGCAGAGACTCAGAGAGGGAGAGAAAGAGCAAGAATGGAGTATGAAAGGATTCACAAGGTTCAGGTATGAGCTCTACCGAAAGCCATTGCAGTAGTTCGTTTTAGCCGAGCTCTTCATTACTGGTTGCTCGATTCCTCCACACTTCATTTTAGTCACTCACAAGTGACTCTTCTTAAATCCCTTAATTGACATTTCCCATTGATTTCATGAAAGATTTCGTTTTCTTGATATAGTCACTCTTGACTCATTTCTAATTTATTTTCTATTCTTTGTTTCTTCAGAAATTATATTTCGGCATGCCCATTTTGGCTGCACACCATTTAGAAATGTTGTATTTCGATTCAAACTACTGTCTTAAAGTTCTAAGAAGATAGTGTTGAAATAAGACGGCTTGGGTATAAAATTAGAAAATAATTGAAGGATAGTACATTTTAGGTCAGGAGGGTAATATATGTTCTCACTGAAAGCGAAGCTAACGAAGTTTGTTTCTACAGAAAAAAAAAATCTCTTCACTTAGGTAGTGCAAAACCTCATTCTGAAGAATTTAGCGTTGAATACATTGTAAATGGGACTTCTTCATTATTCACTTTTGAGAAAAATATCCTTACAAGTTACAAGTTGTTCCAGACCAGAGTAAAAGTAGCAACAAATTGAACCTTCTACTAACTTCTCAGAAATGATTAAAATCTTGGCAAGATACAGGTGTTTTCTGTTAGCGGTTCTAACTTCTAAAGAATTCTACAAGTCTTTTCTGCAATCACCAATTTTAAGTTTTATTTGAGATACGGTACTTTGAAGTAATAGAACTTCCATGGAGAAAGACTTACTGTCTGCTTTGTTGTTCCTGTAGGCAGGTGCACTTTCTCCTACAAAGCTAAGGATGAAGCTTCTGGGAACTCACAATCGTGTGAGGGTCATCAGCAACAGCTCATCACGGACATCACCTTCGAAGAACACTGAACCATCGCAAGCACAGAACAGACTATTAGTTTGTGATGTTCTTGAAGAAGGTACAGACATACACATACTCCTAGTTGTTCAGGAACTTATATTTTACTGATCAAGTCAATCACACAGCTATCTTGCTCTTCTAGCAGTTTCAGGCAGCTCTGATGGATCCAAATGCTCCTCAGCAATCAACAAAACTGAAGCTTTAGAGAAGGATCTACCATTGGACATCAACAAGGTTGAGGACATGACCAAAAGTTCAGTTCAGCAACCTGCATCTAGCAACTCAAGCATGATACATCCAGTTCGAACCATAGAAGAAGAGAGTAATGACTGTGATAGTGGTATTGACAATGCTAGTACCAGTAGTTTCGAGTTCCATGGAGGAGAGAAAACAGCAGCGCAAAATCCAACATCAGGATATTTCTCGAGACAGACTTCCTCCAAGTGGAATGATGCTGAGAAATGGATTGTTAATAAGCAAAATGTTCAACAAAATATCTCTAAGGGTGCACCACAGAACCAGAGTGCACAACAGATGAATTCAGCTGCAGGCAGGGGTTTTATTGTGCCCAAAATTTCAAACCGAAACACAATTCCTCGCCCCATGCAGAACATGAAAAGACCGAGTCCAGCTTCTTCCGCTTCTCGAAGCATATTAGAGAGGTTATCTTTTGGTTCACATCAACCAAAGTTGGTTAGGCATGCAGATGTCTGTACAGTTAATAATGCTGGTGTCACCTCAGAGTATCAAACAAAGGCAACCGATAACGGTTCATCAATTGAAATGAGGCCCTACAAAGATCCCAAAGGTAACCTTTTCACTTTATAAGTCAGAGATTATCAAAGTATAATGCACTGTGAGCAAATGAACTTTAACTGTTAAATTTGTTTACCTTCAAAACTCTTATAAGAATTATTGCATGCAGCTATTCCTGCAGTTCATTCGGTGTCCGTGAGAGATGTGGGCACAGAAATGACTCCCATACCGAGTCAGGATCCTTCAAGGACTGGAACTCCACTTGGATCAATGACACCAACTCGTAGCCCAAATTGCTCTATACCATCAACTCCAAATTGCTCTATACCATCAACTCCTGTAGGAGGACGGTCAACAGCATCACCAGGAGATGACAACACAGATGGACCATATTTCAACAGAAAAGGTGGCACAAATGAAATATCAGACGATGAAATGAGATTGAAGACAAGGAAAGAAATTGCCGCCCTGGGTATACAACTAGGAAAGATGAACATTGCTACATGGGCTAGCAAAGAGGAGCTAGAACTAGTCTCTGCATCCCCAAGCATTGCTGATTTGGAGCGGATGAAGAAAGAATATGCAGCTCGTGCAGCAGCATATGAAGAAGCAGAAAATTTTAAGCATACGGCAAGGTATTATTCAACCAGAAAATTACATATATTTCCTATTAGTTTCTTGCACTAATGACTTGCAAAGGGAAATAGATAGAATTGAATATTTTTCACATCGGCTTTGTTCCATTTTATCAAAAACTATATTTCTCAGATTCAAGAAGGAAGAGTTGAAGATTGAAGCATGGGAGAGCCTTCAAAAAGCAAAAATAGAATCTGAAATGAAGAGAATAGAGGTGCATCCATGCTTTGTATTTTCCTCCTTCGTGTACTTAAATTATTCACACCAGCACAATACATTTCTCAAATGTTCAATAATCTTACACGGGTTTTTTACTCTTACAATGCTAGTTGTTTTATTAAAACCCAAGTCATTGTGGCAGGAACATGCAGAGAAATTGCGAAGCAAAGCCATGGCGAAGATGGCTGAAAAGCTAGAAATGACACGGCGTTTAGCTGAAGAGAAACGAGCCTCAGCCAATGCAAGGATGAACCAACAAGCAGCAAAGGCGGTTCACAAGGCTGAGCTGATTCGCCAGACAGGACGAGTTCCAGGGTCATGTATCCTATGCTGCAGTGGTTGCTTCTGTCAACACTAGTGTATGCTTGACAATTAGGGAGTTAAATATGGTCGTGAAAAATCTAAACCCCATGTTCTATAATCAGCATTCCTTGGTTTTAGTATGGAAAGGAATGTCTGATACTTTGATTAGGTATTCAGATGTACAAATTCTTGCTTGTCATAAAAGTCAATCCAATGCTTACATTTGCTTGGTCGGCTACTCGGTTAAAGAACACTTGGTTGTTGCTCAACGAATTGAATCATTGGAAAATGACGAGCATTTCTTGACTATGTTTGGGTGAAACCATAATAGTGTGGCTGTATTGACAAAAAAAAAAAAAAAAGCATGTCCAAGACTAGTGGGTTTTTTAGCAGGGTTGACAGAAAGATTGTACAGCGCTCAATCCTATCAAGATTTGGAGAAGAGCTTAGAGCCTAATTGATTGTTTCTCAACCATGTTTTCAGGACTAAGATTGATCTCTTTTTACTTCATATCAACAATGCTTCAGTAGTTCAGTGAATATATGACAAACCAAGTCAGATGTCATGACATGTTCCTTATATCTAGTTATCAGGATGACCTCCAGTTTTGTACTGCCTCAAGGTCTGGACATAACCATTGGTTGCTCGACCAACAGCATGTACCACGGCAGAGAATGCCTGGTTGACTACAAGAAGTGAAGACTCAGATCCGTGTTTCTCTCCTGTACTAGCTCTACACTGTTCAATGGTCTCGGGATGCAGTGTATCATAAGTACCATATAATGCAACAACAGTGAAATTGCAAATGTCCTTGGTGAAATCAGAGAATGCATGGACCAGCAGGCAACAAACCAACAAGTGACAAGAAAAAGTGCCAGAAAATGGACTCGCTTTGGTGTCAGCTAAGACTTCAAGTGATGAATAATTGCAAATCACCGTACCTTCGCAGTCCATGTGACCAAGTTCCAACCAAGTAGTCAGTACCCAGTAGATATACAGTTGACATTCCACTTCGTACTTCATCATGTACTGCAGAAGCAGCTGAAACAAATCAGTATAGAATCTCTCAAGATTCCAATAGTATAGCTACATATTCCACAATAATTATATGTGTTGACAAAGTAAAGTCCTTATGCCAGCACCAAGGAGGTGTACTGTGATACGCCTCATCATCCATGATCCATCAAGTTAAGATTGCATTGTGATAGAAACATGAAACAACTAACGGTATTCATGCGATGCATTCACAATTCCACTTCCATTCTACCATTGACAGTGTCACAGTGATCCAATGTTAGCGAAATGGTAGAAGTGGGGAGAGGTACTGTTCCAATCTGAAACCCCAAATGCAAATACAAGCCCTAATCTCTTTGGCTACCAGAACAGTTATCTCTGCTACACAATATACAATTGTGAACATGCAATTTATTTTGAGAGTACTCAAGGAGCGCATCTTTTGCATTAAGAGGAATAAAAGGTTATTTACAGGACAACAAAACAAAAGGAAGCACGGGACAGGGACAGGGAAGACTCTTGAGGAACATGCAATTTAAATTGATTGTAAATAATGAATTACAGCAATAATTTGGCAGAAATCCTAATTTGAATAACCATTTCTGACTGCCCTAATACGCTGAATTCTAAGTAAACATGGCAATAAGTCGAATCCTCCCATCCTAGCATGCAAATTAAGCACATGAGCCAACCAATGTTAAGAAACAAACAGCGCATTAGCCATAGCAACGTATACTGATCTCAGTTTCCAACAAACTAGCGCACATGCCGCGCATCACCTCCACGCCAGATTTTTCCGCTGCACTTGCTCCGATCACTTATGGAGTTTGTGGAGGCACGAATCATCACAATCTAGTGAGATGCTTTACGAAATCACGGGAAACAGTGTAGATCGCAAATCAAATAACACCACTACACCAGCACGGCGCGGTTTCGACACAGAAGCATCCACCAATGGCAATCCGCACGCATGAACCGACGAAGCGGCTCGAAGGACAGCGATTATTACCTGGATTCGAGCGGATATGAGGTGTTTCAGATGCATTTTTAGTAGAACCCGCTCGATTTGGGGTTTTGGGGGTGGACGCGCGACGCGACGCGAGTCTGCGAGGAGAGGAATAGGCGGTCGTCTGGAAATATCGCTGCCGCTGTTGGTTCGAACATTTGGGGAACTCCTCGCGCCGCAGGATATATGCTGTGCCTGTGAACTCCCTCCGTGTTATAAGTTATATAAAAGGTTTAAGAGAGAAGCAGCGGGCTATATTTGTAGCCAGCTGTAATATGGACTCCAACACGCAGTGGCTGTATGACAGGTGGGACCATATATTAATAGTATAGAAAGGAACTATTGCATGAATTGGCTATTAGACTGGCTATAGATATATTGGACCTAGTAGTGGACTACACTATTATTAAACTTGCTCTAAAAAACAAAGCTAAGATTAGATGTGACATATATTCTACATATGTCGAAAAAACAAACCTAGAATCAGATGTGACAATTCTATATATGTCCAGATTTATAGTATTTGAATGTGTTATATCCGGTACTAGGTTGTTTTTTATGGGACGGATAGAGTAGTGCAGTGCAGTGCGCTGGTGTTTTTTTAAAGACTTTTGTGGTGTTTTTTTAAAAGACTTTTGGAGGTGCGCATGCACTTCACAATTACCAGCATATTTATAACAATATTTTTTTAAAACACAATTCAGCTTATATACACATACATACTTATCCTAATCCAAATGAGCACACGTATACCCTGTCCTTATAAATATATTTTAAAACTGAACTGGTATATTTTTAGATTGTAAATTTAACCAAAGCATACGTAGTTTTATGAAATTTACTAATAATAATGATGAAGAAGAAGAATCTGAGTAAGTACGTGTTTAGATTTGTAGCTAAAATTAGTTTCTTTTACAGTAGTATTTCACAGTTCACACCATTGAAAGCGTACTTTAATCACTTCGCTAAGGTCATGAACTTGTATTTTGCCGCTACAGATGGTATATATAGGCTATCTTCGTTTATAAGCGTATTTAGGCTGAGTTCTTATACATGTTCCCAACCTCCACGTTCATACTTCCTAAACTACTAAACAATATTTTTTTAAAAAATAAAATATAGGCAAGTTGTTGCAAAAAAAACATATTAATTTATATTTCAATTTTTAAAGCTTAATATTTGATCAACCATACTCTCATGAGCCATCCCCTTTTTCATGCGGAGGGAGATAGTTCCCAACCGACAGCAGCGAACACGCACTTAGGGTGTGTTTGATAGTAGCGATTGGGCACTTTTTTTCTTTACGAAAAACAGAGTGATGGATTAGCGCATGACTAATTAAGTATTAGCTTTTTAAAAATAAATTAATATGTTTTAAAATATTTTTTACAAAATATTATTTAATAATCTAGGAAGCGTGTGGCGTGAAAAATAAGGGAGTAAAAGTTGGTAGTGCATAACACTTAATAACATTGACCGAATTGATCACAGATTGCATAAAAATATTAAATATTAAATAAGAAAAATGAGAAAAAATATGGACATTATCTATTAAAATCCAGTGGAGGCATTTTTTTTTATTGATATACAAGCGATTAGTTTTCGATATGTAACATATTCCTAGCTAACAAATGAACATGATGACGCGGAAAGACAAAATAACCAATGATCATGGCTATCGTCGTGCTCCTACTCCTTCCGTCTCATTTTAGGTGGAAATGTGGGTCTCCGTGTCTAATGTTTAACTGTCCGCTTTATTTAAAAAATTTATAAAAAAAATTAAAAATTAAGTCACGCATAAAAAAATATTTATGTTTTATTTTTAATAATAATAAAATACTAGCTATAAAAATTTTTTAAATAAAATGGACGGTCAAACGTTATTCACAGAAATCCACGACGACACTTGAAATGGGACGGAGGGAGTACATCAATTCGACTTTTTGAAATTTTCACGAAAAGACAAGACCTGACTTGAAAAATAGATGACTATATAAAGAGGGCAACGAAATTCATCAACTGCAATTTGTGCAAATACACAGTCACACTCATCTCCCTGTTGGATGTTCACAGTCGAGGGCACGTACAGTACGAGTACGCCTACCGTTGGGTCCCTAAAATTGATGGCCCCAGGCTGGCAGCGCCTTGAGATCCCTGCGTACGCCAAACGGGACGCGTGCCTGTAGCAGCAGCAAATCCTCCTGGATCGAATCTCCCAGTGCCAGCGCGGCGCTGCAGTTTCACTGACACCTGGGCCCCACGTGCACGTGGACCCACAAGCAGCGACCGAGTTAAGCTCCGCTCAGCCAGCCGCCCCCACGACTCCACGAGGTGGATCTTTCAAAAAGTAAACGCACAGACAACGACTCTCTCTTCGATGTTCCACTGTGGGATGGGCCCCACGCATCCTCTGGGCCCACATGGAAGTGAAACAGTGGTATTTTAAACGACCGAGAAAGGCGCACCTAGGAGTGACCGTAGCACAGCCCCCCTCCGCTCAGAAAAAAGCCAGCGCCACCGAGAAATTCAAAACGTTGTCGCTGGCAGGTGGGGCCCACACGGTGTGGACCCCTCAGGGCAGTGAGACGGCCGTATATACCGGCACCTGTGGACGGAGGACTCCACCAGTCCAGCTCCCCATGCCGCATCGAGACGAAGCAATGCTGCAATAGATTATTCTCCCCAAAGTCCCTTTCTCTCTCTCTCCTCTCGCCGTCTCGCGATCGAGCGAGAGCCTTTGCCTTTGCCCTCGCCTTCCTCCCTCCCTCGTCTCGCTCTCGCCCTCCTCCTCCTCATCTCATCTCGCGATTGGTGAAATTCTAGGGTTGTGCGGATTTGCTCCCCCGGGCCAACCGGATCCAGGTCGACGAGCGCGCGCGCGCGAGGGGTCTTCAAAAGCTTCTCTTCGGATCGCGTTCGCGTGAGCGCCAGCTATACACTCACTCCGCCGCCGCCGCTGCGAACGACTTGGGGCTTCGCCGTTGGCTACTGGTGAGGAATCGCGCTCCTTACTCGAGCTATCAAACCGCCGCGGCGACTGCTTGCTGTTGGATCACCCGTTCCACTTTGTGCTTGGTGTAGTTTAGCCGAGCGCTTGATTTCGATGCGTCGTAGGAAGGAGGAGCAGGTGTGCGTAACTGGAAGCTATAATGGCGAAATGACACTGTTTGTGTTTGTGCACTTACTATTTTTATTTTTATTTTTATTTTATTTGTGTGCTTGGGTGGGTGGGGGCGGCTGTGATGCTGTTGTGTCAGTTATCGCTTTAGCTGTTTCGCTTTGGGAGATTGGTGCTTGCGGTGCTGGAAGCTCGTAGGATTGCTTTGGCGTATTTAAGCTTTTGGAGGTGGGGGACTGAGGAGTGAGGAGTCGGGATGGGTGTATCAATATATATATTTGCGCCGATGTGCTTTTGCTATTGTTTTCCGTAGTTAATGCGATCGGTTCCGGATTACGTAGTATGTTGCCTTTTGCCTTTTCGCGTTGAGGAGGAGTAGTTGGGTGGTTTTGGGAGATGGTGTTGGCTTGATGTGTTCCACCGTACAGTTCTTTTCCTGCTTCATTTGTGTCTCTCGACGCAGTAATCTAGGAATTCGGAACTGACATATTCGGGTGATGCTTACTAATGTACATGCTGGTTACCACGACTTCTCGGGTGAGTATATGGTGGGATTTGTGTTTATTGTTGTTATGCTGAAAACGTGGTGGTTGTGAAATTGGGTTGTACAGGATGGACTCTGTTCAAGGAATTTGATTTGGGGTAGGATTTGGGGGTGTGTTTTCAACTTTGGTTCTTGTTTGAATTTCTGAAGGTTTTCCGTTTGTTTTGTTAGCTCTTGTAGTGTAATCGCATTGTTATCTTATGGAAGAGAGACATGCGTGTGGAAGCTAGAAAGGGTTGATATGATTAACATGCAGCAATCTTGTTTCTCTTCAGGTCTATATACCAAAAGATAGGCGTATAGTTTCTATAACTTCACTATAGTGCTAATGCTTATAATGGACAACAGCGTGTAGTTCATTATGATTGATCATAGCTGTATTTTCTTCATCAATTTAAAATGTGGTTCTGTTTTTTCTCACAATCAGCTATTGCAGGGTCTAGTCTGAAGTCTGAACATAAATGATGAATCTTCTCAGAATATGGAAGTTTGAGCTCTAAATCCACTTGGTTTGTGAGGTGTTAAGAGCACTGGACAGTGATAGTTGTTACTGTGCAAAATGTTTTGGCACGTACCTGGAATCTCTGCTGCATCACCGGTGAGTGCTTACACTTTTAGTGACCATGTGTTGTGTAAGGTATACTTGTTTGATTCAGTGGTCATCTTGCTATTTCTTTCAGGTGGATACTATTTTAGACAAGGAAAATTTCAAGTTGGAGGACCTTCTTGATGAGGATGAAATAATCCAGGAGTGCAAAGCACTAAACACCCGCCTAATCAATTTGTACTATTTCTCTTTTAGAGTACTGTTTCTCTGTAGTTGTTTTCTTGTACAATTTCTATTCTGGGACACAGTTTTTCCGTTGCATTTTTTTTCCTTCCTTGAGTTGTGATTGATCTTAGAGCGTATGCTGATATTGTTCACCAAATGGATATGTGTGACTATCTATGTTATCTATATGTACTACCAAATGTCTGCTCTGTGAATGCTGTTCATGCCTAAGATAGTAGCATATTACAGGTAAGTATATAGGAGGGAGATCCTCACTAAGCTTGGGTTAAAGTGGAGTACTGTATGATAAGTCATCGAACCTTATTTCAACCAGCCACATGAATGTTTCCTGGCATGTTTATTATCACATTTTCTTTACATTTTTCTTACCGCAATTCTTTTTAATCTGGTGTACGACTTGTGAATAAAGGAGAGGTTATGAATGTGTGGCCAAGTGTACATACAAGAGGAATGGGCGCACATCCACAATATAGCTTTGCTAGTTGAACCACACATAAATTTAATATCCTTTAATTATATGGCACCGGAAGATGATTTGATAATGTGCTATTCATTTATTCTGGTCATTGCAGTCTGCGGGACAAAGTTCAAGTGGAGCAATTACTCCACTACATTGTCGAAGAGGCACCTGAAGATGCTGAAAAGAAGAGGATATTTCGGTATACATGGCTTATGGTTGAATAAAAAAACACTTAATGCAATCCCCACATGTGGAATTCTCACGAATTTTTGTGTGCAGATTTCCTTTTGTAGCTTGTGAAATATTTACATGTGAAGTGGATGTCATAATGAAGACATTAGTGGAGAATGAAGATGTATGTTTCATTTTAGTTTTCTTATGTTAGCTTGATACAATATTATTCTCCTATCATGGTGTACAATTATCTTGTATGACTAATGAAGCCATGCTATCTGTGCAGCTCATGGACTTGCTTTTCTCCTACTTAAAACCTGACCGACCTCATGGGACACTGTTGGCTGGTTACTTTTGTAAGGTACTTTTATGCAACCATTCACGTCTGCAAATTTTTGGTCTCAGCCTGGCTGATTAAATGGTCATTATATACTGCTACCTTTTGCAGGTCGTGATTTGCTTGATGCTGAGGAAGACTCTCCCATTCGTCAATTATGTGCAGGTTTGTGTAGTTCTGCTGTCAGTTGTCAGCTCTTCCTTTGCTCTTTTGTTCGCTCACTGTTCTCCCAAGTTAGCCTTGCCTTCATCTGTCTTTCTTATGCATTTGTATTTACTGTGAAACAGTGGTTTCTGTAGTAAGCAATTTGTGCAACAGCTATTACAGCTAACGCCATTTTGTGAAGCAATGTTTGTTCAGCTGATGTCACTTTTGGGAGAGGTGAATCTAATCCATTTAGGATATAAATTGTTTTAGGACTTAGTGACGTGCTATAAATAATCTAGAGTAATTCATTTTCAGTATAGGGTTTGGAGGATAGTTGTGAGGCTACATAGGGGATGCAACTATATTGACGCAAAGAATCCACTGAAGCGTAGACATGGAAACTCATCTTAAAGCAAGGATGAGCAATTTGGCACATGAGTGGATTAAAGGTGTGATATATGTTTAGCATTAGATTCTTCTAACGAGCAAGGATATTGTTCAAAAGGTCTAAGAAGGACGTGGGCGTGTGGTAGAGCAACAATGCCTTGTATCTCCAAGGCTGTGCTGAAAGAATTTGCAGTTGGTCTTTGCCAAAACTTCTCATGCTGTGATTGTTTCGTTGCCATTAGCCCATTATTTACGTTCTTTCTATAAGATCCACATCCACCTATTGTTTGATGTTGTGCACGGGTGTTAAGATATCAAATCTACATCTGGGGCTGCAACACAAATAGGTGTAGAGTATTAAAGTTGGAATCATCAAAATGACAGTTGGTCATAGAGTAGAATTAAAAACCTGTGACAGTGAACATGCACTTGTAGTTGAGTTTCTCATTTGTCTTAGCTTTACACATGTTGAACATCTGAAACTCATTTTTCCACATCTCTTGTAACCATTCATATTATGTTTAAAGGTTGTACTGTGGAGAGGTGAATCCATACATTGGTGTTCTGTGCATAAATATTACTTACGGATTTGATTTTTATGTGTTGCTTATTCCTGCTGCAGGGCCATCCTGAAATAGTTAGCCAACTTGTTGACCTTATTGGTATAACTTCTATAATGGAGGTTAGCTTTCTAAAGACAAATTTAAATGCAAAAAAAAAAAAAATCATCTGTAGCTTTGGAAAGTCATGGTAACAAATAACATCACTGATTAATCGGCTTAAACAGTTTGATAGCTTGTTGGTTTGTAATGCAGGTGTTGATCCGCTTGATCGGTGCTGATGAAACTATGTATTCTGGTTATGTTGACTCAATGCAATGGTTGGATGACATAAAGGTCCTTGAGATGATTGTTGACAAGTTCAGTTCATCTGTAAGAACTAAAGATTACTTTTAGCATCTCGTCTCACTTTGTCAATCTTCTGCTTGTCTTGTTTATTGTTGCTCCAAACTATTTTAACAATAGGACCGCTGCTTGTTACTTCGTTAATTTCTGGTCAGCATGCATGCTTCCAGTTTGAACGGAAAAATAAGTTAAAACTTCCCTTGGAATTTAAATGATCAAGTACTGTCCTCAAGTACTAACTGGTTACATTCCATTCTTTTGAAGATGGCACAATTTTTATCATATTCAAATGCAGGAAGTGTTGGCTATTTATATGCTGTTAATATATAATAGAAATTTGTGGGTAATGCTTTTTTTTATTAACATACTCTTTATAACTTCTGTTGAAGGATTCTCCTGAGGTTCATGCAAACGCTGCTGAAATCCTTTGTGCGATAACTAGATATGCCCCACCAGCGCTTGCTACAAAAATATCCAGTGCAAGGTGCTTTTCCATCTGCCCATATTGCTGAAATTTTTAAGATGTGTAAAGTCTCTGGGCTTTGTGATAGCAATTTGATATTCAAAACAATTCTGTGTATTCTTTTTACTTCATGGTTGCAGTTTTGTGGCGAGACTATTTCACCATGCTTTTGAAGATTCAAGGCCTAAATCGGTGTTGGTCCACTCATTGTCAGTGTGCATATCTTTGTTGGATCCTAAGAGACTTGTATTAGCTTCTTACCAAGTTTTCCGTAGTCAACTAAGCCATGCAACATTGGTCACTGCAAGTCCAGAGACAGTTGGTGGCATGCTGGATAGCCTAGGTTAGTGGTTCCTTAAGCTGTTATGTCCATATATCTTTTCGTTTGGTGAGTCACTGTGGCTATGGTCCTTTAAAATATACATCCTTTATTGTCATTTTACATTATTTGCTGTCCACAATTAAGTCCAGCTCTTGTTGTGGATTGCTTTTATTAATTCAGAACCTTTACCTGAGTATTATTCAGGAAAGCTTTGTATCTTCATAAAATGGTGTAGCCAATGATAAGACACATATAAAACTTCTGAATACCTCTTTTGAGTAACATGTATACATTCTTCTACTATCATTTAAGCATCCTACATTCAACTATTTCTTTTAGTTCTTATGATTATAAAGTGCAAGTAACACATAAAGATGTATACTCCAACCTCCAAGGCTAATGCACTGAAAGATCTTAATTTCTACCAATGATGTTTAAGGTGATTTGTTGAAGCTGCTGGATGTTTCATCTGCTGAAAATGTTCTGCCAACGACATATGGAGTCTTACAACCTCCTCTAGGAAAGCACCGCTTGAAGGTATGAGTGCTTAATTATATGCAGGTCTGTCGAGCCACAAAGTGCATAGATTACATGGCATAACAGCGATTTGTGTCTATTTGTGTTTGCCAGCATTTTACATCGCTGTTGCACAATTATACACTTTTTTGTCTGCGAAGACCTTGAATATAAATATACTTATCCATACCATTGGTGCCAGATGTCTATTTGACCTTTGATTTCTGTTGTTTAGGTAATTGCTTTACATTTTTCATTGTTATTCTTGATGTTTATTTTTTTTTTCAGATTGTAGAGTTCATCTCCGTCCTGCTCTCAATTGGAAGTGAAGCTGCTGAAATTCGATTGATCCATCTAGGAGCAATCAAGCGTGTCATAGATCTATTTTTTCAGTAAGTTAAATTGCAATGTTGTTTCTCATAAGTTTGTCAAGGAGCTGACATATAATTAATCATTAGGTACCCTTTTAACAACTTTTTGCACCACCATGTGGAGAGCATCATCAGTTCTTGTTTAGATAGTAAGCAGGATCAGCTGATCTGTCATGTTCTTGATGAGTGTAAGCTTGTTACAAGAATTTTGGAAGCTGAGAAGAACTCTGCTCTATCAATAGATTTAACTAAGGTACTAAATTAATATCCCACTCTTTAGTTATTAAACAATTATATTTACTTGCAATTCCCCTTTCAGCACACGGTTCCTTTGGAGGGGAGATTTACACCAAGGATCGGACTTGTTGGTCATATGACACGCATATCTAACAAACTCATTCAGCTGGCTAAGACCAACAGCATAATTCAATCACATTTGCAGGTCTGTATTCGATTATGCATAGGGAAACCTTCGTATTGTTTACATCCCCGACATGTTAGTGGTTTTATTAATGGTCCCTTGCTAATTATCTGATGGATCCCTAGACAAGTGGTCGACATGAATGGTTCTTGCATACAGAATATCTGACGGTTTGCATTAAACTTGGGTTAACCCATTAGTGTTCTGAATGATACTTCCCTTATAATACAGGAAATTAAAGTTAAACATGATCCAAGGTGACATGTCTTAACCACACTGTCTGTTGAACATAATGATTACGTGAAATATCCAATACAACAATCATTATGTTTATTACGGGCCTCGTAGCTTCTTAAATATTTATTGGTTTGTTTTTCTATACAAGCTCATTCTTGCAAATTTGATTGTGTGATATGCTTTTGAAAATTCTAGTGGCAGCATTCTTTGTTTGACTCACTTGATTTGGTTCTTTCAGCAAAATTCTGGGTGGGCTGAGTGGCATGCTGGAACCCTAACTAGGCGTAACGCAGTAGAAAATGTTTACCAGTGGGCTTGTGGGTAAGTACCATGTTTAATTCTTCTATGTTAATCATTTGCAATCTGTATGTATAATTTTCAACGAATAATACCATATTTTTTCTGTTTGAATTCTTCTTTATTTCTGCCTGTTGTCTCCTTACGAACCACTTTGACTGTGCTGTGCTGAAGGTAAAAGATAAAAACCACATAATTCTAAGAATATGGCTGCACGTGTGGTCCACTGTGTCAGTGCTGCCCTGATCTCTAAGAGTGTATTAGGCATTGATAGATTTCTTGGCAGTTGCCACTCCATTTTCTCAGAGAAGATATGGTCAATAATGTTTTATTTTGGAATAATTAGGTAATTCATTTTGATAGTAGCACAAACAACTATTAGTCTATTACCACCATATGCCATTAGAAGAGAGATGATTTAATTTCCATTGAGCTTGAGCTCCAACTTTGTCTATTTTAGCTCCATGTATATACTATGGTCAACCCCTGAAAATTTTAGTTTTACAAATGGACAGATGACTGTTTTTGTGATGAATTTGCACAGTATAATAGTTCATCAGATGGTAAGTTCAAGCTGAATGTGGCAGTTTTACTCATTACTTCCTCCGTTTCATATTATAAGACTTTCTAGCATTGCCCACATTCATGAATGTGGGCAATGCTAGAAAGTCTTATAATATGAAACGGAGGGAGTAATTATTATGGAGAAACAGATAGGTTATGTTTCCAGTGCCAATTCATTAATAATTTAGGATCAGAATATATGTCATGCATGTTCATATAAGTTATTGGGGTTTACTCCAGACTTCATATCCTGCGCACAACTTAGCTTGCTTTCTACATGCCTTTGACATCTTCTGGGGAAAAAGGATCTGCTAAATACTGTATCATTTATCTGGTCATAGCCGGCCAACAACACTGCAGGATCGAGGTAGGGACAGTGATGAAGAAGACTTTCGAGATAGGGACTACGATGTTGCTGCGCTTGCTAGCAATTTGAGTCAGGCATCTAAATATGGTATTTACAGTTATGAAGATATTGATGAGGTCAGCAGTTGAACAAAATTCATTCTATTAAGATATACTTCCTCCGTTTCACAATGTAAGTCATTCTAGCATTTCCCACATTCATATTGATGTTAATGAATCTAAATAGATATATATGTCTAGATTCATTAATATCAATATGAATGTGGGAAATGCTAGAATGACTTACATTGCGAAACGGAGGGAGTAGTTAATAACTACTCCCTCCGTTAAACTTCACTTCTAGTCTCTACCATTAGTCCCAAAATAACTTCATTTCTATCCTCTTACAGTTTTACCTACCCTCGGTTCAAAAATCGATGAGCTTTATTCTTCAATAAGCCTTACCAACTCCTTACCTAACCATCCACCCACCAATACTACCTTTTCTATCTCTACCTTGTTTTGCACACCCAAAACTAAAAATGAAGTTATTTTGGGATGGAGGGAGTATGTTTGCATTATTAGTCTTGGATTGATTCTGTATTGTTTTTAGTTTGATCTGCAAAGTTGTATTCTCTAATATGGGCCCACTAGTGTACATTGAAGATTCACTCAAGAGATTCTGAGTCCTAAGAATTCCACCTGAAATGCTGGATTTATGTTTTTTTGGGAGGCTAATTTTCTAACTATCCAATTGTGGACCTAAGAAGTGTATTTTAGTTTGTCTTTTAGATGCAACTATGAAAGAAATTTACACATGCATATATATTTGACGAGTTACTCTTTGGTGGGTGATATATGCAGGATCAAGTACCACATGAGCGAGATGATGAGGTATGTTCACCTTTTTTGCTTAGGTTTGGGCATCCTTACATGCTATATATCAAGTTGACAAGATTGCATTTCCTGATTCATACAATGTGAGTGCATGCTCTAATTTTTACTTACTTCCATAGGACGTATATTTTGACGATGAATCTGCTGAAGTGGTTATTTCCTCTCTTCGTCTTGGTGATGAACATGACAGGTATTTTCTAGTCTATGCTCTTTGTATTGTATGTGCTCTTTCGTAAGTTCATTTAAATGCTCGCAATAAGGATTGGCTGATGAATAATATGCCTTGCAGCAACTCCTTGTTTACAAATTCCAATTGGTTTGCATTTGATGAGGATAAAGCACTGAACGGCGAGGTCAACCCAGAAGCTTCCCCATCCCCAAATTCAGAGATATCTTCTCCAAATGTTGATGATGAGAATGATGAAGTCATTCTTACTGAGGTTACAGATGGCAGAAAGGGTTCAGAGTCACTTTTAGCAGTCGACTTGAATGAAGAATCTAGTCACACAGGCTTGACAAATGTCTCCATTGATAAATTGGAAGATGACATCAGACCACCAACTCCAGATGTAAAAGAAAGCCCACCTGAATTTGTGGAATGGAGGGAGGAAGAAGCAGAACCTGCTGACGTACCTGAGAACGACACAGCAGTTCCAAATGGCGAGGTTGGTAGTTTGGATCAGATGGATGGAATTGAGGATGTCATGTCTGGCACAACTGAATTAAGAGTTGAAAAGGAAATTGAAGTTTTGTCTGGAACCTCGGTACCTGAGAGCACAATAGGAGAACTATTACCAGGTTCAACGGAAATTAGTACAACCAGGCACCCTGAACCTGTTGATGATAGGAATCCTATGGAGCCCCCTATGGGTGAACAAAAAGCAGAAAGCTGATGAAAAATCAGGCGAAATAGAAACAGACTTGTGGGAAAAGGTGGATGTCATAATGATGATTATGGATGTGCAGGATGCATGGGGAACTAGTCAAACCATTCATTCATGTATAATAGAACTGCTGATGTATTGATCTTCTGCCCCTGCATGCATCATACAACTGCTGACCATGCAGCATTCTCTCATGGAGCTGCTTAAGTTTTCATATCTTCGCCAATATGCTGGCAACATTCGAATGCGGAATGCTGAAAATAGCCAGCTCTCATTCTTAAACGCGTAGTGTGATCTGCAGTCTGCTCGTGTCACCGTGGTAAATACTAGTAACTGATTGGTGATCTGTGGTTTCGATGCTTTAGTTTCTGTAGTTGGTGCTGTTAGCACAACAATTTTGACTCGGATTCAAGCCGATGAATGTTATCATATTATTCATGATTTATTTTGTAAACAACTAAGAACATCAATATTATTTTCCCATGTACTTCATGTGTTTTTCATGTTATCGATTTGATAATTTGTACGAATTCGATTCTCGGCATTAACATATCGACGTGAAGAAATGGCTAGACGGAATCTGCAATCAGTTTGGTTTCTGCCCCCTTCTCGATACAAATGAGCAATGTATTCATATGAAACATGGTCAAATAAACGTGAAGAGATCGAACACCACGATCACAGAAACCCCCCCCCCCCCCCCCTCTCCTATTTTGCTCTTGCTCCCATCAGGAATACTTCTGGTGCGGCAATTGTGAATAATTGCGATCCGCCTCATCCGAAAAAACAGCAGCAGAAGCCAGAAAATCAACACCCGGCGCAGAATGCCCACTTCTTCTGCAAAGAAACCAACCAGCAAAAGTCATTTCAAACAAGAAAAGATCAAAACGCAGCCCAACGTGGTCGATCGCTGCGTACCTTGACGCGCTTGGGCGGCGTGTGTTGCTGGTAGCTCTCGGCGGGCTTGAATTCGGGTCTGTAGCCGCCGTCGTCGGTGCTCCGGAAGGCCGGCGGTATCCCCACCCTGGCGTTCCCGGGGCCGGTCGTCTTCTTGTCGTCGCGAGCCTTCTGGAATATCACCGTGAAGCCCTCCGCCGACGCCGGATTCTTCACGTCCCACTCCCCAAACTTGGGCAGCGCCCGGCCCTTGTCCTGCAAATGGAAAAAAAGATCTCCGATTACGACGCAAACGAAATTTGAAGAGCGAGTCGGTGAGAGGACGAGAGGATCACGCACCATCGTCGTCATGGTGGCCGAGAGACGAGAATGACGCCCGGCCGGCCGCCGGGGACGACGCGAGGGAGGAGGGAGAAAAGGGCCTTTAACCAGCAGAAGAAGTGGAGGTAAAAAATAGACGGGAGAGGGGGGGGGGGGGGGGGGGGGGGAGGAGGTCGCCCTTGCTTTATACTGCGGAGAGGCGCCTCACAAAGTCACAAACCGCGGTCCCGACATGTCCGCCCGCGCGCGGGAACGACGACGACGACGAAGCCATTCTTCCTCGCTACGTCACGTCACCCGTTTGATCGATCGCTTGTGGATTTTTTTTTACATTTGAGCCCTTTTTGAAAACTTATTTTATAATTAAATTCTTAAATAAACTTATTATGTTAACACTGAGGTTCAATATCTCACCCTCATTCTCCTATAGAAAGTAAGGGCTTATTTGGTTTAGTACCCTACCAATATGTTGTTAGTGCTAAACTCTAGACAAGTTTCGGCACTATCAATAGCTTGGTAGGGTATAATTGTAAATGAGTGTCTTTAAATTTATGCCAATGAGAGCCAAATTTTAAATTGTGGTGAAGAATATTCAAAATTTGTGCCAAATTGAGTATAGACATTACCAAACATTTGGCTTCAAACCAAATCATCACATTTACTATTTAAACTACCAAAAAATTGGTATGATAATATTTTGGTATCAAACCAAAAAGCCCCTAAGTCACAGATGTAAAACTAAGCCAATGTCATTGGCGCCAAAGACACTAGCATAAACGACCTATTTGAAGATTTTTTTACATTTTAATCCTTTTTATTTTTTTACAAATAGGTCCTCAACACCGATTCTCTTAACAGTAGTGACTTAGCTTCTGCGGAAAGGGAGGGTGTCGGTGCCAATATCATTAGGACAGTGACATGAACCTCAATGTCGGGGTCACTGACACCGAGAGAAGGGTTCGTTTCTTTAATAAATTTTTCAAGAGTCTATTTGTAAAATACTACCTCCGTCCCATTTTAAGTGCGGTTATAGATTTCCATCTCCAACGCTTGACCGTCCGTTTTATTTGTCAACAAGAATGGCAGATGGGGCCCATATGTCAGTGGGTTCCACAATTTTTTCTCGTGTGAATGACAAATGAGTCCCACATATTTTTTTAAAAAATTCCAATGTCACATAAGCGCCACGCCAAACACCACATGAGACGAACACCAGGTCAACAACGTCACGTCAGTGAAACCGTTCTCTAAAACCGTCGAGCGAGTCAAATTGCACCAGTTTCAATAGTTCGGGAGTCAGGATATCCGATATTGTGGATTAGGGATACAAATCATATCCACTCACTTACTAAGGGACTCAAAGTGAACTTATTCCCCGATGAAACCTACATGAGGAGGTCCAGCCCGGTCTGGCCCGGCCCAAGCTACAGCCCACAGACACTGGTGGCCCCGTGGCCTGGCGGCGGGCAGGGACAACCCTAGCAGCAGGTGCCGCCATATAAAAGGATCGCCCGTGCGGTCTCGCCTCCCCCATTACCTCCCCGCCCGCGCACCTCGAGCCCCCAGGTCCGCCTCGCCTCTCCGTCGCTTGCCGCCGCCCGCAGTGGTCGCCGGCCTCGCGGGGCTTCGCCGGTGTCGCTTCCTCGTTTGGGTAAGTCGCTCCTCACTCCCGCGTGACTCTACTTCGGTGAATTTTTGGTGTGGGGTTGCGCCGGGGGGGGGGGGGGGGGTTGGTAAGGCTAGGGTTTAGGGTTTATGGGAATAAGGAGTGGAATGTTTTCGGATGGTAGCCTGTTGGGTATGTAACTCGGAGCGTAGGTGTTCTTGATTTCTAGCTGGTGGATGGAGTTCAAAGCTATTTTGTTTTCCTGAACAAAGGGATGGTTTGTTTTAACCGACCGCTTCCTGCTTATGTTGGTCTGCTGGTAGAATCCATGGTGGTATGTGAATATGCTTGTCCAAGACTACCAGCAGTTTATTCATTGCTTTGGAAGGGAACTTTTTTATTTATTTGCATACGATGATTGTTGTTCGAGTAGTAGCATATACACTTAGCACGAGCTGCCTCTATCTTTCATCTTTACCAGTTTACCAAGTCGCACATTCGCTCGACTCTAACCATAGTATTATACAGTGTTGAAGTTTGTAGTTTTTGGCGTAAAAATTTGAGTATAAATAACCGTCTTCTTTCAATGCAACTTGAGCCGTGCCTTCTCACCATCTCTACTGTTGGATGACCGTCATATCTGAACTTTAGAAATATACATATTAACAATACGGGTGACGGTGGTGTTCTAGTGTATCAATTGGGTGGTTTACATGACTTTTTAAACCAATATAAAATTCAAATATATATTTGAGCCGTTACATATGGTAAACTCATTGTTATCCCCTTTCCACTTGTACTTCATGTAAAGCTATCAACATTTTCCTTTTTATTGTAGTACTTATTCGAAAACCTTTTCAAATTATTATACTTATGTAAGTTCTTATAATATAAGCCATGCAAGTTCTAAAAATACCAATTTCTCAACTCTCATCCATATCTAAATAAGCCACAGATCCATTTATAAATAAGTTTTACCATTTTGCAACAGTGATGTCAAATTAAGGGCTTGTGCAAAATGATTTTATAGAAAGGTCAAATTGTAAGATTAAACTGGCATCTACCCTCACGCCTCTTGCTGTTGCTCATGATCATCTCCCCGTCACTCGTTGCTCCTGTCTTGGCTCTGGAGGCCTCAGGAACATTTGCAAGCACTTCCTTTCTTATATGTACCTCTATCCAACGGTAAATCCTGTTTTACTGTTAGCATCCAATGGTTAATATTATTTGAAAGATGTGGCACATCCATGTTACATCATTGGATTCACTTTTCCATAGTTAAGATGGGGTGCACTGCTGGTGGTATACATTTATGCTTCGTATATTTGTGATGCGTTAATCTGTAGTTGGTCTTGAGAATCTAGGCTTTGGATTTTCCAACGAGGGTCTTTTTGTTTGATCAGATTTTGATCTGGCCTACAGCTTGAATTTTTGTTCCTTCCAAGATTGGGTGTCTGGTCTTTTCTTTGCCATGAGGAACCCGTTTATTTACCAACGAATTAGTTACACTAATCCTTATTTGTCTAAACCTGCTCTTTGCAACTAATATTACTACAGCATCAATCTTATTCTAAAAACAAATAGGGTTCATCTAAATTATGATCTTCAATCCTACATTACCACTTGTGTTCTTATTGTTATAGTGGTGTTAATGATATATTATATTATTGTGATTTGTTTTGCTAAACAGCATCATCTGCTTTTGTAGAATTAATTAAGCAATACTTAATATGGGCAAGTCAAGCAAGAAATCTGCTGTTGAAGTTGCACCTACCTCTGTCTCAGTCTCAGAGGGGAAATCTGGGAAGAAGGGTAACATTTGTATACTCTTGCCTCTCATGTCTTATTGTTTATTGCAGTTGTTCAGTTCTATCTAAAATATTTTTTATAACAAGCAGGAAAGAGAAATGCAGAAGATGAGATTGAGAAAGCTGTGAGTGCCAAGAAACAAAAGACTGTACCTGAGAAGGTTGTGCCCTCAAAGGAGGAAGCCAAAAAAGTGAAGAAGCAGCCCCCACCGAAGAAGGTTGAGAGCAGCAGTTCTGAGGAGGATTCTTCAGAATCTGAAGAGGAGGTAACTAGTTCAATCTTCCTCAATGTAGCTTGCTGATATTCTCTTAATCTGACTTCTGTTTAGAGTCTTAAAGTTCAATATAGGTATTGTATATCAGATGATTGATTGCTTTGCTTACTATTATAAGATTCATGGTATTTGTGACCTTGAATGCTCAGGATTAAAATTGGCTGATATTTTCTCCGACCACCTGTTTTATCTCAGTAGCTTGCACTATATCTCAGTATTTCTCCTATATTTATACAACTTTTATATTTTACTATTTACTATCTCGTTTGACTTTCTTCTTGAATGCCTTGGGCTAAAGTGTTATTACAAATGTTTGCTTTGAGGAACTAATGAATTTTTTGGAGGAACTAATGAATCAGTAGAAGTAGCAGAAATTGTATTATTATCTATATGCTGTCAAGCTGTAATTTTGACCTCTGAGATTGAATAGTTTGAACATTGGTTAAACAGTAGAGGTTTCCTCTTTTGCCTCAGTCTCATATGAAAATAGGTCATTTCATATTGAAGATGCATGTTTTCTTTCGTTAACTGTTTATTTTGTGTAGTTTCGTGTGTTCCAAATTATAATGAACATGGAGGTTTTTTTTCTTTGCACTACTTTCTTCCTATTAATTATTTTCAAAATTCTTTGCAGGTAAAGGCCCAACCAAAGAAGACTGTCCAACCGAAGATGGCTGCACAACCTGCTAAAGAGGAGTCAAGTGATGATAGCTCCTCAGATGATGTATGCTTTTTTTATCTGTTTTTTGCGAGTGGGTTTTGTTTACTTTCGTTGCTAAGAAGCTTATGGTTTACTTTTTATTTTTCTAATCCAGGAGCCTGCGAAAAAACCTGTTGCTCATCCAAATAAGGCTGCACTTTCTACCAACAGTAGCAGCAGTGATGATAGCAGTGATGAGAGTTCATCAGATGATGAACCTGTGAAAAAGCCTGCTGCCCCTTTGAAGAAGCCAGTTGCACTTGCTACCAATGGATCAAAAAAGGTTGAGTCAGACAGCAGCAGCTCTGATAGCAGCTCTGATGAGGAGTCTGATGAGGATGATAAAGTGAGTATTTGTTTCCCATTTTAACTTGGAAGGACAGTATTCATTGTTTCTTTCTCTTCATTCATCATTGGCCAAACCTATTGTGCTGTACCATCTCTATTTTGCTATCATGAATATGATTTGTAAAATTTGAGATTTTATTACTACCAGCTATATTAATTTCTTGTTTGATCTATTCTTTGTCTATGTGCATATCATCTGCATATGCATTATTGTAAGATTTAATATCCCCTGATTTTTAATGCTCTTGGTTCTGAAGCTTTACATCTTACACCAACAGTTCAGCGGAGCTCATAAAGTTATATGTTCTGTTTCAGTATTTTGTGAATTTCGTATCATCAATTATATCGGTCATATGATACATTATTATGCTAAATATATGAAGGACAGTATGTATAAAAGGCAGTTCGATGTGCTTGAATTTCTACCAAATCTTTGAATTGAACACATCTGTTTGGTTGACTTGAAGCGTTGCAATTTCTACACTGTTCTTCTGTTTCTCTTCTTGGTTCTTGTTCGAGAAAATCTTTTTGTCTCATTACACTAACAAGCTTGTTGCATATCCTTGATTTCAGAAAACTGCTGCTCCAGTGAAGAAACCTTCAGTTGCTGCTATACAAAAGAAGACCCAGGAGTCTGACAGTTCTGATAGTGACTCTGATTCTGAATCAGATGAGGTAAGCGACCATACAATTTGTGTTGCACTGCTATGTAAGATTCCAAGTGCTCGGGTGGCACACAGCTATTGCTTCCCTTCTCCTGATATTATGACTTAATATTTGGAGTGTTGATAGAAGATGTTTACATAAACTATGTTTCTTGATCTGACTAGAGCAATATCTACAGGATGTGCCGACTAAAGCACCAGCAGTAGCCAAGAAAAAAGAAGAATCCAGTGAAAGCTCTGATTCTGAAAGTGATTCAGACTCTGATGATGAGGTGGGCACCTTAATACTGTTATACTGATGTTGACAGAGGCTTTGTTATCCATAGATATTTTTTTTTGTATGCAATTACATTGCCTGTGAATTTCCAGGATAACACTACTAAAACAATTATTCCTGCTGCCAAGGCTGCTGCTGTTAAAAAGGAAGAAGAATCCAGTGATAGCTCAGACAGTGACTCTGAATCTGAGTCTGATTCTGATGAAGTACGTGTGCCAGCACTTGTTACTTTTGATTACTAATTGTTGTGCAATATTAAAATCTTACCCAATGTCTTGCAGCCAGCAAAACCTACTATTCCTGCAAAAAGGCCACTGACAAAAGACACAAAGAAGGGACAAGTATGCTTTCTTTTTCTGAAGTTTGTTTCCAAGTACGAGTAAAATTGTCTCGTGCTATTTTTCCTGTGATAATCTTGGCCTCTTGGGGGTACACCTCTTTGCAGTCCAAGGATGAATCTGAAGATAGTTCTGATGAGAGTTCTGAGGAAAGTGATGATGAACCTCCGCAAAAGAAGATTAAGGTACTTATTTTTCTTTTTGTTTTGCACATTTTAATGTTTTTTTATTCATGATTACATTTGCTATCTCTTCGGACTCCAGGATTCTACAACTTCTGGTACTACCAAGCCTTCCCCTAAGGCTACCAAGAAAGAAATCAGCAGTGATGACGAAAGTGATGAAGATGACAGTTCTGATGAAAGCTCTGATGAGGATGTTAAGCAAAAACAAACTCAAGCTAAGAAGGTGGTCTGCAGACTTAAGACGCCTAGGTTTTTCTCATTTATGTATGTGGTTACTCTTTAACTCTATGTTAACTTGTTGTTGTCTGAAATTGTAGCAAGCACCAGTTGCACAAGAGAGTAGCAGCTCCGATGAATCTTCTGAAGAAGATAGTGACATGGAAAGTGATGAACCAGCAAAAACTCCCCAAAAGAAGGTACTGTATATTGTAGAATTCGTGCATATGATTTCTTTGGACATCACATTGTTCTTCAACTATAGCAGTTTTATGTTAGTAAAAGCTTCTTTATCCTTCAGGAAACTGCTGTGTCTGTTGGTTCGAATAAGTCTGCGACAAAACTGGGACAAGAGGAAGTATGTTTCCACTCTTGATACTGTTATTCTGCAATGTTATCTTTTATGTTTGATGTTTGTTGGACAATCAGTTTTAACCTCATTAATTGCAGCCAAAAACGCCTGCCAGCAACCAAAATCAAGCTACCGGGTCAAAGACTCTTTTTGTTGGAAATTTACCATACAATGTGGAGCAAGAACAAGTGTAAGTTTGTGAAATGTGTTAATAATTCCTTCTGTCTCAAAGCTATGTCTGCTAATTTCATTGTTCACTTCCTGTAGGAAGCAATTTTTCCAGGAGGCAGGTGAAGTTGTTGATATTCGTTTCAGTACCTTTGAAGATGGGAACTTCAGGGGCTTTGGACATGTTGAATTTGCCACAGCGGAAGCTGCTAAGAAGGTCAACATCCTCATCAATATTTTTTGGTGACTTATTCAGTATATATTATATTGGTTCCATGGACATGAAGAAAGCAGTTTATTGCCACCAAGTTTAGCCAATCAAACTTATTAGCCATCAATTGTTTTATTTCAGGCACTTGAACTTGCTGGTCATGACCTGATGGGACGGCCGGTCAGGCTTGACCTGGCTCGTGAGAGAGGCGCGTATACTCCTGGCAGCGGGTAATTCCTTATCTTGTGTTGTGTGCATCAGAAAAGAAAAAAAGAATTCAAATATGCTTTGGAAAAGATCGTTGTTTGTCTTTCGCAATGCAAATGGGGCCATGATAGTTTTGTATAATTGCTCAGGAGGGACAATAGTTCTTTCAAGAAGCCTGCTCAAAGCTCAGGAAACACTATATTTATTAAAGGCTTTGATACTTCTCTTGACATACACCAGGTAAGTTCCATTTTATCCTCACGTTGCTGTATTAGTAATTTTTACTGATTGTGTTGTCTACTTTTCTTTTTCTGAACATGCACTATATGTTTCATCTGCTTATTTTCTTTACTAGATCCGGAATTCGCTTGAAGAACATTTTGGCTCATGTGGAGAGATTACACGGGTTTCAATTCCAAAGGATTATGAAACCGGTGCAAGCAAAGGGTCAGTTGCCTCTGTTACGTTTATTTAACACATCACACTTTGTTAATGCCCTTTGTGGAACACAGTATTCTCTTCGTTTTTGACCCCTGCACTTGGTGTAGCCCTATCTATTATCGTCACTGACATGTGGCTTGCTTCCTGATGCAGGATGGCGTACATGGATTTTGCGGACAACGGTTCCTTGTCGAAAGCATACGAACTGAATGGATCTGACCTCGGTGGATACAGCTTGTATGTTGATGAAGCGAGGCCTAGGCCCGATAACAACAGAGAGGGTGGCTTCAGCGGTGGAAGAGACTTTAACAGCAGTGGGAGAGGAGGAAGACGTGGTGGACGTGGTGATGGTAGCCGTGGGCGCGGTGACCGTGGACGTGGTAGAGGCTTTGGTAGGGGTGACAGGGGCCGTGGTGGACGGGGTACACCGTTCAAGCAGAGTGCTGGTACACCCAGTGCAGGTAAAGCTGCCATACACCAAATTGCTATTTACCCAGCTTTTCTACTTGCTGCTTGGACTTGATGTAGGATAAGTGGAGCTGTCATAATTAATACTATTTGCTTTCTTATCTGCAGGAAAGAAGACAACATTCGGTGATGACGACTAGACGAACAATTTGAGCCGATTTTGTTCTAGTACTGTAGTAATCTCCATCTCCATCCTCCCCTATATGCGATTCTAGCGAGCCTTGAATTGGCTACCTCCGGACTTTTACATTCTAGCCGTGTTATGTACTTTGTTGGCAGTTGGAACCGTATTGGTAAATTTGCCCGACAGATTTGGCAATTTTGGAACCTCTCGACTTACGTAATCATCATTCTTATCATAATATAGTGCTTTGTGGCTTAATGGCACTGTTATCTGCTTCCGAAAGTTGAAGTTCCGCAATGATGGATTTTTGAATGCTTCGTAATTTTGTCTTCTCGCTCGTCATCATGCTGTAATTGTACACTCACCTATGGTAATTTTGGCTTCCGTCAAGCTGTACTCGCCGTCACAAGTGCTATCGATTTTAGGCCATAGCCGTCGAAATCAAATTGTGGACTGGAAAGAAAACGTCTTCTCAGTAAAGAAAAGTTGTCTCCTTTTTGAAATAGTTAACATATCCTTCATAATACTCGTCAGACCGAAATCTGTGACATTCAAATTGACACAATTAATTGGTTTATAACCGACGGGTTTGGTTTTTCCGTCAGTGCAGCACAAGCACAAGCTGGCTCAATCGACTCCATCCATCACCTTCTGCTGTCTCCATCTCCACGTGTATATCCCCCGTCCCACCTTGCGCATGCGCAAAGCCCTCGATGCGATGCGACGAGGGTTTGCCGCCGGAGACGCCGAAGAGTGGCGGCGCGCATCTCTGCGCTCCACCTCTGGCGCCTCTTCTTGCAGATGCGCTGAGGGGTGGAGGGGCTCGCCCACCACATGTTCGAGGAAATGCCTTGCCGATACCGGAGCAACTTCTGTTCTGTCTCCATCTTTGCGGGCTCCAGAAGTATTGAGCTTGGCTGCTAGATGGGCAGAAAAGTGAAACCAATTTGGACTATGGTGATTCGTAGCAGGTATGCTTTTTATCACCAAGTTGAGAAAATTATATATCGTAAAGGCTGGCTTTACTCACAGGAAGTGGCTATCATGTCGGAGACGAATCCTAATAAAGTATGAAGTGGTCTAATCAAATTTCTGTACCCCGCTGAGAAAAGAGGGAAATTTGGTAGTAGCATTTTAATACGGTTCAGAGTGATTGCAGATCTAGCCCTTCGCCATCCAAATTAACACACTTTATTAGGTGACGGTGGGTGATCAACATTTTGTTTATGAGGAGACGGCAGCGCAGAAACCGAGCTTGGGCATTTCTATATCATATCTGTTCGCCACGCGGAGCGCCTTTTCTTGCCGTCTCCCCGCTCCACCTGCTTCCACACCAAGCAGGGCGGCTGGGGCGTTCTTGCTGATTCACGATGGAGCTTGTAGCATACAGACAAATCACCATCCCATCTTCTGTCAAATAATTTGCAAAAGATTGGGACAGTGAAACTGTGAAAGTGCATTCCCGGATTCAAAGCCAAAGACTAGTCGCCTCAACCATGTGATACCGATGGCCTTTGTAATGTTCTCTCTCTCTCTGCTGCTTGTACCCTAGTGCTCGGGAGTACTTATCCCTATCCAATACGGTGCATCCGGAGAGTCTAAAATATCTGTTCTTTTTTCAGCTAGTTCTTTTTTATGAAACTGCCTCGAAGACTCGCAGACCTTAGCCCTATCATCACAGTGAATTCAGACACGGCATTGGGGTAACTGTTACTTCCTCTATTCCATAAAAAACCAATCTAGTACTGAATGTGATACATCCTAGTACTAGAATATGTCACATCTAGTCCTAGATTAATTTTTTATGGGACGGAGGGAGTATACAACTTTGATGTATAATTTTTTATTCAAATTTATTGTTGATGACTTTTTCAGTTACTAAAACCATGTGTTTTTCGTTACTAAGAAAAGTACATAATAGTGTTGTTCTGTGTGGTCACAACCTAATATACATCTATTTTCTTTTAACAGTGGAGGGGAGACTTCTCTCGGGTCTACTGGTGTGTGTGTGTGTGTGTGTGTGTGTGGGCGCGCGCGTGCGTGTGTCATAAGTAGGTTAGTGTGAGCGCACTGGGTGCAGCTTCGAACTTACAAGTCAGTTCCCACAGTTTCACGGCCAGCTGTTATTATTAGTTCATCTGGGGCCTCTGTGTTAGTTGAAGCTAGCTACCAACAGAGTTACTTGGAAAAGTTCACTGTTTTTGCTTCCTGCCTTCCTGGTAGTTTCTTTCGGCCTTTCTGATGCATCATCATTCTCCCTTTCTTTGAATCCATCTGTTTGGTTTCTCCTTTGTGCAACCCCAGCTTCTGCTGCTGCCAACGCCTTGGTGTGGTGAGAAATGATGTGGTTAGTTGGCAGTGTGGTGGATGCTGCGATAGGATGCCTGGTGCAAAGCATCCTTGGGAGCTTCTTCACTGAACAGATGGAAGCCTGGACTCATGAAATTGGGCTTGCTGAAGATATCAAGAAGCTGGAGTTTGAGATGATGGCTGTGGAGAGGGTGCTTGCTGCTGCCGAGGGAAGAAGTATTGACAGCAAGCCACTAGCCGAATCACTGGGAAGTCTAAGAGAGCTGCTTTATGATGCGGAAGACGTTATGGAGGAGCTCGACTACCACCGGCTGAAACATCAGATCGAAAAAGGTTCATGACTTACACTGTCTTGCTCTATGCTTTCTGCTTCTTTCTTCTTTCATATATGTACTTGAGAGCAGCTAAATGACATAGGCATCACATTTGTATTCTGTTGATAAGTTCTGATATAGTTTCAAATGATTTAACCATTGTTAATTATTATCAGTTACAACTTTGTACAGGGGAACATCTCCTTTTTGCTTAGGAGGTTATCCTTTCTGGTTCCCACAATAAACTGAGTTTGCTTTTGCAGGTGAAGGCTGCAGTGCTGCTGCTGGTAATAATCCTGGGACAAACTATGCTGCTTCATCCATTTCATCTTCTGCTTATCAACTAATATGCAGTGCAAGACAAAAAATTACTAGCTGGATCTCATCTGACAGAAAAAGGAAGCGAGAAGAGGAAGAGCCAACTGATAGCACCATGCTACCTCTTGAGATCAAATGTGACTTTTCTAAGAGAATCAATAGAATAGTGAACAGTTTGCAGAAAACTGGCAATTCTGTTAGTGGGGTTCTTCAGCTAGAGATCTCATCCCGAGGTTTGACATCAAATCAGAGGCATATAATGGCCAGGAACACACGCCTGACAACTTCTGTTCCTATTGAACCCAAGGTGTATGGGAGAGATGCAGATAGGGACAGGATAATAGAGATGTTAATAAATGGGGGCTCTAGTGATCTCCTTGTCCTACCAATAGTTGGCATTGGTGGTATTGGAAAGACAACACTTGCTAGATTTGTATACCGAGATCAGAGGATTATTGATCATTTTGATTTCCAAATATGGATTTGTGTATCCACTAATTTCAATGAAGAAAGGCTAACGCTTGAGATCTTAGAGCATGTATGTAAGGATAGACAAGAGTACAGAGGTGTTACCAGTTTCAATGTACTACAGGAGATTCTTTTGAAGAATATTAGAGGCAAAAGATTTCTTATCATATTGGATGATATGTGGGAAGACAGGGACAGTAGTGGATGGGATAAGCTGTTAGCTCCATTAAAACGTAATCAAGTAACCGATTGTGTGGTGCTAGCAACAACTCGAAGAAACTCGGTTGCACAAATGATAGGAACAGTGAATGAATTCCAAATCAGTGGTCTGGATGAAAAGGAGTTTTGGCTGTTCTTCAAGGCATGCGCATTTGGTAATGAGGCCTATGAGGATCAGCCTAGTTTGCAATCTATTGGGCAAAAAATTGCTAAAGCACTAAAGGGCTGCCCACTAGCAGCAAGAAGTGTCGGTGCACTTTTGAACAGAGATGTTAGTTATGAACATTGGAGGACAGTTCAGGACAAATGGAAGTCTCTTCAAGTGAAAGATGATGACATTATACCTATCCTGAAACTTAGTTATGATTATCTACCTTTCCACCTTCAGCGTTGTTTCTCCTACTGCTCTTTGTTTCCCGAGGATTGCCACTTTATTGGAGAGACTTTGGTCCAAATTTGGATATCTCAAAGTTTTGTGCAATGTGAAGATGCAGGTAAGGCATTGGAGGAAACAGGGTTGGAATATTTGGCTACTTTAGTAGATTTTGGTTTTTTCCAAAAAGTTGGCTCAGAATATGCTATGCATGATCTAATGCATGACTTAGCAGACCAGGTTTCATCAAATGAATGCACCACAATAAATGGATTGCAGTCTAATGTAATTAGACCAGGTATTCGTCATTTGTCCATCATAACCACTGGTCATGCCGAAGATGTATGCGAGAAATTTGAGAAGATTCATAAGACTAGGCCCTTGCAAAAGCTGAGGAGCTTGATGTTGTTTGGACCATGCAGCTTAAAATTATTGAAGTTGATGTGTGCTTTATGCAAGGAGGCAAAATGTTTACGACTGCTAATGCTATGTGTTCAAGTATCAAGTGGCGATATCAGCTCTCTATATAATCTTTTAAATCCGTATCATCTCCGTTATCTTGAAATTATTTGTTTCCAAGGCAGCATTGCTCTTTCTCAAGCTTTGACAATTTCTTTTCATCCTCTAGCATTGAATGTGTGCGATTCTGTAAATCTTGCTCTTTTTCAATCTTTGACAAGTTTTTATCATCTTCAAGTATTGAATGTGGGTCGTTCTGGAAATCATGTTAATCAAGTACCAACTAGGATGAATAATCTAGTTAATCTGCGGCATCTTATTGCTCATGACAAAGTGCACCATGCGATAGCTGGTGTTGGCAAGATGACCTCTCTTCAAGAGCTAAAATTCAAGGCTCGAAATGTTGGTAATTTTGAGATGAGACAACTCCAATCCATGAATGAGCTTGTAATGCTTGGAATATCTCATCTCGAGAACCTGTTGTCCAAAGAAGAAGCCAGCGGGGCCAAGTTGATAGATAAAGGGTATCTAAAAGACTTGTCCTTATCATGAGCCTTGAACCAGAGAGAACAAAGGAAGTGCTTGAGGGTCTTCAACCACATTGTAACCTAAGAATTCTACATATAACTAGGTACAGTGGTCCTACATCTCCAACTTGGCTTTCTAGTAAACTCTCGGTTACATCCCTGCAAACACTTCATCTTGAGAATTGCATGGAGTGGCGAGTTCTTCGATATCTTGAAATGCTTCTTTCACTTAGGAAACTAAAATTGGTCAATATGTCGAATTTGGTGGAACTCTCAATTCCCTCCTTGGAAGAGTTGATCTTAATTGAGATGCCAAAATTGGAGAAGTGTGTTGGTTCTTATGGGACAGAATTGACTTCCCATCTCAGGATATTGACAATCAAGGACTGTCCTCAACTGACTGAGTTTACTCCTTTCCAAAGTTGCTCTTCTTTCAAGGCTGAGCAGAAGTCATGGTTTCCGTCTCTCTACAAACTTACCATTGAGCGTTGTTTACATATAAGGTACTGCATTCTTTTTTTACTTCTTGTTTAGGACATCAACACAGTCTCCAGTGCTCTTGTTTTACCATTACTTTTTTCTAATTAGATGTTTATGGAAACTGTTAAAAAGATAATAATGTGAAAGCATTTTTCATGCAAATATACTAATATATTTTTTCGACAGAAATACTAATATAATTTTCACATATGAAAACTCAATACTTTTTTACATAGATTAGTGGTGGGTTAAAATTTCAAGGTTTGATGCGTGCATTGTAAAACGGCATCAAATAAAAATTCGGAGTACTAGTTCTTTATTCACTTTAGTTTTGATGATCGAGTAATACTCGTTTCAATTTTGTAATCACTTAGATAGTCCATAAATGCTGTTGCAGCAAGTGGGAAACACTTCCATTGAGAGAAATGCAGGCACTTAATGAGTTGGAGCTAATAGACCTGCATGCCATCCGTGAATTGTCAATCCCTTCCCTTGAGAAGTTGGTGTTGATTAAGATGCCAAGACTGGAATGCTGCAGTGGGATAACAGCTTCTCCACCTTTGCAAATTTCCACTTCCCAAAGGGACCAGGAGTGGCTATCCAGTCTCTGCAAGCTCACCATCCGCGAGTGTCCTTGTTTGGTAGTGTCACATCCTCTCCCGCCTTCTGCTATGATGTCCACCTTCTCCATAAAGGGGACTCGAACATTTACAACCATGGAGATGAGCGATTCTCGATCTTTCACAATCAAATCTGATGAGTTGATTATGCTTGATGACAAGATCTTAGCATTCCGTAACATTAGGGGCATAACATTGCTGTGTATAGAAGATTGTCCTAATTTAGTCTCTCTATCTAACGAAGGTCTCAACCAGCTCATCAATTTAGAGGGATTGTCTATAATGAACTGTCCTAATTTGGTCATGTCAAGTGGCCTTGTCTTCCCATCTCTCAGATTTCTCTCTGTTCAGACATGTGGCACATCAGGGAGATGGCTAAGAGAAATGCTTTCGCGTGTGAAGTCTTTCAATCATTTGGAATTACATGACAGCCCACAAATAAAATTTCTTTCGTTCAGTCAACCTTCAGAGATGGAAGGCACCAGATGTTTGGGTTCGGCAGCTGCAGCGACAACACCCTCAGCCAGAGATGAACAGCTGGTCAGAATTCCTTCTAATATCCTGCATTCTCTGGAAGAACTAGTTATCTCTAACTGCCCAGATCTGGAGTTCGGTGGAGCGGAGGGAGCACTCCGAGGATACACCTCTCTCAAGCGTCTTAACATTCGGCATTGCCCCAAGCTGGTACTGTTTTTGTTGATTGGTGTGGGTGTTGGATTGCTTCCACCGTCTCTTCAAATCTTGGAGATTGATTGTCCTAAACTGTTTGCTGCATGGGATCTCAAACTGCTGGAGCATGGACAGATTGCATCGCCTCCTCTGTCACTTAGAATACTCCGGATCTCGAGTCTCACAGACAAGTTCCAGTCCCATCTGTTCTCATGTCTCCCTACCATCACACAACTAGTCATATCAGAAAGTCCAGAATTGACATCGCTACAGTTGGGATACTCCAAGGCACTGGAACACTTGGAAATTGTAGACTGCGAGTCACTTGCTTCAATCAAGGCCCTCGTGTCCACGACAAACCTTAGGTCCTTGACAGTATACGACTCACCCAACTTACCTCTTTGTTTGGAGCTTCGGTCACAACAGCAACCGACCTATGAAATCTGGTCTTGGCTAGAAAATCTTCAGATCAGTGATGGGTCTGTCCTTACCATGTCTCTCTGCAAAAAACTCACGTCTCTGAGAGTGCTATGCTTCTGCCCTAAAGGAACCAAGCGTGGTGCAAAGATGATGGGCCTGACAGAGGAACAAGAGAAAGCGCTCCAGATTCTGACCTCTCTCCAAGTGCTCCATTTTTTGTACTTGCCGAATTTCCTGCCACTTCCTGCAAATCTACGAAGGATTACGTCCCTCAAATGGTTAGATATCTCACACTGTCCCCGCATCGCAAGGCTGCCAGAGATGGGCCTCCCACCGTCATTGGTGCTATTATCTGTAGATGGTTGTAGCGAGGAGCTAACTATGCAATGCCGAATGGCAGCAACGGAGAAGCTAAAGGTCAAGATTGATGACAAAATTGTTGATTAATCACTTGAGGTATGCTGTTGGTGCATTTTGTCCCACTAGCTAGTAATTGATGCCCTCACACTCTAGCTTAAAGTAATTAACTGATCTTCCTGTATAGTGTAGACTGCAGTAAGACAAGATTTCGTATATATTTGTGCTGCCTGCTGTGCTTCAGCGCATATATCTTTGGAGTCGTCAATGTGCCACACTGTTGGCCATACAAAAACTTCTATGTACGATGCTCATTATTGATGCAGAAGCCCTTGCTAAAAGTTACGAATGTGTTGATCCGGGGCAAATATGACAAATTTTCTGATTCTTGTGCATCGTCTGGTTGGCGGCTGACAGTAAGTCTGTTTGTTTTGTGCTTCTGTTTTTGTACTATATTGAGAAGTCCTATTCTTTTTACTGTCACTGACTTGTGGTTGGCTTCCTCTTACAGAATAGCATACATGGATTTTGCAGACAATGGTTCCTTGTCAAAAGCTTTTTTTTTCCAGGTCGATCGAAAGATTTAGTTGACCAAATTTTACACGACAGGAGATGGATTTGCGAAATCTCCTCGGCGTTAGGGATGCAAGCGATCCTTGAATACTTCAAGCTCTGGGAGCTCCTCCGATCGGTGCAGCTGTCTGACGAGCCGGACAAGCTTTCTTGGCGTTGGGAGAACTCGGGGCAGTACTCCTCCCGCTCGGCTTATCGGGTTCTCTTCTTGGGGAGAACTCAATTCCAGCACAAGCCAATCTGGAAGTCTTTCGCCCCTCCTCGATGCCGTTACTTCCTCTGGCTGGTCGCCCTCAATCGATGTTGGACGGCGGACCGCCTTCGAAGCCGAGGTCTGTCGCACCCGGATCGTTGCCCCCTCTGTGATCAATGCGACGAAACGATTGATCATCTCCTGGTCGCATGCCCGGAGTCTCGGCAGCTTTGGTGGATTGCTCTTACTGCTATCGGTCATTCTGAATGTCTACCACTCAATGAGCAGTCCTTTCATGCCTGGTTGTGTGACAGTCGCAAAAGGATGATTATAGACCATCGCCGAGGGTTCGACACAATTGCGGCACTGGTAGCATGGATAATCTGGAAGGAAAGGAACAACCGGGTCTTCAACTAGAAGAGCAGACCTTGGATGGAGATAGCTAGGGCTATGATGGGGGAAGCGGACCTCTGGCGGATGGCTAGATCAGCCATACCGACCATGACAGTCCCTTCGCTTGTTCTTTGGTGGGATAAGTCCATTTTAGACCCTCTAATTCTTTAGCTTGTCTAAAACACACCCCACAACTTTAAAACCGGGCATTTGACCCCCTCAAACTTTCAATACCGTGCAAAAGGCCCCCTTGAGTGGTTTTCTACACTGTTTTTGTACACTAGGATGCCACCTATATAGATTAGTTAGTCCCACATGTCAGTCCGATCCTTCTTCCTCCTCCCCCACTCTCTCTCTCTCTTTCTCTCTTTCTCTCTCCTTCGGCATGGGCGCATGGCTCATCCATCTGCCCAGCGAGGACCGCCGCACACCCATTGACATGCTCATTGCTACATCTCGTCCCTGACGGAGCTGCAGATTCGCCGCCTGCAACCAAATCGAGCTCCAGCACCTACGGCGGCAGTGGGGGCGGCGTTCTTCGGCGAAGGGAGCGGTGCAGGGACGAAGCAGCTCCGAGTGGAGAGGCGGAGCTCACTGAAGATACACGCGTGGGGAGGAGCTCGAGCGCCATGACCACCGCGAGTTTGGCGCACCCATTCGCCTAGCTTGGTGGAAGCAAGCTCGAGATTTACTCAATGAGGAGCGGGCTCGCCTCCATCAGACTGTGGTCGGCGCGACCGGCGTCTACGAGCTAGCTCTGTCATCGCTGGCCGCCTAGCTCCTCCTCTGCAATCGAGCTCCGTCTCCGTTGCCGCAGACCAGCGCGTTCTCCGGTTCAGTCGAGTACTACTCCTGCTCCTGCTCGTGCTTGTGCTAGTCCGTCGTCTCCTGCAGTCCTGCTTGGAGGCATGGAAGCCGAACAGCTTTAGCCTTGGGATTGACATGCTCATGACTGCAAAGATGAGTAGCTAGCAGCACAACGTACTAGCTTGCCGAGATTAGTAATAGTATATATGAGTAGTTGTGATAAACAGGAGAAGCATCACACACAGGTCACAAGCGACAGGTCGAGGTGACGAGGTCTATATCGCGCTTGTGTCGGAGCTGCTTCTTCCTTGCTCCCTGCTTAGCCATCTCTGCGGTCGTGCGCGGCTTCCGCCGACGACCGCGCGCAGCGGCTTGGAGATGCTACTTTCCCGCGACAACTCCTCCGCCGACGACCGCAGCTGCTTGTTGGAGATGCGCGCCACTGACCGCTCAACCCTGCCTTCGCAGTGCCGCTACCGCCGCCGCTCGTGAAAAAGCAACGTCACAACAACCCAGCAATATGGGCTTGGCCCACATAATCATAAGTGCTGACGTGGCGAAGGGTTGATGTGGCATCCTACATGTCATCCACGTGTGTAAAATCCATGGTAAAACAGCCCAAGGGGGTCAAGTATCCGGTATTAACAGTTAGAGGGTGTATTATACCCGGTTTCGTAGTTCGGGGGTGTATTTTAGACAAGCATAAAAATTCGAGGGTGTATAATGGACTTTTCCCTTCTTTGGTCGCCAAATCATTCGGGAGATTAGGCTTCTACTTTTCTCTTCCCCTCTCCTGTACCCTGTCCCTTTCTTTTTATTTTTCAGGCCGTTCTGTAAATACTTTTATTCTTCTTAATAAAAAATACGCGTCTCGCGTAGCCCAAAAAAATTTATTTTTTTCGCCGGGCTGGCGGAAGCCAGCCGAAGTTTATTAAGAAAGGGGAAAAAAGTCACAAGAAACAAATTACAAAGGTGCAAGCTGCAGATTCAGGCTACAGAGGATGCTGCCTGCCAGACACTAAAGCACGTCTGTACTACAGAGCAGTTGACCAAATTTCATTAAGAAGGGGAGTGTCAAAAGCATTTGAGCTGAATGGATATGACATCGATGGCTTCAACATTCGGTGATAGGCTGATTTTGTTCTAGTACCATAGCAATCTCTTCCCAGTTCCAGTGAATTGCAAAGGAGTTTTTGTGAACTGGGCAGACCGTTATATTCCCTTATCAATTACTCCCTTCAGTTAAAAATATTTGACGTTTAGGACAATCTCTGGCCAAAGTTTTAAAATTCCGACCATCTTGTTGTGACCATTGGTAATCTTACTTGACAGTTTTTGGCAAATTTTCGACCTCTTGACTGATGCAAGTACTATAAATGTTGGTAGTGGTGGTGGTTGTTTTTCCACCACCCCTTCTATCGCTGACGTGTGGGTCACATTGTTAGTGAAAAATTCAAATATTCTTGACTTCTACCGTGAGAACTAAAGAGTAGACTTAGGCTAGTTGTCATAGACTAATAAGCTGTTTTTTTTTCAACTGTAACAAGATGGATAAGTATGGTTAAAATAAACAATGGTTTCAGGATATGATGAAGTCACAGTGATCATATTTTGTAGTATGCACACCTGATTAATATTCACAATAATGAAGTATTTCTCATAATTTTTCATGGTATCTGGCTTTTCTTTTAGTCACATAACAAAGTACGTGCATTCCGCTAGTTATTCTATAATGCCCGGTGGCTTCATGTAATTGTACTGGTTGGATTATTGCGTTGTTTATGGAACGCATTTTGTTAGTTCGTTCAGAATGTTCTCCACTCTATGATCCTTGAGACCTTGAATGCCTTGTAGTTTTATTTTAGGCTCCGTCAGGCTGTACTCACAGTAATGTTTAGGCCATCGCCGTCCGAAGAAAATTATGGAATGAAAAATACCTGGCCGCATATCAAAGGAAATTCTGTATCCTCCTGAGATGCGCTTCACTATGATCACGGCGAACTACCTTATTTTTTGCCATTACAGAACTTCACGTTGCAAAACTTGCAAGTCAGTTAGAGGGTCGGAGTTTTAAATTCCGAACCTCCACGACGCATCGTATCGCTCTGCAAAAGTTCCCATGGAACGCTGAATTTTACTACTAGTTGGGAACTTGGGATGGGATCTGTTAGTCCTCCCTCAAATAGCCCCAAATAGCCTAAAAGTTTTAAACATGTGAGTTATTTCGGGGCTATTTGGAAATAACCCACCCCAAAAAAATATCCCCCTCAAGGGGTGTTAATTAGGACTATTTCAGGTGGGACCCACTGAACAAGTGTCTTTTCTCTCCTTCTCTCGCCATGAGAAAGTGCATTAAAAACCAAATAACTCTCAAAATAACCCTCAAATAACTCTCCATGGGAAAGTGCATTAAAGACCAAATAACTCTCAAAATAATCTTTAGATCTAAATAATTTAGGGTTATTTTATTAAATGGTGTTGTGACTTTAGGTCACGAACAAGACTGGGGATAGACCGGAAAGAAGTATTTCCCTGCCTATCCTTAGAAATGAGCTCGAACAGCAAACACAACTCTTAAGAATTACTTTTGTATTAAAAATGTCTTGTCTGGCTACAGGGATTTGACCGGCTTTTATAGCCTACGGTCTTACACATGAAGTTACATTTCTGCTCTCATGGGCTTTAGTGAACTTCCTATAGTGCCCTTGCCATGTCAGCAACCCTAGGGGTATTATAGTACATTGTCAGGGTCATTATAGTCTTTTGGCTCTAGCTGGCAAGAGTGGTTGAGGAGTGGCCCCCCACGGAATATTCCATTCGACTTGGTCTTGACTCGAATGGGTTTTTCCTTTGAGTTCTTCTTAGCCGAATATCTTTTATGCTCGAGGGTTCGCACATCCTCCATCAACTTCCCAGTCGCCTTGATTCACCTGTCATGTAGCTTGAATTCACCTTTAGACAAGATGAGTTATATATAAGTGACAAGAAGCCAAATGAAAGTGTTTTCCCGCTCAAGAGTGTTTTCCCGCTCGAGAGTGTTTTCCCGCTTGAGAGTGTTTTCCCACTCGAGAACATTTTCCCTGTTTTACTCTTAGAATCTTTCCACAAACTATTTTAGGTGTTTCGACCGGATAGAAGGAAAAGCGTTGTCCCCCTGTTACAACAAGCCCCTCACGGGTAAGGGCGATACGCGTTTTTTCGGCCGAAACCGTGCTCAATAAAACAAAAAGGGGGAAAACCGCCGTCCTCCTATTCGGTCGAAAACACGCCCTGATTTTAATATTATCCTACAAATATATATTTATATATATTAATTTTATATTTATCTGTTATTTCTCTTATTCATCATTTTTATTATTTTTATTATTTATATATATTATTTTTACTATTTTATTATTTTTTCAATTTTTTTTCTTTTTTGTTTGCCACGTGTCGCTGTCCTATAGGAGCGCCTTGTGCTGGCGCCGCTTCGGGGCTCGCGCCCACTCATGCGCTGATGACCCCCCCTCCTCAGACTATATAAGGCCTGAGGGGTCGCTTTCACACGAGCACCGTGCTCATCGCATCCGCTTCTGCCAACTCGAAAACAACTTTATTAGCTCGAAAACATCTTTCTTTTAGGACCGCTCGAGAACTCTTGTTTTCTTTTGACAATGGGGAAAAACGAGAAGAAAATAGCTGGGAAGGGCAAATCGAAGAAAATCGGGAAAGACAAAAAACAAGAGGAGAGCTCTTCTACCCTTGGTCCTTCGACCATCAGGGATGCTGATTTGGACAACCTCGTGAAGAGCAAAGCCATAACCGGCCGAAATGTTGTGATTCGACCAGTTGGCGAGGCCAATCCGTCCCCTCGGCCTGGTTATACTTTAGTCTTTGAGGATTTCTTTGAAGTTGGCTTCGGTTTTCCTTGCAGTCCCTTTCTCATCGAAGTTCTTAAACTTTTTGGGTTGGAATTCTCTCAATTAAACTCGAATGGTCTTGTTCGAGTAGCTATATTCGAGTGGATTGTTCGAAGCTGTGGTGGTATCCCTCATGGTCAGGATTTCGCTTATTTCCACACTCCGAGGTACTACACCAAACAGAATTCGATGTTTGGTTGCATTAACTTTTGGCCGCACCTGAACCGTGGCTGTCCTTGGCCTGCTGTTTCCTCCATTCGAACTAAATGGAGTAATAAGTGGCAGTCAAAGTGGTTTTACCTCCAAGTTCCTGCCGACTTGTACGCTGAGAAAGATTGTCCCTTCAGATTTTCGTGCAAGGCCCCCAAAATTGTGACCGAACCATCCGTGAGTTTGAGCTCTGATTTTATCTCCATCCGGTCACGAGTGGAAGAACTAATTTCCCAATTCAGCGTTCGAGACCTTGTCGAAGAGTTTACATGCCTTGGGATTCGACCTCTCTCCGCTGGATGGTCTATTGATCTTGGAGAAATAGCAGAGGGATCAAGTTCTTTACTTCCTCCCTTTATTGTCGAACCAACTGGTGGGTTGCAGCCTTCTTTTTCTTTTTCTTTTTCTGATATACCTATGTTTTCAATTTCATTCAACTAATCGAACATTATTTCTTTCGATGTTTTAGTTACCATTCCTAAGGACTTGGTTCGCCCCTGCCGCCAGTATCTTGGTCCTTATACTAAGGATGAACACGCCAAGTATCTTCAAATTCAGAATGGGCAAAGGCGTAACCGTGTTGCCATTGCTTTAGGAGTTGATCTTCTTGCTCGAGTTCATCCCGAGCAAATGCCAGATCAAAAGAAGAAGAAAAAGAAGAAGACTAAACCACCGTCTGACGACGACGACGAAGATGTTGAAATTGAAGATCATGAAGTGGCCAATGACACTGATGATAATGAAGGTCATGAAGAAAATGAAGGTAATGAGGTAGATGATGAAGAAGAAGAAGAACATTCGAGCAGTGACAATGACTCAGATAGTAGTTTGAGTGATAGCTCGAGTGATTCAAGTGCTTCTGAGACCGCAAAAACTATTCCCCCTCCAGCTGTCTCGAAAGTTCAAAAAAGAAAAGAGCTATCGAGTAGCCCTCTCCCCGAGTTGAACCCTAAAAGGGTTCATATCGTGGACTTAAGTGATGATGAGCTCGATGAGGGTGAAATTCGAATTGGGGTTCCTATTTTGACCGTCACCCCTATTCGAGCTGACGCAAGTTTTGCTGTCATGGCTAAAGACTCTGAACCTCTAAAGGTTCTTGCAACCGCTGCTGCAATTGCTGAGGATAAAGGTGAGAAGGGAAAAGCCGTCGAATCTGATAAAGCTGGCCCTAAAGCTGACGGATCAGGCTCTCAGTCTGTTCCGGAAAAAGATGTTCGAGCTGCTGATAGTTCGAAAACATCCGAGCCTTCTTCTCCTCCTTTCATATCTACTCCGTCCCCTGAGCTCATAAAAGATGTCTTAAGTGGTTTCAGCGATCGCTGTGCTAAAAGTGGACATTGGCTGATGGGTTTGCCCAACTTCAATGACCTCGGGGAGAGCAGCGGTCATGGGGAGAATATATGTTTGAATGATTTAAAATATTGTTATCCCCTTTGCTCTATTGGAGATAAACTCGAGAAGAGCTTGATTTCACCTGAGCTCGAGAAGGAATTTCTTGAAGAGAATGATCTCTTGTCTTCTTGGGCCGCGCTCGACGTATCCGCCGCGCAGGTACTTTCTAGTTCGATGGCATTTCGATTTGTTGCAATTATCTTTCATCTATCTCTCTTTTTCCTTTATTGATTTGTTCATTCCCCGTCGCAGACATTCACTCTTGCTCGACTCCAACGTGGAGTTGCCAAGAAAGCTCTTCAAGCAATCTGCACTCGACGCAACAAGTCACTCGAACGCATTGCTAAGCTCGAAAATGACAGGCAAATTTTGCATCGAAAACTCGAGCAAGTTTTTAATGAGAAGCAAGGTGCAGCTGATGTTACCCGCAAAGTCATAGGCGAGAAGAAAGCACTTATCGAAGAGAGAAATCATCTTGCTGAAGAAAACAAGCAACTTCGTGCTCGAGTTAAGTTTCTCGAGCGATCTGTTGCCAATCATCAAGATGTCGCTCGTGAAAGAGCCATTGCCGAGGACAAAGCAAAAGAACGAGTTGCTGAGCTTGAGAAGGGAAACGAGGAGCTCGAAAACTATCGAGTTGAGCAGGATAAACAAATTGCCATTTTGAGGCAAGAGATCGAAGACTGCCGAAAGAAGCTTTTCGAAAGTTGCAAAGCTATCCAAGATACTTTGCACAGAATTGGAGCCCACATCAGCCTACCCGATGCAGAAAGTAGTCTTATCACCCTTGCTAAATGGACTGAGGATTCAAGCGAGGGATTAGGGCGCGGTGTTGCGCCTTTCGCATATCGTTGTTCGAAAGTATCTGCCGAAGCCCTTTCTGCGCTTTTGCTTTCGAGCGGATGCGACCACTTCTCTGATCTAAAGTCTTCGATCAACGACATGCTTGGCGACGATGCTAAATTTGCCCAATACCGCGAAGCCGTCAAGCCTGTCGTTAAAGCTTTCTAGGTTTTATACTGGAAGAAAAAAGGCTATGAAGACACTCTTGCTTCTCTCCAAGCTTCCCTTGTGGCCAGCTCTCGAACTCCGTCCACAGATTCGATCCCGCCGGTGAGGAAAGATGGTGCTTCAAGTTCGAGCGCCCAGGTGTGATGTTCACTTAGGAAGAAAAAACTGCTAGAGAAAATCCCTCCTAGAAACATTTTGTTGTGTCGAACCTATGGTGGTCGAACACTTATTTGCAAATGCATTAAGTGTGCTAAATACTTTTGCTATGTGAAGTCTCTTATTTTATGGTTATCTCTATTTGTTGGGGGTTGCAGGTTAACTTGAATCGAAAAACAGTGATTCAAAGAGGTGAAAACCCTTCCACACGAATCGTGAAGCACTTAGCATTTCGTCCTCCTAGGAAAAATCCTTCATTTCGAGCAGCAACCTCTGATGACGAGGATGAAGTGCTTTATGACGATACTTGTATTTTTTCCTTTAAATTTTTCCGATGGCAAAGGGAACATCGTTCGAATAGCCTACGCGATTTCGTTATCGAATTTAGGAAGAGGCGCTCGAACAATTACATCTTAGGGATTAATTTCTGGCAATCGTTTCAACCGTCCGAGCGCCAACATAGAATATGGAAAAGACGTTATTCTATAGTTCCTTATAAGGGAGAGCCTTTTTCCCTTAATGTTGTTCACCCTCCTGCTCTGTAAAATCGATAATTTTGTTTGTTTGTATAACCGAATAAATGTGTAATGAAATGGTTTCACTCGAAACTCTTTGTTTCTTTCATTTTGCTCTATGCTATTGAATTATTTCAGAGGCTAAAGTCTTCTTCCTCTCGAATGAAATGGAAAAAAAACTTTTGGAGCATTTTTCTATTTTTGGTTTGCGAGCTAAAGTGAAAAGACTCAAAAACCGCCGTCCTCCTTACCTTTCGAAGGAGTGACGAGGTCGAAAATGCTTTTCCCCTCGTTGCTTTTTCCTCTCGAACGATGTAGAGAAAAATCGCTCGAGCATTTTCTGTCTTGGTTTGCGAGCTAAGGTGAAAAGACTCGAAAACCGCTGTCCTCCTTACCTTTCGAAGGAGTGACGAGGTCGAAAATGCTTTTCCCCTCGGCGCTTTTTCCTCTCGAACGATGTAGAGAATCGCTCGAGCATTTTTTGTTTTGAGGATTTTGTTAATCGAAATCGTCTGCATTTGATGACTTTGTTAGTCAAAAGTATTTGACTCCGAACGTGCGGAGTTTGTTTTTGTCGAAAGTATTTGACTCCGAGCGTGCGGAGTTTTGTATTTGTCGACTTTGTTAGTCGAAAGTATTTGACTCCGAGCGTGCAGAGTTTTGTATTTGTCAAAAGTATTTGACTCCGAGCGTGCGGAGTTTTGTATTTGTCAAAAGTATTTGACTCCGAGCGTGCGGAGTTTGTATTTGTCGACTTTGTTAGTCGAAAGTATTTGACTCCGAGCGTGCGGAGTTTGTATTTTTCGACTTTGTTAGTCGAAAGTATTTGACTCCGAGCGTGCGGAGTTTGTATTTGTCAAAAGTATTTGACTCCGAGCGTGCGGAGTTTGTATTTGTCGACTTTGTTAGTTGAAAGTATTTGACTCCGAGCGTGCGGAGTTTGTATTTGTCAAAAATATTTGACTCCGAGCGTGCGGAGTTTGTATTTGTCGACTTTGTTAGTCGAAAGTATTTGACCCCGAGCATGCGGAGTTTGTATTCAATCATACACAGAGGCACACTTTTTTTTTTATACAGGTTCGGGCCTCCATTATGGATAAAAACCCTACGTCCTGTTTATATATATTATCCTGGATACCAGCGGCATTTACATCCCCGTGGGTATACTACAAATTCGAACCCCTTTTTTTTTGACAAAAAAAAAGTCCAATATTCATGGCCCTCAAATATTCATTGGGGTCTGTGTCTCCTTTATACTTTGTGATGTTTGATAACTTGAAGTTCGCTGGCCAAGGAGCCATTTGCAGGTATTGGCTCAAAAGGATTCTTTGTATCTATTGCTCTGGTTGGTTGAAAGTAGGGTTGTGTGGTCTGAAACTGAAAGGCTTGGTTTGGTATTTGACCTGTATATTGTATATGATTGGTCATTTGTGGGATGTACCCTTGCTTAAGCATCATCTCTGGTTGTTGCATATGGAATGTAGAAAAACCTTGTGGGACTTGGTTATGGTTTTGAGTTGCTTGAGTGTTTGTTGATTGTAAATGTGTAAAGTTGGGCAAGGATGTTTGAATCTGTGGTATTTGGGTTCGTGGAACTTGTTCTTGTGGTATGTCATTTTGTGGTAATTGTGTTTGTGGGATATGAGTTTGACTGTTTTGCATATGAGGTTGGGGAATTTGGATTTGATTGGGAAGAAACTGGTGAGTTTGGTTTGGTGAAAAATGAGTTTGGTGTAATTGTGTTTGAGGATATTGTATTTGGTTAGGAATTTGAGTTTGAACTGGAATATGTGGCTGGGTAGGAATGTGTGTCTGAATGTGAAGTTGGTTTTGAGGAGGAAATTGTGTTTGAACGGGAACTTGGTTTTGGCTGGGAATTAAGGTTTGAGTTGGATTCTGAATAGGAATGGTAATTTGAGCTTGAGGTGGGTTTTGGGTAAAAATGGGAATTTGAGCTTGAGGTGGTTTTTGTGCTTGACTGGGTGGATCTTGAACTTGGATGGCTTTGGTGCTTTCTCCTATGTTTTCCCTTTGGGCATCTCCTTTCGCCTGATGTGGTTGCTCTTCACTAGCCCCTGGTATTGCACCCTGATCATTTGATCCCCCTGCTCCTACCGTCTGGTTATGCAGAGCTTGCAACCTTTGTAACTCTTTTTGCAATTCCTCATATTGTCCTTTACTCACCATGACAGCCCCTTGCGCCTGGACCAATTCCGCGAGCTCTACATCACTCATGGGTGTTTTTCCTGTTTCTTCCACCACCGTACTAGCAATTCCTCCTTCTTGAGTTGTTCCACTTCCTCCTGCTTCTGCGGATGTCTTGGCCATTTATGCCCACTGCTTGTCAAGCGCTTCCGTTGCTTTTACTAAGTCACTTTCTTCTACTGCCTTTTCCCACTCTTTTTCAAGTGCAGCTGTCGCGCTTGCGAAAGCTCCTGTGTAGCGTACTGGCACAGTCTTCTGTCGTTGAGAACGTCGCATTTACTGTTCGAGCCCAATCTGATGGAGACTTTCCGTCCCCACGGTCGGCGCCACTGTTGTGACTTTAGGTCACGAACAAGACTGGGGATAGACCGGAAAGAAGTATTTCCCTGCCTATCCTTAGAAATGAGCTCGAACAGCAAACACAACTCTTAAGAATTACTTTTGTATTAAAAATGTCTTGTCTGGCTACAGGGATTTGACCGGCTTTTATAGCCTACGGTCTTACACATGAAGTTACATTTCTGCCCTCATGGGCTTTAGTGAACTTCCTATAGTGCCCTTGCCATGTCAGCAACCCTAGGGGTATTATAGTACATTGTCAGGGTCATTATAGTCTTTTGGCTCCAGCTGGCAAGAGTGGTTGAGGAGTGGCCCCCCACGGAATATTCCATTCGACTTGGTCTTGACTCGAATGGGTTTTTCCTTTGAGTTCTTCTTAGCCGAATATCTTTTATGCTCGAGGGTTCGCACATCCTCCATCAACTTCCCAGTCGCCTTGATTCACCTGTCATATAGCTTGAATTCACCTTTAGACAAGATGAGTTATATATAAGTGACAAGAAGCCAAATGAAAGTGTTTTCCCGCTCAAGAGTGTTTTCCCGCTCGAGAGTGTTTTCCCACTCGAGAGTGCACTCCCGCTCGAGAGTGTTTTCCCACTCGAGAACATTTTCCCTGTTTTACTCTTAGAATCTTTCCGCAAACTATTTTAGGTGTTTCGACCGGATGGGAGGAAAAGCGTTGTCCCCCTGTTACAACAAATGGCTATTTCTTTATGCTAAAAATTAGCTATCAAAATAACTCTTGGCTAGTTCTCCAAACAGAGCCATTGTCTTTCTTTTTGGTTGGAGAAAATTAAGATCACAAGACAGCCTGCTAATACTGTAATACAAACAGGAGCCAAGGGAGTCCCACAAAATAAGCTAGTAGTAGTATGAGTGAGGGTTATCTCTAACAGACACACATATACATAGTGAGTGTATGAAAGAATTACTACCACATGTTAATTCCACGAGCTGCATTGATGATCTTGTTGGAATAGAATTGCAAGGTCTCATTGTTGCAGTTCTTCTGCTTCGTACGATTTTCTCTGACCTTTTCTCGCTGCGGCCGTGGTGTACAGTGTACTTAGGGCCTTCCAATGCATCCATGTGTCATTCAGCCTCAACCGAAGTTGATAACGAGAGAATTTGAGTGTGTTCATGCACGTAAGCCAGAAAATACCACAAAAGATAGTGCTGGTGGCAGTAGCTTCATTTATGAAGGGAACAAGGAAAATCCGCCCCAGCTTGAAGGTAACAAAACGAAGGCTCCCTTGCTGGTGGAAGGGAAGAGGAAACGACCAAAGGTTGCAAAGTATGATTGCAAAGCTCATATGGCTGTAGGGCTTAGGGACAACGAGTGGAGAGTCATTGCTTTCCAACCAGAACACACGCATCCGATGGTGAAGCGCCTTGGAAGGAGGAGATATTATAGATCTCATAGGCACATCTCAGATCACTACATCGGCTTGTCAGCCGATCGGCTGTTTTATCTGCTGTTTACATATCTTGTCAGTTGCAGGATCAAACTGACTGGCACGCCCGCATCTCATCAATCTTTGGACCTGGACAGGAGTTAAGCAGATATCCCAGGCCGGTGTGTTCGATTTTTTCGTCAACACCCGGGTTCCAAGATACGGTTGCAAGAGCTTGGAACGAAAGGCAAACGCATCATGAGCCCCATCGCAGATTATGTCATAAGTTGGGAGCCACGGCCAAAGCGCTGCGGAAATGGAGTAGAGGCCTCTTGTCCAATGCGAAAAACCAACTTCACATTTTTTTTTGAAGAAAAAACCAACTTCACATGGCTCTTGAGAGAATTCTCAGACTCGACATCGCCCAAGAGGGGAGAGCACTTTCAGCTCCGTAAGTCACCTTAAGAAAGAATATCAAATCGAGAGTGTTGGGCCTAGTAGTTATCGAGCGAGCCAGAAAGAGACAGGCCTTAAGAATCACAAACCTCAAAGTAGGAGATACAAACACAAAGTTCTTCCACTTGAAGGTCAACGGAAGGCGAAGGAAAAGCTTCATCCAAAGATTAAAGGAGGGTCAAACATGGAAAATGAAGCACGAGGAGAAGGACGTGATTATTACAACCCACTTCCAATCTATCATGACTCAGCCGCCGCAGCATTCTCTAGACTTCACTTGGGAGGGCTTTGAGGCCAATGAAGTGGATTTGACTAGCATCAGAGAGGCCATCACCGAGGAGGAAGTCAAAAGGGCCTTATGCCAGCTCCCCGCTAATAAGGCACCAAGAGTCCAAGACCAGATTGTTTCACGGGAGCCTTCTATAAGGCCTGCTAGGATGTAATAAAAGATGACCTGATGGACGTTGTCAACGCCTTTACAAATCTCCGCAGCAACAGCCTACAGCTACTGAACTCTGCAAATGTCATCCTAATCCCTAAAAAGGAAGGTGCGGAATGCGTCTCGGACTATAGACCAATCAGCCTAATCCATGGAGCGGTAAAACTCATCTCAAAAGTCCTTGCGAACAGGCTGCAACCCTTCATGAACTTTATTAAAAAAAGGAGTATTCACGACAACTTCATGTATGTTCGCAATTTGGCAAGAAAATTCCATTAGACAAGGAAACATCACAAAGGCTTTCGATACCGTTAGGTGGGACTACCTACTCGACCTCATGCAACACAAAGGCTTCCCCTCGAGATGGAGAAATTGGGTAACGAACATCCTCAAAAGCTCGTCCACAAGGGTGCTACTCAATGGAGTTCCTGGCCCCTCCGATCAAGCACGGGAGGGGGCTTAGACAAGGCGATCCACTGTCCCCCTTTCGTTTTGTTTTGGCCATAGACCCTCTACATCACCTCCTAGAGAAGGCGACAAATGAGGGGTTGCTAACCAAGCTCGACGGCCGAGCTGCATGACTGAGGACCTCCCTATATGCTGATGACGCTGCGATTTTCATCCAACCCTCAGTACACAACATGACGAACCTTGCGCAAATTCTGACCTCCTTCGGTGAAGTCATGGGTCTCAACACAAATATGACTAAGAGCCAAATCGCGCCTATTCGCTGCACAAATGTCAATCTACAAGACATTACTGCAATCTTCCCAATGCACATCACCCATTTCCCGATGAAATATTTGGGCCTCCCGCTCTCCCTTTCAAAACTGAAGAAAGTTCACGTTCAACCCCTTCTCGACAAATGTCGCAAAAAGTTGGCCCATTGGCAAGGAAAGCTAATGACGGCGGCTGGACGCACGGCCCTCACCAAATCCGTCCTAATAGCGCAACCCATCGACCACATGACAACGCTAAAGCTCCTGGATGGCACTTTTGGGGCCATAGATAAAATAAGGCGAAAGTTTTTATGGGCAGGAGGGGACGACATCTCGGGAGGAAAATGCAAGGTCGACTAGGAAAGAATGTGCATACCAAAATAAATGGGAGGCCTCGGCATTCTGGACCTGTTCAAGTTTGCAAGAGCTCTCCGGCTGCGATGGCTTTGGTTTGAATGGATAGTGCCAGAACGGCCCTGGTTTGGAACCACAGTCCCTTGCGACCAACTCGACAGAGACCTCTTCGCAGCAGCAACAACAATAACCATTGGATATGGAAGAACTGCGAACTTCTGGCACTCACACTGGATCGAGGGTAAAACACCAAAAAGCATCGCGCCTGCAATCTTCGCTGCTTCTAGAAGGAAGAACAGGACAATTCGAGAAGAGCTGACTTCCAACACGTGGATCAGGAACATCAACTTAATGCAGCTAATGGTAGGAGATCATCTTCGGCAGCATCTCGAGTTATGGACCATGATGAACAACATGCCCCCCCTAGGACAGCATCGCGATGGCATTACCTGGAAGCTAACCTTAAGTGGAGAATACATAACGAGGTCTGCCTATAGACTCCAGTTCCTAGGGGCAGCAAAAACAATCTTCAACGAGACAATCTGGAAATGTTGGGCGCCACCAAAGTGCAAATTCTTCGCTTGGCTCATCCTACAAAACAGGGTGTGGATGACCGATAGGCTCCAAAAAATAGGATGGACAAACCAGCAGGTTTGCCTCCTCTGCTACACAATACAGGAGACGGCAGTCCACCTTCTCGCTCACTGTAGATTCTCCCGACGAATTTGGATGGAGATTCAAAGATGGGCGGGGTTGCACCTCAATCTCCAGAATTGGGACAGTTGCACCTCCATCGAAGAGTAGTGGTACTTGATCACGCACAGCATGCAAAATCTGACTAAGGTCATAAAGACCATGGTGATTCTCATCTCCTGGGAGTTGTGGTGTGAACGGAACGTGAGAATCTTCCGGAACAAAGGGCAACCTCCGCTGAACGTTCTCGCTAAAATTAAGGAAGAAGCGGCCACTTGGGTGACTGCTAGGGCAACTAACCTAAGAGAGCTTACCGCTTTGGGAGAGATTCCGTAAAGCCTCCCCGGGCCTCGGTTGATTCCCTGTAAATAACAATTTGTACTTTTTTTTCTCTCTGCTCTATCAATATATATGAGGCAAAGCTTTTGCCCTCTTTTCAAAAAAAAAGAAAAAGAAAAAGCCAAGTCACGATGTATGGGCCTGATGCCAGCGACATGCGGACCCATGAGGGGAGAAAAGAAAATGGCTAAGTTACCCTCAATACTGTATTAATAAATTAATAATTTATCCTTAATAACGAACGGTTTAGATCTTTTCTATTTGTAGTATAATACTACTATTAGAGAGCACCGGAGCATCGCCCTTTATTTTTTTTAATATAACAATAACAATAGAGATAGTTGGATGGATTACAATAGATGGTCGGCGAAAGTGACTTCCACAAAACTACTTTAAAGAATTACTGTGAGCGGCGAAGTGCTCTAGTTTTCGCAGCATGACAATGCAAGCAGCAACACATACATATAAGACTTTCTAGCATTGCCTATATACATATAGATGTTAATGAATCTAAACACATACATATATCTAGATTCATCAATATCTAAATGAATGTGGGCAATTGTAGAAAGTCTTACATTGTGAAACGGAGGAAATAATAGATAGTAGTGCCGATCATGCTTTTTCAATATAACATTAGAGGTAGTGGAGGAGGGAGGTTGCGTGTCTGTTAACTAAATATCACCATATATGCGACTTCCACGAAATTGCTTTGATGAATTATAGTGCGATCGTGATCTATTTCTTTACAAACCTGACAATAAAAGTGACTTCCACAAAACTACTTTGAAGAATTACAATGAGTGGTATGGTACTCTGATTTTCACAACCTGACAATTCAAGCAAGAACATCAATAGTAGATAGTACTGTCGATCATACTTTTTCAATATAATAGTAAAGGTAGTGTGGGAGGGGATTGCTTATCCGTTAGATTAATATAACCATATATGTTTTGACTTCCACAAAATTGTTTTGATGAATTACAGTGAGCTCATGCTCTGGTTTTCACAACCTGACAATAAAAATGAATTCCACAATACTACTTTGAAGAATTACAGCGAGCGGCATGGTACTCTGGTTTTCACAACCTGACAATGCATCCAACAACATAAGTAGTAGTAGATAGTAGTGTCGATCATGTTTTTTCAATATAATAGTAGAGGTAGTGTGGAAGGGGGTTTGCTTGTCTGTTAGCTTAATATAACAATATATGTGACTTCCACGAAATTGCTTTGATGAATTACAGTGAGCTCGTGCTCTGGTTTTCACAACCTGACAATAAAAGTGACTTACACAAAACTATTTTGAAGAATTACAGCGAGCAGCGTGGTACTCTGGTTTTCGCAACTTGACAATACATGCAACAACATCAATAGTAGATAATAGTGCCGATCATGATTTTTCAATATAACAGTAGATGTAATGGGGGAGGGGGGTTGCGTATATGTTACATTAATATAACCATATATTTGACTTCCACGAATTGGCTTTGATGAATTTCAGCGAGCTTGTGCTCTTGTTTCCACGATCTGACAATACAAACAACACATCAGTAGTTGCTATCTAACAGCATGCCTCGTTGTTGTGTTCGGATGAAGGAGATGGGAACTAATCTTCTGCGCACGGAAAACGGAGCGATCCATTAGCGTGTTTTTAATTAAGTATTAGCTTTTTTCGAAAATGGAACAATATGAATTTTTTAAATAACTTTCTTATAGAAATTTTTTTTTTGCAAAAAACACACCGTTTAGCAGTTTGAAAAGCGTGCGCGTGGAACATGAGGGGAGGAGTTGGTAACCTGTGTTGCCGAATACATTAGACCATTCCCAACCCATAACACTAGACATAATTTCCATAAACTTCACATCATAAAAAAAAATTAGTACTAGACACTACTCTTCCAATGCAAACACCACTATTCCATGCTTCAATTTAATGCTACTTATTTTACATGATGTCTTGGATGTTGTGTAGAAACCATGTCTCATGCAAGACATGGTTTTCTTCTCTTTCCTCATTTATTCACTTGCCACATCAATTTTTATTCTAGATGACAGCTTATTTAATGCTATAGACACCATCCTAGTTGACTGGTTCCTTTCTCCCTCTGAGTCCGTGGCTTGTCCCTTGGGAAATTTCCTGCCACTGGACGAAAGCACCACAAACCTCTAAAAAACATGAAGCATAAATTTACATTTACTGTTTTGACGAAATGACACAAACCTATACAGACTTGAAACTTATTTTCAGAAACATACGGCAGACTCTTTCTACGAAAGGAACACAAATCTACTATTACAAACTTGAAACTCCTTTACATAAGAAAATATTGTTTGCACTGTCTCAGCGAAAGGGCCACAAACCTGCTACTCCCCCGGGTTTCCCAAACCGCCGGGGCTGGGGTTACCGCGCCCCGGCGGTAAGCATGATTACCGTGCGGTTACCGTGGTAACCGTGAAAAACCGCGAGAAACCGTGCAAAATTTATCAAAAAATCAAATTATTTTTTAAATTCATTTGAATTTAAGGAGGTTACCGCGGTATTTATATTACCGTACCCCGCGGTAAGCCTGGTAACCGCGGTAACCGCGCGGTTACCGGCGGTAAGAGAAACCCTGCTACTCCCTCTAGTCACAACAAATTATTAACGTAGACATAATCCAATCGAATTTATTATCAACGATTTTTACAATAATTAATTTGAAAACATAAAAATGGTACATGTAGATTTGTTTTGCAAAGTAATTTCATATTCTCATAAAACTATTAATTTGATCAAGTAATATTAATTTTAGCATAAAATAACTACTTCGGGATCATAACGAGTTCTGATTTTCGTAACCTAAAAATGCAGCCAACTACTGTCAGTAGATAGTACCTCCGTTTTTAATAGATGACGTCGTTGATTTTTAGCACACGTTTGACCATTTGTATTATTAAAATTTTTTTCAAAATTACAATTTATTTTGTTGTGAATTATTTTATTATTATAGAAAGGTATTTTACCTTTTCAGCTACCGATTTGCTTTTTGAACCGCTCCTCCGCCCTTTTACAATCGGCAACCTTAAAAGGAAATTTACCAGAGACGTAACCAAACAACTCGGTATAATACATACTAGAAGGGTATGCGCGCCGCGCACGACAACAAATGCATGCACTTTTTTAATATGGAAGCTACAACCCATATTTTTTAGGTAGATTAGCAAAGATAAAATGCATTTATCGTTCTTCCAGAACAGAAATCATTACCATAAAAAAAGAAAGTTATTAAGCCAAAGTTCCATACAACTTCACAAGATAAAATGCATAAAGTTCCAAACAACTTCATTAAGCTAAAGCTATTTTTGTGTTCAATCCTCCAACCCCAACCACCTTTCACATTCTGAAATCCATTCTTGGTGACTTTCATTGGCTGTTGCATTAATAAAATATAAGAGTTTGGAGGGGATAATTGTGGCCAGTCATAGTACTAAAAATGTGTGCTTTGTGGTGTCGCAAGAAACATTCCTTGATACCTTTTGGTTGGTGATCAGAATATGTACAAATAGGCTCTAAGATCATTGGCCATTTTTTTTAGAATGAATTTTAGCTTAACTTCGGTGATGGTAACTTTGTTGCTTCCAAAAATTATGCACGACCTTTTCGAGGAAATCTCAGATGACAATCTTATTCTTGACCCCATACATTATTTATGCTTTCATGAGACACTCAGTCAGTGAAAAAAAAAACGGACAAACCAAATCGGTGCCAGGAACGGGAGACGGCGGGCGACACGAACCCCTCGGCTACTAACAGCGGAAGCCGGTCATCCGCCAGATCTGAGCGCTGGGCGACGGTGCTCAAGCGGAGAGGTAGGCCAGAGTCAGCCATCTCGGCGCCGATAAGGACGACGACGTGACATGCCGGCCTGTACCATCGCCATGGCGGCGGCCACCGCCGCCGCCGCGCACGATGAGGAGTCCATCACCTTCCCTGTCCTACGTAGTGGGGAGGTGGGGACACTACTACAGAAAAGCACTAATCTGCAGTGCACGCAAAACGGAGCAACTCATTAGCATATAATTAATTAAGTATTAGCTAATTTTTTTATAAATAGATTGATATGATTTCTAACGCAATTTTCGTACAGAATAATTTTTGCAAAAAACGCACCTTTTAACAGTTTGGGAAGCGTGCACGCGGAAAATAAGAGGGAGTGAGTTAGGAAAATGAAGCAGCAAGCACACCCTTAGAAAACTGGCACAGCCGGTCAACCGAGCTGGTGGGGTGTCCTTAGAGCAAGTTTAATAGTATAGCCAACTACTAGCTCTAATTCATCTATAGCCAATCTAATAGCTCATTCATAAAATAGTTACATACTACACTATCAATACATGGTCCCACCTGTCATACACAAAATGTGTCTTGGAGTCCGTGTTACAGCTGGCTACAAATCTGTAGCCCGTTGCTCTTCTCTCTCCTTATTTATCTTCTTAAAATATATTTGCAGCTGGCTTATAGCCTGCTATTGTACCTTCCTCCAAATCTCTCTCAATGTGCACAGCTTCCGATGGGGTCCACCATCATTTTTTTCAGGTGGGTCCCACTATAAGTACATGTTGTATCTCCCAACCTCCGCCGCATTGGTCCATCTCCCAACCTCCACCGCATCGATCCTTCCCCATCTATCTCTCCTCTTCCTCACTCGGCTCCAATGGCGCCGACTCCCCCGCTCTCCTCTCCGTCCTCTCCCACGGTGGCGCACGGCGACGACTACTCCGCCCCCTCCTCACCTTACACCGGCGAGTGGCTCCCCCGCCTCCTCTCTCCCACCGGCGGTGCAAATCCCCCCTCCCCAAAAAAAAACGGTAGCCACGGAGGTGCGAAACTGGCGCCGCCGCGGGGAGGGGCATGGTGGCGACCCCTCAGTCCCTCACCCCTCCTCTTCTCCCAACGAACGCAGCATGGAGGGGAGGCAGCAACCAACCGGCAGCCCGATGGTAGCAGCGGCAGGATATGAGGCCGCGGCAGCCTTCGGTGAAGGCGGCAACGGCAGCCGCACCCTCCCCTCCACCAGATCCGGCGTGAGGGGAGGCGACGACCCAACGGCGGCAGCATCGGCGTGAGACGCCGGTATGATTCAGACGTCAAGGCGACCTCCTCACGGCGCACGGTGGTCGCAGCGGGATCAAGGCGGCTTCGTCCCCGGTAGCCACCTCTTTCACTTCTAAGGTACCCGGCGCGTGTCTTTGGCACCGTCGTTGGCATCGCTGCGCGGATCGAGGTCGACTCCCACACCACCGTCGTTATTCTTCTTTTTGGATGCCGACGTGGCCGGTGGCGTGTGTCCCAGGCCGCCGCTGCCGCGGATCGAGGCGGCTTCCTCCCAAGCCGCTGCGGATCGAGGGCAGCTCCGTCCCAGCCATCGCTCTGTCCTCTTCTTCCTCGGCCACCGGCCGGCGTCCATGACCACATCGGTGTGGATCTGGGCGGATTTTTTTTTTTTTTGGACTCTGTCTGTTTTATGTGGCTATTTTTTCTGAAAAGAGCTTTCGTTTTTCATGTTTAGAGCGCTACCCCTGTAAACCGAATTTTCTCTTCTTCACATTGTATTTCTTTAAAAGACAAGGGTTTTTTCGAAAGAAAAGCAATATAGTGTCAGATGGTTCGATGATATATGCGATATTCCGTGCAAACACGAGGAGCTTTTTGCAAAAATAGCCAACCATGCTTATGAGCTTATCCTTTCAGAGGAGCCAAAAAAAATTCAAAAAATGGAGAAAATTCGTAGCCTTACGGCTTTAAATGATTGATGATTTCTGTACATTCCATATGCTTCCCCAAAACAAAACAATTTGCTCTTACGAAAGTTGATCTTGAAACCAGATAATTGCTCAAATGTACGAAGCTAAAGCAATAGCTTAGTGTTGCTATGGTTTCCATATCGATCAAGCTTTTTCAATATAACCATAGAGATAGTGGGGAGGGGGTTGCGTGTCTGTCTGCTTAATATAATTATATATGTGACTTCCAGAAAATTGCTTTGATGAATTACAGTGAGCATGTGCTCCGATTCTCACAATTCCAGCAACACATCAGTAGTTGCTATCTAACATCATGACCTAACATGTATTCTTTTCACAAAATTGAAGGTCCATCATGTTTAGGCCGTGTTTAGTTTCCCCCTATTCCCAACTTTCCATCACATTATATCACATCAAAAACTTTCCTATACATATAAACTTTCAACTTTTTTTTCAAACTTCCAATTTTCTTCAAGCTTTTAACTTTTTTCAGGAACTAAACACGCCTTTAATGAAGTTAAGCGTGCTACAGTGTCAAACTACCAGATATTGTGTGTGAACGTGGATGTTCAACTGTGTGCATCTTGGCTATACCGTGTGTGTGAACGTGGATGTTCAACTGTGTGCATTTTGGCTATACCGAGGCAAGAAGTATTCTCCGGACAATTGTATCTAATTGACTATCGTTTAATAAAAGCTTCTAATATATAATAATATATCATAAAACTATTATATTTTATCAAGTTATTTTAATTTTAATACTCCCACCGTATTTTAATGTATGACGCCGTTGACTTTATAATCAACGTTTGACCACTCGTTTTATTCAAAATTTTTATGCAAATATAAAAATACTTATGTCATGTTTATAGAACATTTGATGATAAATCAAGTCACAATAAAATAAATTATAATTACATAAATTTTTTAAATAAGACAAAAGGTTAAACGTTTGTCAAAAAAATCAACGACGTCATACATTAAAATATGGAGGGAGTATAAAATTACTATCAAAGTCATACCTTGAAGACCATAAAAGGAAACAGTGAAGCGTGAAGATTATTTTTATTTTGAAGGGGGTACAAACTTGAAACTTTAGTTTCGTTAACACACGCAGACTACTTCGACCAAAGCGCCACAAACGTACTGCTAATAAAACATGTGACAGCGTAATAGATGCATAGACAGCCACAGTGCCACGACGTTTTTTTTTTTGTATGGAAATATAAATAGCCCCGCACCGTGTCTTCAGTGGCTTTACATCCTCAAGTTGCATTGCTCTCTCGTTGTTCTCTCCCGACAAAACAATTCAGTTGCTCTACTCCCCCTTGTACAAAATTTCCAAGAGCTGCTCCAGGACTCCACCAGCTGCCTCCTGAGTGACGGTCGGCTTCGATGGAGATTTGGAGCACCGTGGGGTCGACTGCCATCGGGTGGCTGGTGCAGAATATCCTTGGATCATTAATCGGCGATAAGCTGAAATCGTGGTTAAGACAAATGAGTCTTGACGACGACACGAAGAAGCTCGAGTCGGAAATGAAGAACATTAGCGCGACGCTTGAGGTCGCCAAGGGGCATAAGATCAATAATGAACAGCCGGCTCTGGCTAGGTGTCTCCGAGATCTGAAAGATCTGTTGTACGATGCTGAGGACGTGATGGACGAGCTTGACTACTATCGCCTTCAAGATGAGACCATCAGAGGTGCGTTTATTCCTTTCAAGGAAAAAAAAAAATCCTCATCTTCTTCTTCTTCCAACCCTAATAATCTGCCTAAAAGTCTTCGTAACCCACCTGCTCCTAAAGGAGCTCCTCGATCGGCGGTAGAGATCATTTCTTTTTTCTCCTTTCTCAAACCCTAACATAAATATATAGAGAGAGCAAAGATGAGCACTTTCATAATCAACAAACTAGTCATAGAAAATATAATATATGTGAGGCTTAACAACGGTCCAACAAAAATTACCTCGAGGTACCGGTATCTCACGGTTTCAAATCGTTTCCGATCGTTGGATCTAACTAGATAAGATAAGTGTTGTTAGATGCAACGATCGGAAACGATTTGATACCGTGAGTTATCAGTATCTCGAGATACTTTTTTGTTGGATCGGAGCAAATCTCATCACGTTAAGCTCACAGTCCACTCAACCAACATGTAGCTCAAGGAATGAAATACATAGTACGTACTCTACTGTATGCAACACACCGTGCTCATGATCAATGCTTAGATTAGCACATTCTGAAGCATCAGTAGTGCCGTATTAAGTTAATTGGGTTATCTATTAGCTATCGCATTTTTATCAATATATAAATATTTAAATGCATGGTTGGACTGTTTGTATAACAAAATTATATATTCTGACCCGCAACTTTATCGATCGTCTCACGTTATCATGTAAGTTTTTTTTAAAGATATTTCTCATACGACTCCTTATTCATTTCTAAAAGCGAACGGAATTATAAACTTATTCATACGCGGATGACGTACCAAAGTACCCGAAAAAAACATATTTAATTTTTATAATAGTAGAGATTTTTCATCCGATTGAGAATCCGGTCGCCAGTAGATAGTTTTTTCCGGTCAGATCTGGGTTTTATACATGTTTAACTCGGATGACGGACGAAAAGTAAGGTTAGTACGGAATCATCTTCAATTTTTATAATAGGTATAGAGATTATATGGTATTTTTCTTTTCTTTAGGCTTTTTTGGACGGTGTTTTTTTTTCTTTTTTTTTGTTGCATCCAGAACGGACTTTTTTTTTTATTTTCTTTGGCGTTTTTCTTTTTTTTTGGTTTATTTTGGATTTTTTTTACGGCGTTTGTTTTCTTTTCGGTTGCATCAGATCGGACTTTTTTTTTCCGCCTTTTTAGTTTCTTTTACAGCCGGTAGTTTTTTTCCACCGTTTTTTTTTACTGATGGAGTTTCCTTTTTCCTTGTCGCTCATACTTTATTTTTCGCCTTTTTTTACACGGACTACGGAAACTTCTTTTGCTTTTTAAATATAGTAGGGAAGAAATAGAGATATATATATATATTTAGCCTATCTATATCTATCCCTATCTCTATCTATCTTATATACTATATACTATATATATATCTACTACTACTTTAAAAATAATAGTAGAGATTAGGTATAGATTAACACATACAAAACTTGTGGGCCCTTTGCATGCAAAGTAACCTTTTGTTTCTTTCATGGAAGAAAAGGTGCATTAATTTTGTATACTTGAATATGTATTACATCCTATATATCGGTAAGCACATATTTACACTGATTTTTGTGTGTATAATATAATTATATTTAATTTTTAAATTAAAAAATGGTTTATTATAAGATTTCATAATCAATAAAAATCTGCTGAAGAAAGAGGTGCAATACTTTTGATTTTTCAGCAATCGGATCTGCATGGCCCGTGCTAGAGGGGGGGAGGCCCATAGCCACAGTGCAGAAAAAAATTTGCGACCAAATATGATTTGACCCGAGGAAGGGACAGTAGACTTATTCCGTAGAGGCCCATAGCCACAGGGCAAGTAATAATAGGAGAGAAAGGAATCGAACCGTGGTCGCTGGGGTGAAAGCTTTCCTTCTTAACCCAGTAGTCAAATTGCTACACATGCTACATCAATACATGACGTATACATAGTATATCAAGCTTGGTTTTGGTGTAGATTGAAAAAGGTCCGACCCAACTATAAAGCGGATTAAAACGTATTTTGGCGATGCGTGTCGGATGACGGACGAAAACAACAGCCGGAATCCTTACGTATTATATATATATATATATATATATATATATATATATATATATATATATATATATATATCTTATAACTAATTAAAAGATTTGGATTTTTCCGGTCGTCACCTCTTTTCACCCGCGCGTTTTTTCGTTCGTCACTTTTTTTTCCGTCCCCTTTTCCGTTTTTCCCACCGCACCGCGTTTTCCGTTTTCCCCACCGCATCCGATTTCTTATCTGATCTAATCTGGCGCTATTCTTCCCACCGCATAAAAAAAAACCACACCGATTCCTACTCGAGTTTAGCAGATTATCACCCGTCCCTTACGCACATACAGATCAAACCACCACCCCATGAACTGGAGATCAAATCCATTCATCTGAATCACCACAAATTCACTAAATCACAAATCCAACAAAAATGAAGCAAAATCATCCAAAAAATAAAAAATAAAAACCAAATCACCGGCACCACCGCTCGTCGGAGCCGAGGACACCAATGCCCCGCCGCCGTGTGCCGCTGACCGCCGGGGAAAGGGCACCGCTGACCAGGGGGAGGGCGGTGCAAGGGCACCGCAGTTGAGGCGCCGATCGCCAAGGTAGGGCGCCGCCCGTTGGGGGAAGGGTGCCGCCAGCCGGCGGCAGGGCGTCGCGGCTGAGGCGCCGGCCAGGGAGAGGACGCCTTGGCTAAGGGGGGGAGCGGCGTCGGACGCGGCCGCGGGTGGATCCGTCGGCAGTGGCGGTGGCCGAGAACTGATCTGCCGGCGGTGGCTCCCTCCGCCCCCTATCGCCGCTACCCGCCTCGCTCGCCCGTCTGCCGCTCCACCCGTGGCCCTCCTCGCCGGCCGGAGCCGAGGGGACGGAGAACTGGGAGGGAGAGAAGAACGAGCACTCCACTCCCACTGGTCAACGCGCGCTGCTAATCTGTTGGTTGCCACACGCTGCTGTGCAGAGGAAGAGCATACGCCGGCTGGGAGAGAGAGAAGGATAGAGTTTAGAGACAACGAAAGAACGAGATAATGATCTCCAACCAGGCCACCCACCACACAATTCTCGCCTCAAGGCCACACATGCGAACCTGCACGTGGTATCTGACTCCTACCAAATTTTCATTTTCACCCAAATAGTATACTTTATCCTATACTTCAGTATATAAAAATTATTTGTAAAAATACCCCCAGATTAGTACTCAAAAATTGATATCCAGGACCTTGAAAGTATTAGTTTTTCAAGACTGGTCTCATGTACAAATAGTAACCTTTTATACTATGGGAGTTGAACATACAAGTCATTAACCTAAAAAAAGTATACGTTATATAAACGTTGTGATTATCATGTGGTTTTTCAAATTTTATATATATCTATATCTACGTCTGTATATACCAATAAAAAATACATAAGGCATCCGGCTATTTTTTGTCCGTCCATTTTTCTCGAATTTTTCCACTGCTTTTTTGTCGCTTAAGTCGTGTTTTTTCTTTTGCATGCGGAAGGGTGTGCGCACACAGTAAGGTTTCGGTTTTTTTATCCACCCATTTTTCTTTTACGTCGGTGGGTCAAACCCTAGCGCGTCACCACGTCGATCTACCTTCCCAACACTCAGCTCAAAACCAAGGAAAAAGTACTCCCTCCGTCCCAAAAAAAGACAAACCCTGGTTTCCGTGTCCAACGTTTGACCGTTCGTCTTATTTAAAAAAATTATGAAAAAAATTAAAAAGACAAGTCACGCATAAAATATTAATCATGTTTTACCATCTAACAACAATGAAAATACGAATTATAAAAAAATTTCATATAAAACGGACAGTCAAAGTTGGACACGGAAACCCAGGGTTTGTCTTTTTCTGAGACGGAGGGAGTATAATTTATCAGGATCAATTTTAGGCGAGAGGGAGAGGAGGAGACGGCGAGCGAGGCGAGAGGGGATGGAGGGAGAGGGGCGGGGGAGAGCGAGAGAGGGTGAGAGTGAGATTGAGAGATTTTGTGTGTGGGGTGGGGAGCGAGTATGGATAAGGATGGGACGCGTTCATCTCGGCTCAGTTTTTTTTTTGTGTCGATTTTTTTAAATAAACCCGGTATTTATAGTATAGGTGTCAGTTTTGTTTAGAACCAGCACCTATAATTTCTGGGTCGGTTCTGGAAAAACACATAGGTGGAAAAAATTTTATATGTGTTGGTTTTAACTGTTTCAACACTTATAGTACCGTCCTCTATCCGTCTTTTTTAAGTTGTGTTATTAGGTATATATTGAACCTCAAATGTTATTTATAAATACAAACAATACTCCTTTAGAAAAAAAATAATAACATTGGTTTTTATGATTTTGATATGCTGACAGCTTCCATAAATACTATATAGTTTAATTTTTATATCGCACGATTTAGGCGTGTCATCAGTTCAAGACACTTTTTTTCACATAGCAATACACGAGAATATTTTCACAATTACATTAAAAAAATATAGTTTTTGTAGGTCGCTATTCGGATGTGCCGTAAGTTCAACTTCACGCATATTCTTCATGTGCCAATTCATGAGTATATTCAACAATTACATTATACATATTATAAGAAAATATAATTTCTACGTGTCGCGATTCAGATATGCCATTAACTCCATTCCACTCATTGTCTTCATGTAAATAGTTCAGACTTGTCATTACCCGGTGCAACGCACGGGCATTTCGCTAGTAGATATATAGATATAGATATAGATATATTCAAGCAAATTCACACAGTGAATTTTACCTTAATTAAACCATATAACAATAATAAGATTAAAATAGTACACTCACCCGTTGCAACGCACGGGCATTTTTCTAGTACTAAAAAACGGGCGGAAAAAAACCAAATATGTCCTATCAAAAAAACCGGGCGAAAAAACCAGTCCGTAAAAAAAAGGCGAAAAAAACCAAATATGTCCGATAAAAAAAAGGCGAAAAAAAGGAAAAGAAAAATGAATCCAACTCCGTCAACGCGGTAAAAAAGGGCGAAAAAAATAAAAAAAGAATCTATCCGATTCCAAAGAAAAAGGAATTATATATGACGCGGTAAAAAAATCAAATCCTATTTCTCTACTACTTGAAAAGTATAATGTGTTTTCTTCGTCCGACTCTGTCAACGCGGTAAAAAAGAGCGAAAAAAAGAATATGTCTGATTCCAAAGAAAAAGGAATTATATGTAACATGGTAAAAAAAATCAAATCCTATTTCCCTACAACTTGAAAAGTATAAGGTGTTTTCTTCGTCCGTAATAAAAAAATCTGATTTCGATTAAAGAAAAACCGCAAGAAAAAAAAAGCGTAAAATGGCATCCGTAAAAAAACCCTTAAAAAAGGTAACCCCACCCACATCTCTACTACTTAAAAAATAAGAGATGCTTCCATCGTCCATCAAAAAAACCGGCCAAAAAACCGGGCGAAAAAAAACCGTAATTGTCCGATAAAAAAAGGGCGAAAAAAATAATCCGATTCCCTGTAAAAGAAGGGCGAAAAAAACCGGGGAAAAAAACCAGACGAGCGGAAAGAAACCACCAGCGAAAAAAAACTAGTCGAGCGAGAAAAAAAACCGTAACTGTCCGATAAAAAAAGGGGCGAAAAATAAATCTGATTCCGTGCCAAAAAAAAATGGCGAAAAAAAATCTCCGTGAAAACAAAAAAGTTAGCGGAAAAAATAAAAGAAAGTCCGACTCCTATCCGATTCCCTCTCAGAAACGAAAAAGAAAGTCTGACTATATATCCGATTCCCCCGAAAAATAAAAGGCACCACTCCTTTTGAGTCCGAGATACCACACACAACTCCTCTCGGTTTTAATCTATACCGTGATATCTCTAACATCTTAGGGAAATAAAATGATATGCCGGATAGAAGATCTGTTTACAAAAACGGAACCTACAGGTCGAGAGCATTCCATTTTTATATTATTTTAATTTTTGGGTTGGTACTTTTGCATTTAAGTCCCTGTAATTTTTATATTTACATTTGAGTCCCTATAATCTTACAATAAGGTACTTGAGGTTGTTTTTGATAAAAATATTAATAAAAGAGAGAGAACAAAAGCAGAAAGGTGCATAAAAATAAAAACAACAACAACAAAAGTTTTGTTTCCCCTAAGTCCTGTATTGGTAAAAAGCAAAAAAAAAGAACATTTGAAGAAAACACAAGCATAAAATGCGTGAGAAAATAATTGTAAAGAAAAAGGCAAAAAAACACATGAGAAAAGACAAGTGAGAAAAATATGGTTTTCGTTTTAAGTAAAAAAGCAAAAAAAAATGCTAAAAAAACTTTTAGAAAAAAATGCGCCATTTCTGAATGGTTTGAGAAAATCGTGCAAGAAAAAAAATATTGTTTAAAAAAAACAAGCCGCTCATTAAAATACAAACATTGTCATAGACATGATTATTCATGAAAAACGTATATTATCATTAGAATTTTTTCACCCGTTGCAACGCACGAGCATTTTTGCTAGTATAAAAAAAAGCCAAAACGCTGTTAGCAAGAGAAACGGAAAAAAAAAAGAATTCGATTCCGATTTTTTTAAAAAAAAAACGTCCCCAAGAAAACGGCGAAAAAAACATCTTAAAAAAACGGCGTCAGTATAATATCCAGCAAAAAAAGGAAAAAAACAAAAAAAAGGAAGGCCAAAACGCTATCAGCAAGAAAAACGGCGGAATAAAAAAAAGCAAAAAAAAGACAAAAAGAAAAAACGCCGTCCAAAATCTTATCTACTTAAAAATTTCGTAGCTTTCCGATCATCGCACCGATTTTTAAGTCCGTACTGCGATTTTTCGTCCGTTCACAACATCGCGCGCACCTTTTCTCCAAATCCCATATCATCATAATCCAACTCCAACAAAAAAAAAATCTCAATCCAAATCCAAATCAGAATCATCACAAAATCACCCAAAATATCAAGAGAGGTGATGAGAGGAGATGGAGGGGCAAGCGGGAGGCCACCGTTTCTCCTCGACGAACCTCCTCCTCCACCATCCCGCCATTGCACCAGGGATCAGCCGAGCCGCCGCTATGCCGCCAGGGAGTCGGGGAGCAGCCACGCCGCAGTTGTGTTGGGAAGTCACCAACTCGCCTCTGCGCCAGGAAGATGCCGGGAGGGAGAGGGAGGAGCCAATCCCGAGCTACCATGCTGCCGGGGAGCCACCGACTTGCCGGATCTGGTGATGAGTAGGACGACAGCGGCACCCGACAAGGAGGAACTAAAGGAGCCGACGGTTGGGGGGGAGGGGGAGCGGCACCGCGGGAGAGGGGAGGGGCGTGGAAAGGCACCGCCGGTGGGGGAGGGACGTGGAGAGGCGCCACCGGTGGGAAAGGGGCAGCTCACTGTGGGAGGAGGAGCGTCGTTGGTGGGGAGAGAGGAGGAGCGCTGCTGGTGGGGGAGAGAGGCGAACTGCTGTGAGGGGAGGGAGGGGAAAATGAATTAGGGTTAGGGATTTTTTTTGGCCCCGACGATTTTGATGGATTCGGAACCGATCTGAGCCGTCCATCAAAACAAACGACTCAGAACTCAGATCGATCTCGCGTTGGGCCAGCCTCCATCGCCGGGCCGCATCACTGCTGGGCCGCGCGTGGGTCGGCCGGTCCAAACAAAGCACTTAGTTAGACTTTCGACTGGGGCCCACACGGCAATGAGAGGAGGAGTAGGGGGAGCCCAATTAGACTTCCTGTTGGGCCTAACGCTTTCTTACAGGCTGAGGCGGAGGGGAGAAGGGAGGAAAGCGGGTCGGCTCGGTTGCGAGCTGAAAAATAAAATGGGCTGAAAATGGACTAGAGAGAAAGGATGATTTTCATTTAAATAAATGCTGAAATGATGTATGTATTATCAAAATTAGCTATTAAGCTCTATAAATTCCAATAAAATTCCAAAGAGAGTAATTAATCATGGAGAATTTAATAAAATTAAATCCAACCATATCATTTTATTTCGCACACTAAACTAATTTAATTATACATCTACCTACTTAAAAAATCAAATATTTCCAGAAATTTGTATTTCAATTAATTACATAATGTAAATCTTTCTCAAATGTTTCTCAATTTTCTGGTCTTTACAATTCCCGTTGCAACGCACGGGCACTTTTGCTAGTTCAACCTAAAATACGAAGTGAGTGTAACTTAAATGGTTATGTTTTTTTATTGTAGAACCAGCTCATTCGGATTTAAATCCTGGACTTAACACGGGTGCTCGTATTTACAACTAATTATTCTTTCAATAATAGATGGCGTACCTGTTGACAGCGAGACGGTCATGGTGATTTCATGCCCTTCCTCTTCGGGAAAATTTGGGAAATACCATCGCAAAGATAGGTGAGTTGCACAATACCATTATATGTGAGAATGACATATGAGGCCTAGACCCAGATGTCAATAACACATACGATGGTATTTTCCAACTCCGTAATTTTTATGATGGTACTAGGCAAATTGGCCCTAAGATATACCAGCTCAGTCTTCCAAAAGCGTTTATTGAGCTAGGGTGTGTGTGCGTATTTATAAGGGTGAGTATGCGCGCGTTGTGAGCGTCTACGTTTGTACCATGTTTCTTTAAAAAAAAGTGAAATGGGAAAAGGGAAAAAGCCCGAAAGAAAATAGACATGGACTAAAAAGAACAAAAGAAAAATTCTAATTATTAAACATGTCAAAGGAATAAGTTAATTTAGGTCCCTTAATTTATCGTCGAGTCTGAAAGTTATCCTTAAACCAAAATACCAAAACGGGTCTTGAATTTATAAAACCAGATTAACTGAAGTGCATATATGCAGTATTATATCCAATTTTAACTGACGTGACAAGCATGAGTTTTTTTTTGGGGGAATACGAGCAGCATTTGTCATGGCCCATTCTCTCTTTTCCACCCTTGGTCTGCAAGCTAGCGCCGTCTAAAGCCGCGCGACGGAGTCGGGGGGAGCTGCTCCGGCAGGTAGCCATCGCTTAGCTACTCTCGTGCTGGCCGCCGCCCTTCTCCCGACCTACCGTTCGCGCTCCACGGGGGATGGCATATAGCTCCTCTGCGGCCATACGTCTTGGCAAGCTCCTACCAGGGTCCGCTGCCGCGAACCCATCCGAGGGGACCGGCGAGGGTGCTACCGAAGGCGCTAGCCTCCTCGTCCATCTCCAGCTCGAGAGAGCCAGATGAGAAGGAGAAAGGAAGGTGCAGTCGATGGCTTCGAGATTGCCTCCAAGGCTGCGGGCATCGCTCGCGCCCGTGCCGCTGTTGCCGAACGCGTACTATGGGTGTGTTTAGTTAACGCTAAAATTGGAAGTTTTGGTTGAAATTGAAACGATGTTATGGAAAAATTAGAAATTTGTGTGTGTAGAAAAATTTTAATGTGATAAAAAAGTTGAAAGTTTAAACTCAGCCTATCTCGTACAGGGGCTGCTAGCTGACGCGTGCGCGCCAGCAGCGAGCACTCCCACCTCTCCCCTTTAGTGTTAACTACATGTATTAGTTAATATACTTAACACTAATGATAGTAATTAGGAAAGATTTTTGGAAATTTTTTTTGGAGATTTTTTTACTAACATATTGAAAAAAATTTAAGTTAGATTTGAAAACTTTCGATTTAAGTTTTAAATTTTAAAGTCAAATTTTAAAAACTTTCAACTCAGATTTGAAAACTTTCAACTCAGATTCGAAAACTTTCAACTCGAGAATCGAGATTCGAAAACTTTCAAGTCCAGATTTGAAAATTTTGAAAACTTTCAATTTGAGATTTGAAAATTTTCAACTCGAGATTTGAAAACTTTCAACTCGAGATTCGAAAACTTTCAAATCAAGATTTGAAAAAATTAACTTTCAACTTAAGATTTGAAAACTTTCAACTCAGATTCGAAAACTTTCAACTCGAGAATCGAGATTCGAAAACTTTCAAGTCCAAATTTGAAAATTTTGAAAACTTTCAACTCGAGATTTGAAAACTTTCAACTCGATATTCGAAAACTTTCAAATCAAGATTTGAAAAATTTTGAAAATTTTCAAATCGAGATTTGAAAACTTTCAAGTCGAGATTTAAAAACTTTCAAGTTTAGATTTGAAAATTTTCAACTCAAAATTTAAAAACTTTCAAACTCAAAACATGCTAAAAGATAAAAAAAAATAATCAGAAAAAAATTGGGAAAAAAACCGGAAAAATCGGCAAAGAAAATGGAAAAAAAAAAAGAGGAGGCGCGCGCCGGCGTGGGCCTTTTGGGCCCGAAGCGCCGCCGGCGCGCGCGTGCGTTAGCTTTTCCGATCTCGTACACCCGTTCTGTGCCAAATTAAGGGCGTCTTGCGCCGTTGCGCACTGCGACGCTCGTCCAGGACCTCTCGCGAGGCAACCTAAAAGAGCAATAAACAGATCCCGGGTGGGGTGGGGGGGGGGTGGAGATGGGATAGAACGAGAAAGCAAAACCAATGGCATGTGCACTTTGATGCTATTTTCAATCGTATAAAATTTTGGTAAAGTTATAAAAAAGTGGCTGCATTTAGTTTGCTGTCAAATTTTGGTAACTATAAAACAAATCCTACCAAAATTTTGGCAAGTTGCTAAAATTTTAGCAACTATATTAAAATTTTGACAATGCTAAAATTTGGTAAAGTTGAAAATGGTATCAAAATGAACGGGTTCGAAATATGGACGCATAACCGAGCGAGATCCAGATGCTTGCGTTTGGAGATTGATTGAGGGTGTGTTTAGTTGGGAAAAAGGAAATTTTTGGGTGTCACATCGGACGTTTGACCGGATGTCGGAAGGGGTTTTCGGACATGAATAAAAAAACTAATTTCAGAACTCGCCTGGAAACCGCGAGACGAATCTTTTGAGACTAATTAAGCTGTCATTAGCACATGTAGGCTACTGTAGCACTTATGGCTAATCACGGAATAATTAGGCTTAAAAGATTCGTCTCACGATTTCCCCCATAACTGTGCAATTATTTTTTCTTTTTATCTATATTTAATGTTTCATGCATGTGTTAAAAATTCGATGTGATGTTTTTAGAAAAAAAATTTGGAGAACTAAACGGGCCCTGATTGATTGCTTCCTGCTGGTGGGGATGATAAGACAACGAGGAAAGAAAAGAAAAGAAATAAGATTTGGATTCCTGTGGATTCAATCACAAGGAACTGGTCACAGCAAAATCTGAAATGGATCGAGGCAATCTTTCAGAACAAAATGTGTGACGGAAGACCGAGGATGACAACAGTGAGCTTGGGAAGCATTTTTTTTTTAATAATTGAATATAACATCTCGGTCTTTGCTAAAAAGAGCTACAGTCCATTATTACAATCTAGCACTCTATAACGAGTGTAGTTTAAATAAGATAGCAAATATCGCAGAAAGATAAAAATGAAGCAATAAAAGATAAGAAAAACATATTATTGAAGTCTATTTTTGAATCTCCACCCATAATTGATAAAAAGCTGTATAATTGCCGACTCAAGCTTGCGGTATGCAACTTTTAGAACCTCTCCGTCTTCATCACACCTTTGTAACTGTGTCCAACACCGGAACTAATATGTTGCCGTGAAAATTACCCGCATATATGAAATATATGGTAATTTATCTCGCATAGAGGGAAGCGAGGACGGCGAAGGCGATGACTATTCTGCTAGTATGCTGCCAGCCTAGCAGGCTTATATGTTCTCAACTCAGTGCTGCTAGCCGGCTAGCGCGAGAAGAGCTAGACGAGGAATGCCACTACCGCCGTGGCCACATACCGGAGCAGCGGAGCAGGTCCTACCGCCGACGGTGCCGGCCTGCAGACGAATGGCGGAAGAGAGAGAGAGAGAGAGAGGGCCAGGACATGTGGGTCTCGTGTGCGTCTTATGCTGACTTAATTTGCCATATTAGTTAAAACCGGATATAATATTACCTAGGACCTTGGTTAATCCGGTTTTATAAATTGAGAGACCCATTAATCCATTATATTGGTATTTCGGTTTAGGGTCGGCAACAAGATGAGGGATCTAAAATAAACTTATTCTCCATATGCCAATATAGGGTATTCGGCCCAGTTCGTGATGGCAAAAAAAAAAAAGTTCAAGTTGATCACGAGCACAAGCAGACGCCCGATCAGGAATTAGGAATTTCGGAATAAGAGGGGTAATATGAACTTTATCTCTTGAATAAATTAGACAAGCATATTGTCCATCAAAATAAATGATGTATAGGCACATTGTAAATTAAGTAAAATTGTATTGGTAGTATGCAAATTTATTAAGTGGGTGTAATCTAATACATAAACTTGTAAAACACTTGTTTTGGTACATAACCTTGTTTGTGTATACGAACTGAAACCAAAAGAACACGTTATGGCTAATTTTACCAAGTTAGGTGTCGGTTAGGACACAACGTGCACACATGATGTGGGCTTGAGACGTGCTATATTTGTAAACTTGATTTTCACTATATTATTCTTTGTTCTACCCTTCCATCACTTGCTCGGTTTTTTTTATGTCTTTCTTCATGCAATCGTTAGGCCTTATTCAACCTTTGCTTCAAGGAAGCTATAATCACTTATTACATAATTCTCTCAAAGAGAGCAACATTTAGGCAGGCCATAAAAACTAACTAGCAATCACCAACACTTAAGGAGAAAATAATTATTGAAGTTTATCTATTGAACTAAAAAATTAGCTTTGAAGTTTATGAATACTTGAAAGCTAATTTCTAGCTACATTAGAAATACTATTAAGAGGTAGGTTTGGGTCCAAAGAAAATTTGAACTACTCTTTTTTTTTTTCAAAATGACAGTCAAAGAAAATAAGTTGAATGGTCTCTTTTTTCATACACAAAATTTCTTATTAATCCAATATAAGAAATTATCCAAATTATCTTCTACTACCATTTCAATTTCTTATTGCTAAATTATCCTTAGTTAGAATTACTCCTTTGAACAAAAACCACGTAAAAATCTTGATCTTAATTGGCATTTTCAGTCTCCATATAAACTTATTCCTCTCAATATGATAAGTATTAATCCAATATAAGTACATTGATTGAAAAAAAAAGGACCATTTTGATGAAGATTCCATGTAAAAGTATCATTGTTATCATTCAAATTAGTATGCAAAATCAACGCAACTAAATGATGCTAATTACCTAAGTTTTGATCACAAACGCTCTTCTAAAAGAAACATTAAGTGGGATTGAACTCATAACTGTTGCGTTTGAGACATTCCTCCTTCGAACCTTATTATTGAACAAATGTATGTCTACATAGCATTCTTCCCACTTACGTGTTTATGTAGCATCCCTAATCGACACTTATATTAGCAATATTAGCTTTGTTGTGTTCATTTGGCCTTGGTTCTCATGCAACTGATAAGTTCATGTACCAAAACGATCATTTTATAAGTTTGTATACTAAATTGTACCTGCCTAGTAAATTTATGTACTGATAATGCAATTTACTCCTGCAAACTACAATGTGGATTATAGCACTAAATAAAGCTTACTATTTGCAGGCAACCGCAGGGATATTACAGCCAGAACTGCCCTTCCTCCCCTGCAATCGCAGGATATTGTACCTTCATCTACCTCATCTTCCTTTTCTATCAGTCAGGTTCGAAGCTATATATTTCGTTGTCCCTTTTTTTTTTCCTCCAATACTTATATATCTTATATCTCATAAAAGGCATCGAGTTTGATCTAAAAATGTTGTATTGTTGTCCAATATACCTTCCCTATATGTGATGATTTTTTTTTTTTGGAAACTTTATGCAGTGGTTTTCATATTTTCACTTAAGTGGTTGTTTGGACTACATATTTTCCTTTTTCTCCAGAGGAGCTGGCACATTCCTTGATAACAGGAGTCATCTTTCTGCTAAGATAAACCAAATTGCTGATGAAATAAAATATGCTCATCTTATTGTCATTAACAATCTCAATATAGATAGATCGTACTTTGCTGGAACTTCAAATCAGAGTTGTCAGAGTACACCCTTGGACACAGAGGGAACAACATCTTATACTCTTGATCCCATAGTGTTGTATGGGAGGGATGCAGAGATGGAATCCATAAGAACGCTGATCATGACCGATAAATCCAATGGCATAACCGTCCTGCCAATTGTAGGCAATGGAGGGATAGGGAAAACCACTCTGGCCCAGTTTGTCTACAAAGATCCGGCAGTTCAAAGTCGATTTCAGGTAAAAATATGGGTGCATGTGTCTCAAACATTTGACGTGGACAGGATGACAAGGGAGATTTTGGACTGTCTCTCCGAAACAACCCAAAAAGAGACAATCAACTGCAATAAGCGTCAAGAGGATCTTCAGCAAAAATTGAAATATAAGAGGTTCCTCATTGTCTTGGATGATGTATGGGATGTCCGTATAGATCACTGGAACAAATTACTGGCTCCTTTAAGACCTAATAATGTGAATTCGCCACAGGAAGAAGCAACAGGTAATATGATAATCATGACAACTCGTATACAGAGTGTTGCCAAAAGTCTTGGAACGGTACGATCAATTAATTTAGAAGGTCTGAAAGATGATGATATGTGGTCACTATTTGAAGTACATGCTTTTGGTAATGATAAACATGATAGTAGTCCAGGCTTACAGGTTCTTGGGAAGAAAATTGCTAGCGAGCTAAAAGGCAACCCGTTGGCAGCAAAAACTATGGGTTCATTATTAGGAATGAATCTTACCATCGATCATTGGGATAGCATTATAAAGAGTGAAGAATGGAAATCCCTGCAAGATGTTAATGGCATCATGCATGCGCTGAAGTTGAGTTATGATAATCTACCCAACCCCTTACAGCAATGCTTCTCTTATTGTTCTCTTTTCCCCAAGGGTTACTCTTTCCGTGAAGCACAATTAATGCAAATATGGATCGCTCAAGGATTTGTGAAAATGTCCAGTGAGACGTTGGAGCAGGAAGGACGGAAATATCTAGCTAAGTTGGTGAACTATGGTTTCTTTCAGCAAGTTGAAAGCATGAGGTCTTCGTCTAAAAATTTTGTTATGCACGATCTTATGCATGATTTAGCACGACAGGTTTCACAAGCAGAATGTGCAACAATAGATGGCTCAGGGTGTAAGAAGTTAGAGCCAAGTATACGTCATTTGTCAATATTAACTGATTCTGAATACCGGGAGGGTAGAAATGGAAGAATACTTCGCAATGAGGTCTTTGAGAAACGGTTGCTGGAAGTTACATCAAGGAGCAAGTTGAGGACATTAATATTAATTGGGCAATATGACCATCATTTTTTAAAATCCTTTCAGGATGCTTTCAAGGAAGTACAACATTTGCGACTGCTGCATATCACTTCAACATTTGCTGATTTTGATTCTTTTCTTTCTAGCTTGGTTAATTATACACATCTCCGGTATCTGAGAGTTGAGAACAGAGAGTCCCAGGGAGCTTTGCCTCAAGCTCTGAGCGAGTGCTACCATCTTCAAGTACTAGATATTGGCTCATGTGGAACTCTCGATATACCTACTGAAATAATAAATAATCTTGTCAACCTGAGGCATCTTGTTGCAAAAAAGGGAGTGTGCTCTTCTATTGCTAACATTGGTAAAATGACCTCGCTTCAGGAACTAGACAATTTTATTGTTCAAAATAATTTAAGTGGGTTTGAAATGACACAATTGAAATCCATGAACAAGCTTGTACAACTTGGTGTGTCTCGACTTGAAAATGTTATAACTCAGGAGGAGGCATGTGGGGCAAGCCTGAAAGACAAACAACACTTAGAAAAGCTGCATTTGTGCTGGAAGGATGCATGGGATGGATATGACAGTGACGAAAGCTACGAAAGTGAATACGGCAGTTATATGAATATAGAAACAGAAGGGAACGAACTGCCAGTTGGTGATGCCAATGGTGCCCCACTTTTACAACATCACAGTAATATAAGCTCTGAACTTTCTTTAAGTAAGGTGCTTGATGGCCTTGAACCGTATCACAGCCTCAAGCATCTACGGATATCTGGGTATAATGGAGCTACCTCCCCAACTTGGCTTCCTTCTTCACTTACCTGCCTGCAAACACTTCATCTAGAAAAATGTGAAAAATGGCAAATACCTCCTTTAGAAAGGCTACCATTACTTATAAAGCTCGTGTTGATCAAAATGAGGAATGCAACAGAAGTCTCGATTCCTTCACTGGAGCAGCTTGTGTTAATTGATTTGCCAAGCTTGAACACATGCTCCTGCACTTCCATCAGGAACTTGAACTCCAGTTTAAAGGTTCTGAAAATTAAGAACTGCCCTGCACTGGAGGTATTTCCTTTGTTTGAGAACTGCCAGAAATTTGAAATCGAGCGGACGTCATGGTTGTCCCATCTTAGAAAGCTTACCATCTATAATTGTCCTCATTTGTGTGTTCACAATCCTCTTCCGCCTTCATCTATTGTTTCCAAATTATCGATCGGTAAAGTTTTACCATTTCCAACGGTGGAGCGGTCATCCAGTGGAACATTAACAATTGGAATGGACCCTGAATATTCTGATGATATTTTCGATGAGGATTCTGATCAGCTGAAAATGTTGGATGACAAAGTTCTGTCATTCCATAACCTGAGGTTCCTAACTGTATTGATAATATGTGGTTGTCAAAATCTTGTGGATATTTCACTCGATAGTTTAAGGCAACTCGTTTGTTTGAAGGGTTTGGAATTATACAACTGCCCAAAACTTCTATCTTCAAATGTTCCATCAGAGCTTACCTGTGAATATATGCCAGAAGCAAATCACAGCGCCCTCCGGTCTCTCGAATATCTCTATATTCAGAAGTGTGGAATAACGGGGAAGTGGCTGTCTCTGATGTTGCAACACGCGCTGGCCTTACAGGAACTGAATTTAAATGACTGCAAGCAGATAACAGGGCTCTCGATAGGAGAGGAAGAAAACAGTCAGCTAAATCTTATGTCATCTACAGAGGATCCGTCATTAGGATATCCAGGTCAAGACAAACTTCTGCGCCTTCCGTTAAATCTCATACCCTCTTTGAAAATGGTAGTTATTAAATGTTTTGATGATTTAACATTCTACGGTAGAAAGGAAGATTTTGCTGGATTTACCTCCCTTGAGGAGCTACACATTCGGGAATGCTCCAAGCTGCTCTCATTCTTGGCGCATAACGACGGAAATGATGAGCAGTCGAACGGAAGATGGTTCCTCCCCCTTTCACTTAGGGAACTTCATATTGGATATGTTGATTCCCCAAAAAAGCTGCAGCCCTGCTTTCCAGGGAACCTCACCCGCCTGAAAAAACTAGAAGTGTACGGAAACCAAAGTTTGACATCTCTGCAGCTGCATTCCTGCACGGCACTCCAAGAGTTGATAATTCAAAGTTGTGAGTCGCTTAATTATCTGGAGGGCTTGCAATTGCTCGGCAACCTCAGGTTGCTGCGGGCACACAGATGCCTCAGCGGTCATGGAGAAGATGGAAGGTGTATCCTTCCGCAATCACTTGAGGAGCTTTACATCAGTGAGTATTCTCAAAAAACTCTGCAGCTCTGCTTTTCAGGGAACCTCACACGCCTGAGAAAACTACATGTAAATGGAAACTCAAGTTATTTGCCGGCCGGGAGAAAAAAGGGAAACTCAATTTTAACATGTCTGCAACTTCATTCCTGCACAACACTCCAAGAGTTGATCATTGAAAACTGTAAGTCACTTAACTCTCTTGAAGGCTTGCAATCACTCAGCAACCTCATGTCGCTGAAGGCACACAGATGCTTGGGCAATCATGTAGAAGATGGAAAGTATCTCCTTCCACAATCACTTGAGAAACTTTACATCCACCAGTATTCCCAAGAAACTCTGCAGCCCTGCTTCCCACCCAATCTCACATGCCTAAAAAAATTAGATGTATCAAGCTCTGCAAGTTTGAAATCTCTTGACTTGCAGTCTTGCACAGCACTTGAAAGCTTGAGCATTGTATGGTGTCCGTCCCTTTCCACATTAAAGGGTCTGCAATCCCTCAACGGACTCAATCTCCTCACTTCCCTGCAATATCTCCGATTTTGGTATTGCCACAATCTCGTAGATCTTCCTGCAGGGCTCCACAGCCTTCCCTCCCTCAAGTGGTTGTGGATCAGTTCTTGCAAGAACATCGCGAGGCTGCCGGAGATGGGCCTCCCACCTTCGTTGGAAAAACTATATATCGACGATTGCAGCGAAGAGCTAGTTCAGGAGGTTCAGCTGTGCAGAACTCTAGCAAGCGAGCTGAAGGTCAGAATTGATGAGAGATATGTGAACTGATTATTCAGTGGCTCGTTAGGCGCACCTTTTTCCACCTACCCAACTGTCATGGACTCGTTCAGGCGTTCAAGCTACTGTAAATTCCATTGCCGCAATGACGAGCTTCAGAACCATTACACAATACAAGGGACACGATGGCTGGATCAATTGTCGCAGAGCTAGCGTTGGTTCACCTGACAAAAAAAAAGGACTAAACGCGCGTGTTTCTTTACTCAGAAGTACCATAAATTGATTTCGGTTTTTTTAAAAAAGATGTCAGAAATAGGATTTCATATGCCACATTCTGCATGGAATTGTCTCGCTTCAGAAGCTCATCCTAATGCGGTTGTTTTACTCTGTAATTCTGTGATATGACTGCTGTTGTATTAATTGATAGCACTCGACCGGCAAAACCAATTCGCTTCATTGTTTGCCAGTATCCATTCTATAGTTCTACTCTGAAAAACGATGATTGTTGTTCACTTGTTCATTCTCATGAATACAGAAGGACCCGTGTTTATCATGCTACTTTTGCCATTTATATTGTATTCCAAGTTGTGCTGCAGACGGTTTCAGTGATTAGTTCACTTTGCTGTATCCTGTGTTCGTTCGAGAATTGTTAGCACATGCGCGTGGTAGCTGATGGGGTAGCTGAAGTACTGAACGTCCGCACGGGTTCTTTTGGACTCGAGATCATTGTAGCCTTCAAGCTTAACAGCATTGCAGGTTGCTACAACTGTGTCAGAAATTTGCTAACCAAAGAATTATTTTCTCATATATGAAAATAAATGCCAGCATAATAATCCGAGTAAAATAGACATAATCACTATAGAAGACCAACGGCAAATTCTTCTTTTCAATTTCTAGGGTGAAAAACTCATCGTCTAATCTCATGTCAGCATTGAAGGCTCATACCATTTCGATCATGTATGCATTAAGCCGAACATTAGCAAGAAGCAAATGTATTGCACGGCCAAACATAGCCAACTAATTCTCAAGCAATTTAATAATCACAAAAGAGTTCCAAGTCTTGCAATGTCAAGATATATAAAAACTTATGCCAGCATGAAGCAACACTGAAACAATACAATCAACACAGGTTCCCATGGCCAATGAAATATATATATCATCCCAGAAATTATCACTAGGCATTGGTATGTTGTTACTTCAATCTCCATAGTGTCAGTCACGCACAATGACACATCATATTACATAAGAGTATCAAGAGTATATGACAGTTGTAACAAAACAACTCCATTGAGAAGAACAGACAGCCACATGAACCATATTCACTTCTTCAGATCAGAAAGCCTGGTGAATTATCAGGCTACCAATTGCTACCGTAGTCTCCACTTTTCACCTATATGTACATAGAACACTTGCACTATCAGAATACCCAGAAAGCTAGTTCAGTCACTACAAACTATCTTCTAAATCCAAGCAGATACTTATCCAACTTGAAAAAGACGTACACTTTTGGTGTCTCTACACCATCAATCTCACAAAAGGAAATTAACCATCCACCTACAAGTATCCTACTGTTAGAATGACCACCTTACACCAGAGAATGGATATTCCCAGATTCTGAGACACTGTCCTTTGAGATCCCCGAATCTGAACAACATAAATCAAATAAGACAATGCAAAAACTTCCGTTCATCAAGAAGTTGGAGGTTCAAATGATAAAGTGGCAGTTCAATCGCACTACTGAACGATGAGGAGTTGAGGACCCACTGCTCGCAACCTCACATTCTTCTCAATGTCCACTGATTGGTAAGTTGCTGTTGGCATTTCATCCCCAATATCTACATGTTCATCCACCTGTTAGGCCAGTGTAGTACTCTTGTCAGGATTCTTGCTCTCCTGCAAACAAGAAAACATATTAACCATTATAAGAGCTCATTTCACACATGAGCTAATAGCAACCAAGAACAAAGCATTCTGCTTACTATTGCCATTACCACATCAACGTTGTCCCTTCACCAGCACATCACTATTGTTAGCCAAGGAACCATCAATCTACCAGCGTTTTCACCGTTCACAATTTGCAGCCCATCGATTCTTGTTGGAGTTGTTGAAGGATCGATCAAGCTTCCATTGCGTATGAAGTCTCGACATCCATATCATCTCGTCTCGTCTCATCGATCTCAACCCTAACTAGATGTGCACTGCGGTTCCTCTTTCGCACATTGTCATCTTCTCCTCCGGCAAGCTCTCCAAGTTGACCCTCAACAAGTTCTTTTCCAGGGTTGTCTTCCACTCGTTCGACTCCCTCGCCTTCCGTTTCCGCAACTGCACATTCCCACCCCGCCATAGGTGGCTCAAGGAACTTGCGCTACCGGCTACCGCACGAAGCCTCGAACCAAGAAATCGCCGGCAAGGCATTGTAGAATTGAGGCGGTGCGCAGAGAAGGGCGTCGTGCGAGGTTACCTCCCAGGCCGGCGGCGAGGCTCGCCTTCCTCTTGTCCTTCCGCAGCCTCGGCTCGATCTGGTCGCATCGCTTCCGCTCCGCCGCCGGGATCTTCGCCGGAGACGAGGGAGGTCCCGCCGTCCCGGTGAGGGCGAACCATGGCGCTTCTTGGGCTGGTTCAGTTCCTGCGAGGCTGCGACATGTCTATCAATGGATAACGGGCCTGGCGGTCCATGGACCAAGATGGATGCGGGCTGCAAGCAAGATGGGCTAACAGGCCCATATTGTACATTTGTGGTCCACTGCCATTACGACAGGAAGGCCCGTATCCATCGTCGTTCGCTTGATCGGCGGACGGCCACTGTGGCGATCGGCCATTAGAGCAAGTATAATAGACCTATAAGCCTACCGCAAGCTTACGTGGAGGAGAGAGATAATAAAAAATTAAGTATGTTGGCTCTCATGCAAGAGCTAGCTCAACACAGTCTCCAAGACAAATGCATTAAATGTATAAGTGAGAGATAGAGAGATGAGAAGAAAATTATAGCCAATTTTATAGCTAATCTATTATATGTGTTGGCTTTAAGATAGGCTAATAGTAAGAAGTGAGCTATACTATTATCCTTGCTCTTACGGTTCAGAGAAAAACCGTGATGTGTGCGGTTCAGAGAAATGCCCTTCCTCGGTTTCGGATATTTTGCCTTGTAGTCATGTGGTCGTGGGCGGTCGTTGTCGCTGCTTCTCCAGTTTACTTGACTGCACCTTCGCATTGCTCAGGTTCAGTTCGCCACCGTTCGGAGCTCCAAGAAGGCCTGCAAACCGTTCTCTGAAAACAAAAACACGAACATTTGGATAGGAGTACTGCAAAACAAAACCTTCACTCATTACACGGTTCATGTTCACTCCTCTGACATAGTGAAAATTTGCTCAACCTGTGCATTCCTTCCGTTAGTGTCGCCCTCGTCAGGCTTGCTTAGCCGTAGCACACATGTGTTCGTCCTTTTTCTTCCCCAACGTGTTCCGATCCCTTTTGAGACTTGACCGTACCTTTCGTAGCCGCGATCCGGAGAGAAAACCGATCGAGCTGGGCGGGTTCGGATTCGGGGCGAGCATGTCCCTATCATTTCCGGTGCAACGGAGCCTGGGCGCCTTGCCCACTCTGACAAAGATGCAGCGGGTCGTAGCTGAAAGACGACGTGTGCAAAAGGAGAAAAAACAAATGGCGAAAAAGCAACGTCCAGTTCAGACTTCCAGAGTTCCGCCCGCGCGCGCGACCACCCCGGGAAAAAACCGATGCTCCATCGGGTTCGGATCTAAACCCCCCGCGGACAGCAAGGAAGGGCGTCGTCTGCTGTGATTGACTTCACTATAATATTCCCACTCACCTTCTCTGCACTTACAAAATTTCAGAATCCAGCACGAAACCAAAGTGGCCAATTCGGTTCGGTTCGGATTTTCGCCTCGGTTTTTCCCGGTGCTATATAAAGAGGCAGTAAGTGAACCCCCATGGCGCCAACCAACAAGCTCCCTCTCCATCCCAGTCTTCCCCGCCATTACCAAGCTCAAGCAGAGCATTTCTCTGAAACACCATCCAATCCAGAGCATCTCGTGCTGCCGGGGGCACTCATCTCGTGCGGCGTCCTCCAAGCGGCGGCCGCGCTCAGCCTCGTCTTCTTCATCGCTCCGAGCGGAGTTTTCGGACACCATGGTAAGGCACTCCACTGGCTGTATTACGGAAGCCTTGTCGCCGTGGTGCTCGTCGGTTTTGTGGAGGCCACTCTCGCGTTTTGGGTGGCAAGTGATGTGGTAAATCGGCGAGCAGTGGGCAGGACGATGCTCTTGGTTTGCCTCTTCAGTCTGATCTTCGTGGTCGCGATTTGGGGCTCTGTTCTTGTGAGATGATTGCATTCTTCGCTGTATGTACAAGATTTAGCATTGCTTTGTGAATTGTGAGTGTATGCTGGTTGTCAGTTGTGTTGTCTCGAGTATACGGCAATATTCTGCCTGCGTGAGCTTTTGGCCTGTAGTTCTCAGTTATAGTGTCATCTGTTTGTGAGTTTTGGTTGTTTTCATGTAACTAGTATTCGAGAGTAAAAAGATAGTACTCCTCATCCTCTTTTTTCAATTTGTGCCTCTCAAGCGTCCGAAAGCAGAGCATACGTGAAAATTCAGACCAATTTCAGAACATCTATGAGAAATCAGAAATGAAACAACATTCTCAGTTGTGATGATGAACCTTATCAGCCAGGTGCACAAAAGCTACCTACTGTTTTGGCATTAAAAACCTTGGGCAATATACAAAAGCTAATGAACTTGAGGACTCTGCAGTGTCAAATTCATCCTTGCAAATCTTTGATCTTCAGAATGAAACGCGTAGGAATGTCTTTGTTCCATTCAACTTCAGAAGGCAAGGCAGCAAAGGAGCAGAAATGGAAGCTCGTATTGGGCGGTTGGGCCCGACAAAGTACAATTCTATTATCTGGGCTGGCCCAACACGGACCTAAATCGTCTAAAAGCTTGGAATCAGTCCACTTGACGTTCCCTATCTGTAGGTCGAGTTTAATTGATATCTCTGAACCGTTACACTAGGAACCTTCACCCCTTCTTGGCAAAACCATCCAAGTCAGATTCCATGAAAGTCTACATGGTTGTTTTGGATGACGTGACATCGTAGTTAGAAAAAAAAAATGTGAGACACATAAGTAAGTGGACCTCCACCTATTCCCTCTCTTCCCTTGGAGCTTGCTGACAGGGAAAGGGTTGGCGGCTAGCGAGCCCGACAGTGGCAGTATGAGGTCAGCGGCAAGGGGGCTCGAGGCGGCTGGTATGGCCTAGATCCAAGCGCTAGGGACGCCCCATCGAGGAAGAGGTGGGCAGCATTCATGCTCTCACAGTAAAACTTCGGCACTGCGCTAGAACACCCTCATAAGTCTCGGTGTCGTTCACGCTGGATGACGACAGTCACCGCCTTCGCTACCTAGTAGTTGACCATCTCGAATGGCTAGATCCGGTTGCACCACCACAGGGCACCGGTGTTCTCAGGCACAGCAAAGCGGGGGAGGTTGATGAGGCGACTTGGGGACTTGCTAACCTTCGCGGCTTGAGCTCAAGCTCCGCAAGCACCACACTTCATCGCTAGCTCCCGCAAAAGTTGGAGTCAGCTAGTGCGTCGCCGCCAACGGATTAGTCCCACGAACACTGCCGCTCTCAGAGTGTTTCATCTCCTGGAATCTGTTCTGTTCTCCCCTTCCACTTGATGCCTAGTGTAGTGGTAGCTTCCTTTTACTCAGCATCCTGTACGTCTTCCACTACACCCGCTAGTCTGCTTTCCCCATCCTCTTCTCCTTCTCACGCGGTCACGCCATTGGCGACAACGGAGGAGCTGCTGCCGTTCTGCCGCATCTGATGGAGGAGGTGGAAGCCGGTTTGCTGGAGGGTGGGATCGGGTGGCTGGCGGAGACCATCCTGGAGAACCTGGACGCCGACAAGCTGGATGACTGGATTCACCAGGTTGGGCTCGCCGATGACACGAAGAAGCTCAGGTCTGAGATCGAGATGGTGGAGGCGGTGGTAGCTGCTGCGAAGGGGAGGGCGATCAGGAACAAGCCTCTGTTCCGATCCCTCGGTCGTGTCAGGGAGTTGCTCTACGACGCCGATGACGCCGTCGACGAGCTCGACTACTTCAGGCTACAGCAGCAGGTCCAAGGAGGTAAAGCGTGTATTTGCAAGATGCATCCAAGGTGTTCTATACAGTATGCAGCATGTCATACGCTGATTTCCAGGTTCCTTCTTTCCATTGCATACGCTTACTCTTGGTTCAGATGCATGTCCTGAAAGCGCGGATGGGCATGGAGGAGGAGCAGAGCAAACAGAGAGACCGTGGGGAAACGCTGGTGAAGGTGAAGCCAGTGGCTGCGCTGGCACAAGACGGTCTGGGGTATGGCAGCACTTTGAGATCGTGGAAGAGAAAAACGGAAAGCCTGCGAAAGCCAAGTGTGTCGACTGTGGCACGGTGGTCAAGTGCGGCTCCGACAATGGGACTTCGGTACTGCACAATCACCGCAACAGTGGCAAATGTAAAAGGAAACGTGGAGCAACTGATCAACCGTCAAACTTTCTAAGGTAGTACTAACTTTTTTTTTAAGTATAAACAGCAATCCATTACGGAAACTCAATTATACTTGATACTTCTCTAAAACAAAGATCAAGTTCTTCTTGTAGTGCCAGCGAGGGTGCAGTAAATGGTAATTCTACTGCAACTGGTAGTTCCGTCGGCAGAAAAAGGATGAGAACCGGCAGTAAACTCAATCCATTATTTGCTTTTGTTGCATGTTGTTGTGGAATGATGTTTCATTGTGTTTTTTATTAGATGTTGCACATATTGTTGTCTTTGTGTTGCAATCAGTAGTTTTCAAGTGTTGCATTTAGTAAAAACGTTTTAACCCGATAGATGAAACATTTTCTCGAGTGATGAAACATTTCTCTCTAAGATACAAACAACTGAAGCATTCCCTGTTGAAACAATTTTTATTGGTCAGTGAAACATTTGTCTACATGTGCTGCAACACCGTCCGATATTTTGAAAAAAATCAGACGTCCGATTCATAGCGCTTTCTGCTGCAGCCTCACTTGCCACGTGTCATGGATGGATGCCCTATCGGCCAGTGCTAGGAGGGGTAACGGAAGGAAGAGAAGAGTCGGTTAGTCACTGATGGGTGGGCCTCATAGGACAACTCAACAGGTTGGACCAAGTTAAAGCACCACGTCAACAAAAACCACTTTCCAAAACAGCCAAGGGAGGCAAATTGCACCGGTTTTAATAATTTAGATATCAAGATATCCGGTACTGTGATTCAGAATTACTTCGAAATCCCTTATATTGTAGGACAGATGGAGTATGAATTAGATTGGACATACTCATGTTTGAGGGAGTCGAAGTGAACTTATTACATCGGCTCAAACAACTTGAAGCCCAAAAAAAATATCCACTGTGCCACGAGTGCTCACCTTCCAGCTTCCGTGGAGCTTCCTAAAGTAGCAACTACTTCATTCGTCCTAAAATTTAAGTGATTTTGAATGAATATGACATATCCACTTAATACTCAAGTGATTTGTAGTATTAGGATGTGTCATATCCACCTAAAATATCTTATATTTTGGAATGAAGAAACTAACCCATTGTATATTGCTCTTCTGCTTGCCTTCTCCCCGAAAACCCCCCGATCCTCTGTGTCTTGTGCTTACCGTCGCGGCGTCGCCAGTATCGCTCAAGCGTTGCGTTGCTCCTTTTGGACGGTTGGGCCTGACAAAGGACAATTCTATTATCTGGGCTTGCCCATCACCGACCTAACTGGACTAGCCCATCAGACAGAAGAGGACGACTCCTCCGTCAAAGTCGGTAGTCACCGGGGTCAGCTAGCGCCTAGCGCGTCGTCTCTGCGATTCTGCGAACCGATTAGCTGATGAACATTGCTAGTCTGCTAGCTACTCCCAAAGTAATCTGTCCTCTCCTTCTACTCCGTACTTAATTCCTCGCTAGTAGTGGTAGCTCACTTTTACTCATCATCCTGTCTTCCAGACTTCCACTACACCTGCTAGTCCGCTTTCCCCATCCTCTTGTCGTGCTCACGCGGTCACGCCATCGGCGATCGCCGATCGAGGAACTGCTTCTGTTCTGCCGGCTGCCGCGTCTGATGGAGGAGGTGGAAGCCGGTTTGCTGGAGGGCGGGATCGGGTGGCTGGCGGAGACCATCCTCGACAACCTGGACGCCGATAAGCTTGGTGAGTGGATTCGTCAGATTGGGCTCGCCGCTGACACTGAGAAGCTACGGGCTGAGATCGAGAGGGTGGATGGGGTGGTCGCTGCCGTGAAGGGGAGGGCGATCGGGAACAGGTCGCTGGCCCGATCGCTCCGTCGTCTCAGGGAGCTGCTCTACGACGCCGACGACGCGATCGACGAGCTCGACTACCACAGGCTCCAGCATCAGGTCCAACGAGGAGGTAAAGCATTTATGCAAGACGTACGCATCCATTGCAGAAAATCTAATTGTTGTATTGTATTACATCGACTCACCCATGGGGTTATATATAGGAGTGTATAGGAGACAGAGACTTAGAGTATAATACAAAAGTAAAATTATCTCTAGTATTCTATCTCTAGGACTATAGAACTCTAGAATTACATTTTATCTTTATAATTTGTATTTAACTATTATCTCTAACCGATATATTTATACTTCTAACACCATGTACCACGGCTTACGTTGATTTCCAGATCCCTTCCTCTTTTACATGGCATAGTTTGTTTTTTGGTTCAGATGCATGACACGGCGACCCTGATGAAAGCGCGGATGGGCATGGAGCAGAGCAAACAGAGATACCTCGGAGGGACAAAGTTGGTGAAGCGAGTGGCAGCGGTGGCAAAAGACGGTCCGGGATATGGCAGCACTTTGAGATCGTGGAAAATAATGCGAAAGCCAAGTGTGTCGGCTGTGGCACGGTGGTCAAGTGCGGCTCCGACAATGGGACTTCGGTTTTGCATAATCACCGCAAAAGTGGCAAATGTAAAAGGACACGTGGAGCAACTGATCAACCGCCAAACCCTCCGAGGTAGTAGTAGTAGTACTTAAAAAAAAACTCGAATTAATCAATTACTGAAAACACAAATACTTCTCCTAAAACACAGATCATGTTCTTCTTGTAGTGCCAGCGAGGGTGGAGCAAATTCATCTGCAGCTGGTAATTCAGTCGGCAGAAAAAGGATGAGAGCCGAGGGTGCATCAGCAGATAACGTGGCTGCTAGTACGCACCCTTGGAACAAGACTGAACTTTCCAACACGATCCAACATATGACTTATCAGTTACAAGAGGCCATGAATGAGGTTATGAGGCTATGCGGATCTGCAAGTTCATATCAGAGTCGTCAGAGTACACCTCCGGCCACAAATGCAACTACATCGTCTTATCTTCTTGAGCCCAAAATATATGTCAGGGATGCAGACATGGAATCCATAAAAAATCTGATCATGAGAAATAAATCCAATGGTATAACCGTCCTGCCGATTGTAGGCATCGGAGGGATAGGGAAAACCACTCTGACCCAACGTGTCTACAATGATCCGGAAATCGGAAATCAGTATGAGATCAAGAAGATATGGGTCCATGTATCTGATAAATTTGATGTGGTTAGGATCACAAGGGAGATTTTAGAGTATGTCTCCAACCAGAGTTATCAAGGAATAAGCAACTTTATTATGCTTCAGCAGGATCTTGAGAAACACATGAAATCTAAGAAGTTCCTAATTGTTTTGGATGATGTCTGGGATGTCACTACTGACTGTTGGAACAAACTACTGGCTCCTATAAGAGCTAATCATGTTAATCTGTCACAGGAAAAAGTGATAGGTAACACTATGATCATTGTGACAACTCGAAAACACACTACTGCCAAGCTTTGTGGAACGGTAGGATCAATTAATTTGGAAGGTCTGAAAGATGATGACATATGGTCACTATTGAAAGCATATGCTTTTGGTAGTGACAAACACGACAATAATCCAATTTTACAGAATCTTGGGAGGAAAATAGCTAAGGAGCTAAAAGGCAGCCCATTGGCGGCAAAAACTGTGGGCTCCCTATTACGAAGGAATCTTACCGTAGATCATTGGAGCAGCATTATAGAGAACAAAGAATGGCAATCTCTGCAGCATACTGATGGTATTATGCATGCATTGAAGTTCAGTTATGATCATCTACCCAGCCACTTACAGCAATGTTTCTCTTATTGTTCTCTTTTCCCCAAAGGTTACTCTTTTAGTGAAGCACAATTGATACAAATATGGATTGCTCAAGGGTTTGTGGAAAAATCCAGTGAGAATTTGGAGCAGAAAGGACGGGAATATCTAGCTGAATTGGTGAACTCTGGTTTCCTTCAGCAAATTGAAAGTATGTGGGCTTCATCAGAAGATATTGTTCTGCAAGATCTTATGCATGATTTAGCACGAATGGTTTCAAAAACTGAATGTGCAACTATAGATGGATCAGAGTGTGAAAAATTAGCGCCAAGTGTACGCCATTTGTCAATTGTAACTGACTCTGCGTACTCTGAGGATCCACATGGAAACATATCTCGTAATGAAGAATTTGAGAAAAGATTGCTGAAAGTTATGTCAAGGAGTAAGTTGAGGACATTGGTGTTAATTGGGCAACATGACTCTCTATTCTTCCAATCTTTCCAAAATGTTTTCAAGGAGGCACAGCATTTGCGACTGTTGCAGATGAGTTCGACATATGCTAATTTTGATTCTTTTCTTTCCAATCTGGTAAATTATATACATCTCCGGTATCTGAGACTTGAGAACGAAGAGTGCGAAGAAGCTTTGCCCCAAGCTCTCGACAAGTGTTACCATCTTCAAGTACTAGATATTGGCTCATGTATAACTCTCGATGAATATGTCAGTAATGTGAGCTATGTAAATGGATACGACAGTGATATGAGTTCTGAACCTTCTATGGACATGGAAACAGAAGGGGAGGAACTGCCATCGAGTGATAGCAACGGTTCCCCAAGTTCAGAATATTTTACAGACATAATATTAAATGAGGTAATTTATGGTCTTGAACCACATCATAGCCTCAAGCATAATGGAGTTACCTCCCCAACTTGTCTTGCAACTTCACTTACATCTCTGCAAACACTTTATCTAGAAAATTGTGGAAAATGGCAAATACTTTCTCTGGAAAGGCTATGTTTACTTAAGAAGCTTGTATTGATCAGAATGAGCAATGCTGTAGAAGTTTCAATTTGTTCACTGGAGGAGCTTGTGTTGATTAAAATGCCAAAGTTGAAGAGATGCTTCTGCACTTCAATCAGGAACTTGAACGACAATTTAAGGGTTCTCATGATTAAGACGTGCCCTGCACTGGAGGTCTTTCCGTTGTTTGATAACTGCCAGCAATTTAAAATCGAGCAGCCATCTTGGTTGTTCCGTCTTAGCAAGCTTGTCATCCATAAATGTCCCCATTTGCATGTCCACAATCCTCTGCCGCCTTCAACTAATGTTTCAAAATTATCCATCACCGGAGTTTCAACACTTCCAACGGTTGAGTGGTCCAGAGGAATATTAAGAATCGGGGTTCAGAATGATTCTTATGATCCTTCGGTTATTGATGAGCCTTCTGATCAGCTGATAACGCTAGACGACAAAGTATTGTCATTCCATAACCTGAGGTTCCTAACTGAATTGGTAATAGCAGGTTGCCAAAATCTCACGTCCATTTCATTGCAAGGTTTGAGGCAATTCATATATTTGAGGACTTTGGATATACGCGGCTGCCCAAAACTTTTCTCTTCCAATATGCCACCAGAGCTTGTACGTGAGAACATGGCAGCTACATATCACAATGCCCTCCCATCTCTTGAATGTCTCTCTATTGCTGCCTGTGGAATAATGGGGAAATGGCTATCTTTGATACTGCAATATGCGCAGGCCTTACAGGACTTAGAATTATATGAGTGTGAGCAGATAACAGGGCTATCGATAGGAGAGGAAGAAAGCAGTCAACCAAATCTTATGTCAACTCCAGAAACCTTGTCATTAGGACATCAAGGTGACTCGCCAACAAGCTCAGCTCGAGATGGACTTGTCCGCATTCCGTCAAATCTCATCTCCTCTCTGAAGCACATAAATATTTGTGACTGCCCTGGTCTAACATATAATGGGAACGATGAAGGTTTCGCTAAACTCACCTCCCTTGAGAGTCTACGAATTACGAATGGCGCCAAGCTACTCTCGTCCTTGGTGCATGGTAATGGATACGATGAGCGGAAGAACATAAACCTCATCCCACTATCACTTGAAGTACTGGAGCTCAAAGGTTATGATTTACCAGAAGAACTGGTGCCTGGTTTTCTAAGGAACCCCAACCGCCTCAAAAAATTTTCTGTGATGGAGACTTTAAGTTTAAAATCTCTACAGTTGCAATCCTGCACGGCACTCGAAGAGTTGGAGATTGCAAACTGTGAATCGCTTTCCACACTAGAGGGCTTGCAATCCCTGCGAGGCCTCAAGAATTTGATTATATGGGGATGTCCCATCTTGCCACAATGGTTGCGGAGTTCATTAGAGCAGGTCCAGGAGCTTTTGCCTCGACTGGAAAGGCTCCAGATTGATGACCCTTCTGTCCTTACCACATCTTTCTGCAAGCACCTCACTTCCCTCCAACGCCTAAAGCTTTTCTATTGCAACTGGGAATTGGTGAGACAAACAGATGAGCAAGACATCGCGCTTCAGCTCCTTACATCCCTGCAAGAGCTCTCATTTTCGGGTTGCCACAATCTCAGAGATTTTCCCGTTGATCTGTACAGCTTTCCCTCACTCAAGAGGTTGGCGATCTATAGTTGTAAGGACATCTCGAGGCTGCCTGAAAAGGGCCTCCCACCTTCTCTAGAAGAACTGGATATCAATGATTGCAGTGAAGAGCTAAATGACCAGTGCAGAATGCTTCCAAGCAAGCTGAAGGTCAAAATCAATCAGAAATATGTGAATTGATTACTGGATGGCTTGATAACATGATGGAATAGTTCTATCTTCCATCATGCTATCTTCAGACTTGACGTGTGCTTAGTGTCAGTATTGAACTAAGCATTCTGTGTTCAGGCGTTCAAGCTGCTATACCTATCACTACCGCAGTGACCGCTTTGAATTGGAGTACCATATAACTACAAGCTTCTTTACTTGGAGGTCAAGATGATCCACGGTATAAAAGGGACCCCCAGAAAGGGTCGCAAGGCATCGAATCTTATCGCCAACACACCCACACAGCCTACAAAGCCAGAGTACGCGGAGCCAAGTCACCGGGAGGTCTTGTTGAATACATCGACTACGATCTCATCGATACCATCGATTTCGTCTACCTCCATTGTAATCTGTGATTTTCCATCATCAATCCCATATAAACTGGATTAGGGCTATTACCTGACAGGGGCCTGAACTAGTATAATCTTTGTCTTCTGTTTGCTTGATGTCGTATTACGTAGATCCTCGTTCCAACGTACCCCAATACCCTAATTATCCGGTCTATGAGTATCACTCGTCGATAGAAGTGTTCTAACTTCTTGGCGTCCCTGTGTTCTCCTGTGGATTAATTATCGCAGAGCTAGCTAGCTTTGGTTAACCTGGCGAAAAGGCCAATCATGTGGTTCATTACAGAGAAGCCAGAAGTATCAGATATTGGTTTTCACGTGCCAAACTCTGCACTAGCATTGTCTCACCTTAGAACCCCATCCTAATGTTGTTTTTTTTGTAATCATGTATTGTTACGGTGTTTCGTATTTTAATCTGTAATTCTGCGCTATGAACCTATACTATGACTTCTGTTGTACTAAGCCAGAAATATCCGCAATGCACAAGTTTTTGTTTTTTTTGGTGAACTTGATATCTCAGGAAGATGAACAGCGTCGCAGATTTACTAGTAGAAGTCTAAACCTTGTCAGATTACCTGAGGTTCGCCTTCCCCATGCGCACGACTTCCACTGAGGGCAGGCTGTTGAACCAGATGCTCGGATGCTCCGGCTTGTCGTTCCGAAGCCTCGGCAGGATCCCGCTCGCACCGCTGCCGCATCGCCGCCTGGATCCTCGCCGGCGGGCGGTGGCGGGGCCAGGCGGCGATGCGGTGGCGGGGGAGGTCCCGTCTCTGTTCCGGGCTTCCGGCGACTAGCCGTCTTGTCGATGCGGAGAGATGGATAGACGAGAGCGAGGACTTGGCCCATCTCGCCCGCTAGGCACTCCGACATCGAGCGGGCCTTGCACTAGGCCTCCGCTGCCGGCCTTCCGAATGGGATGGCCTGGTAACAAGATGGGCCCTGTCGGAAAATACCATGCAAAACTCGGATTTTTTTAAATTTTATTTATTTATTATTAAAATATTTACAACTTTTTTATTTTAAAGTTTTACAAATATGCACCTCTACCGTCTTTTAGTGGACCTTTTTTATGACGTGGCACACGGCCATTGACATATGCTAACGACCATATAGAAGGTGGTATGTCATTTTGCGGACAACCCTTTTACCGTCTTTCCAAAAAGGTGAAGGGGGCCGCCTGCAAAATATCTGGGGCTTTTTTTATAGGCAGCTCCCTTATCACCCTCCTATGGAGCTACAAGGGAAGCGCCTACAAAATATCATAGGTCACTATTTTACAGGCAGCCCTCTTGTTGCCTAGGCTGCCTGTAAAATGACCAGCATTCCTCCGTGCGACCGTTACAACACACCAACGAATGTGTGTCACATCATAAAAAATACCTTTTGAGAGGGTGTTTTCTACTAAAGGACGGTAGGGGCGTATATTTATAAAAAAAATTTATTCTAAATATTTTAATAAATCTCTATCTCTACTATTATAAAAATTTAAGGTGTTTTTGTCTGTATTTTGGTACGTCATCCGTGTTTAAATCGGTTTTTAAGATCGTTCGTTTTTGAAAATACATAGACATGTTTGAGTTGGATTTTAAGCTCGTTTGCTTTTGGAAATACAAAAGGATTGTACAAGAAATCTCTTTTAAAAAACTCCACATGCTAATTTGAGATGAAAGTCGGACTCTTAATTGCAGCTAATGATTTTCTAAAAAAAAAATCTAAGCGAATGCCCACAGTGAATTTTACCATAACTAAACTATATAACAATAATAAGATTAAAATAACATATTAAAAATTAAAAAAAAATCAAAATTAATGATCTTGCCAAAACATGACTGTCTAGCCACTTGGTTACGCAGCATATGTACGAAATTTCGCGGCTCACCAAAGAATGGGGGCAACTCAAATGTCCCCGCTTTCCACGACTTCTAGCAGCATCTTGTGATTCGTCCGTGTGTTTCTCTGGCGCGGCGGCGCATCGCTTTCGGTTCAGAGCAAACCGAGTTGCACGGGTTCGGATTTGGGTCGAGGCGACGATGGCTTAGAATCAGCTCACGCACGCAGCTGCCGCTTGGCCATTTTGCTTTTTGCGCGCGCTGACACGATGCCTTTCGATCCAGAACCAGAAGAGGTTGGTAGCTGAGGAAAAGATGCATTACCAGTATGCAGCCGTTTCGGTTTCGGTTCGGATCCTCGGATTGTTGGGCTAGCCTATGAATTAAATTTGTCTGAAAAGGACATGCGCTGACGGCGTCGGTCCACCACTCCAGCTCACAACTCTGCGTTCATTCGCGTCGGATAAACCGAACAGTGCTCGGTTCGGGTTCGGTTCCACGGGTTCCAGTACATGGTTAGAGAAGGGCGACATGTTTGAGCAAAGTGAATACTTTCACTCCACTATCACAGTATCACTACGTTGTTTATCGTTATCTTGACCAGCTGCATGCGTGCATGTGGCGATGATGAATCCTTCATATCACTGCTACAACCCGCGAGCTGCTCGGTTTCGGTTTCGGTTTCGATTTCTTGCTTCTTGACAATTGCGGTCGTCGTCGTCGTTGCTGCTCCTTCTTATAAATACAGACACGCGCATGAACTCACTCATCTCTCACCCATTCTCCAAGCTCACCCTGAAACCTCCATTTCCCTCCTCGACATACTACACCTTCGATCTCTGAGGCCTGCCACCGCGACGCTGGAGATGGAGCTCATGGCGGTCATCGTCAGGATCTTGGCCCTGATCTCCGACGCATGCCGCAACGCGGAGAAGCTGCCGGCGGCGATGATTTCCTGCGGCGTCGTGGAGGCCGCGGCGGCCATCTTTCTCGCCGCGTTCAAGGCGCCCGGAGGCATATTTCTGCACCACGGCAAGGCGCCCTTCTACCTCTACTACGGCATTATAGGAGGCGTGGCCATCTTCGGCTTCGCCGAGGCGTGGGCTGGGTTCTGGGTTTCCGGCGATCTCAACGGCCGGCGTGTCGTCGGCAAGACGATCCTGTGGGTGGGAATCTTGCCTCTCGTCTTGGTGACGGCTCTTGGAGGATTCGTCTTCATGGGATAGCTCTGCACCCTCTGGTTTTTTAGATGATCTCTGTTTTCTCTGTTGTGTCAGTATGTATGTGTTGATGTCTTGCTCCTCTGTTGTATGAGTATGTGCTGTAGTCTCTGTTTTCTCTGTTCAGTTGTATGAGATCTATGTTTCCTCGGTTTGTATACGATGCAAATACTCCCATATTGTGTGAATATGAGTGCGGTTTTTCCTTGTCTTCCATTGTTTCATCTCTGCTTTCGCCAATATTTTGCTTCTCCCTCTCGAAGTAATGGCAGAAGCAGAGTAACCAGCTTTCATTTTTTTTCGCTGGGAAACTAGCTATTCATTTCAAGGCAAGTTTCAAAGCATATGTTGCACCAATCGAACACATCATGCAAATTTTATGGATCAGCTGAAAGGGAAAAAAAAATTCTCTTTTCTCGCGCGTGTTTCCCAAACTGCTAAAATGTGTGAGTTTTTATTAAAAAAAGTTTCTATAAAAAAGTTATTTAAAAATCATATTAATCTATTTTTCAAATTAAAACTAATTAATATTTAATTAATTATGTGCTAATGGCTTATCTCATTTTACATATCTTCTTAATCTTCTCTTTTCCTCTCCTCTCAAACATAGCAATATATGGAAAAATGACATGGGCATGTGGACTAAAAGATTGTAGCAGAATCTGCCAAGCAAAGGATTTAGTTTGGCTGTTCCATTTTCCATAGAAAAGGCACATATTTAATCTAAAGTTCAGAAAGTAAAGCCAGACCAAGCAAACCAGCACCCAGAAGCAGGTAGATGTATAAAAGAGGGCCATACAAAAATATTATAATCCTAATACAACTATGTAATCTATTGATTGGGAAATAATTTGAAATTTCAAAAGAAAAATACTACAGTTGCGATTTTAATCTTCCTTATTCAGAAGAAAAAAACGCCAAATTGAAGAAAACTCAAACTTAAACTGGCTGCCTATTACTGACCAATGCCATTTGCCAAGTAACACAGGATCATGCTATGACTTTGCTGTTCGAAGAAGAATAACCGAGCTGTTCGGTTCCGGGTTCGGGTTGTGCCATGCGTGGTTGCGTGGGTTTCGGTTTATATTTCTCGTTAGTAATTAATCAGGAGAAAGCATGCATAAGCTCAAAACGTTTGTCCATTTCTTCATGGTGGGCCCTCTTCAGACTGTGGATTCCATCGTAGAGAGACCTGGGGTCATTGAGAGGGGGTGTTTGGGAACTAGGGACTAAATTTAGTCCCTCTCACAAAAGTATAAGTCCCTATGATAGGAACTTATGTTTCTATGAGAGGGACTAAAGTTTAGCCCCACTTTAGTCCCTCCAACCAAACACCACTTGTGATAAAAGTGCTAATTGCCATGCTTTAAAAAAGAGTGCTACTGATTGTTATCGTTATTGTTCGGTTCATGGTCGTCGGTTTTATGGATCAGCAAGTCCAACGTGCGCAAAGGATTCCACCCGCAAATCCATCGGGAAACCGATATATATGTGTGGTCGTTCGGGTTCCGTTTATCATTTTGTAATTCTTCCACAGCACTGCTGCACTTGATATATTTTATGTTTTAAACTTTTTCAATTTTTAATTTTTAAAATAAATCATTCCAAAACTTATTTTCAAAATCGAAACATCTGAACCTTTTAGTTACACCAGCCAAACTGATATGAAAAAAATAATAATGTCACACCGGTCTTATTGGTGTGACAGTGGTATTTGGCTACGCCGCTCTCACGGGCGTGGCAAGATAAGATTGTCATGCTCGCTATAGGTGATGTGTCAGCATTGTTTTGACCACGTTAGACTAGCGTGGACAAAAGGTTTAGATTTTTAAAGTTTTGGAAGGGTTTATTTATAAAATTAAAAATTAAAAAGTTAAAAAAAAAAATTCGCTGCACTTCGCTCTCCGCGAGCGATTAATCTGGTCGCACAACAACCCGAAACGTGATCTCGCGGGTTCGGTTTCGGTTGAGCTGTGGTGACGCTGCCTGAGCTATGTAAATAAACTCTTTTAATTTAGTTCCATATGATGAAAAAAATATATAGGGAAGCTCTTCCCCCGGTGATTTCTAAAAAATAAAGATTTCGTGGCTCAAAAAGGACAGGCGCAGAGCGCAACTGTCGCCGCCTTCCACAACTGAAGCGAAGCTGACACTTTGCAGCATGTATTATATTATTAAAACAGCTTTGAAAGGAGACACCATATTTATTGTGGAGGCTAGAAATTCCCACATTGATCGGAGAAAAAGAAAAAAAGAAAAAAAGAGTCTAGGTAGAAATACAATTTAAAAATAGCTAAAATTCGGAATTAAAAATAAGCAATATTGAAATAAGTTTCCATATAAGAACCTAATACGAGATTAATCAAAATTCGAGATAAAAATAAAATAAAAACCAAAAATAGAAAAGAAAATGAGAGTCCAAATAGGAATAAAATTTAAAAATAGCTGAAATTCGGAATTAAAAATAAGGAATATTGAAAGAAGTTTCCATATAAGAATCCAATACGAGATTAATCAAAATTAGAAATAAAAGTAAAATCAAATCAAAAATTATAAAAGAAAAGGATAGTCCAAGTAGGAATATAATTTAAAAATAGCTCAGAATTAAAAATAAGGAATATTGAAATAAGTTTCCATATAAAAACCCAATACGAGATTAATCAAAATTCGAAATAAAAATAAAATTAAATCAAAAATTATAAAAGAAAAGGATATTCCAAGTAGGAATATAATTTTAAATATCTGAAATTTGGAATTAAAAATAAGGTATATTGAAAGAAGAGTTCATATAAGAACCCAATACGAGATTAATTAAAATTCGAAATAAAAAAATAATATCCGAAATTAGAAAAAAAAATAAATAAAAGAAGAGTTCAAGTAGGAATACAATTTAAAATTAGCTGAAATTCGAAATTAAAAATAAGCAATATTAAAAGAAGAATTCATATAAGAACCCAATACTAGATTAATTAAAATTTAGAATAAAAAATAAAATAATATCCAAAATTAGAAAAACTAAAAGAGAGTTCAAGTAGGAATACAATTTTGAAACAACTAAAATTGAAAATAAAAAATAAAAATATTAAAAGAACACAATACGGTATTAATTACAATTTGAAAAAAATTAAATTCTGAAATTAGAAAAAGAAAAATAAGATTTCAATTAGGAATACAATTTATAAATAACTAAAATTTGTGATAAAAATAAAGACTATTGAAAGAAAAGACCATCAAAAACACATGACGAGATAACTTAAGTAACAGGCCTATAAAGAAGTAGAGTGGTGGCGGTTGATACGACATATAAAAACTGTTAATAAAACAACAAATAGAATCCTAATGACGATTAAAAGGAGGGACAATAGGCAGGCCGTGAAGCAAACGAGCAACACGATTGCCAGGACTTCTAGAAAGTAAAAAAAATAAACCCCATTGATAATCATATTCGGTTTTTAAAATTTCAATGATAATAAAAAGGAGAAGCAGCGGACGGGCGTATAGGAGTATAGTTGTAGAGTCGCCGACGGTTGACGGGACTTCTAGAAAATAACAAATGAATTCCAACGATAGTTATGTTCGATTTTTAGAATCACAATGATAATAAAGAGTATGGCGACGGACGGGCCGTAGAGGAGCACAGTGGCATCGTTTAACGGGACTTCTAAAAATTATAAAAAATAAAACCCAACAAGACAATAAACTCTAAAAACTATAAGCTCCAATATTTATATGTTTGGAACTTCTAAAAAGTAAAAAAATGATAATCATGTTCAATTTTAAAATCTTAATGACAATAAAGAAGGAGGCAACGGGCGAGCTGTAGAGGAGTACAATGGCAAAGCCACTGATGGTTTGGTGGGACTTCTAGAAAGCAAAAATGAACCCAAACGATAATTATGTTCGAATTTTAAAATCTCAATGACAATAGAGAGAAGAGACAGTGGACAGGTCGTAGAGGAGTATAATGGCAACGTTTGACGGGACATCTAGAAATTATAAAAACGAAACCCAACATGACAATAAACTCAAAAAGCTATAAGATCCAATTTTTAAAGGTTCCAAGGAGAATGAATAGAAATAATAGTAGATCGAGCAAGCAAATAAAGAAAATGATGGCATAAGGGATATCAACAGGTGTGACTTTTAAAAACTATATAATTAGAAACACGGGGATGATAAGGTTTGGTCTTTCAAGGTTTTAAGACAATGAGATGGCTATTTAATAAATTTTAAGTAAAATCATACTTAAAAACTATATGATTTTATTTAGGTGTTAGCCGCGCAATTGCGCGGGCCACCCAGCTAGTTTTTGTGATTCGTCCGCGTGTTTGTCCGGCGCGTCGATCTCGGTTCAGAGCAAACCGAGCTGCCCGGGTTCGGGTCGAGGCGACGTCGCGACGATGGCTTAGAATTAGCTCACGCACGCAGCTGCCGCTTGGCCATTATGCGCGCGCTGACACGATGCCTTTTGACCCAGAGGTTGGTAGCTGAGGGGACGATAGCACGATGCAGTCATTTCGGTTTCGGTTCGGATCATCGGATTATTGGACGGGACTGCCCGAGCTAGGGCCTAAGAACTAAAATTGTCTGAAAAGGACTTGCGCTGACGGCATCGGCCCAGCACTCCAGCTCACAAAGTCACAATTGTGCGTTCAGTCACGTTGGAAAACCGACGAGTGCTCGGTTTCGGGTTCGGTTCAAGGAGGGGTGACATGTTTAAGCAGAGTGAGTACTTTCGCTCCACTATCACTACGTTGTTTATTGCTGTTATCTTCTCCAGCTGCACGCGTCCATGTGACGACGAATCCTTAAAATCACTGCTACAACCCGCGAGCTGCTCGGTTTCGGTTTCGGGGTCGTTGCTGCTCCTTATAAATACATTCAGCTCCCAGCCATTCTCCAATCTCACCCTGAAACCTCCATTTCCCTCGACATACTACACCTTCGATCTCTGAGGCCTGCCGCCGCGACGCTGGAGATATGGAGCTCATGGCGGTCATCATCAGGATCTTGGCCCTGATCCCAGACGCATACCGCAACGCGGAGAAGCTCCCGGTGGCGCTGATAACGGGCGGCGCCGTCGAGGCCGTCGCGGCGATCTTCCTCGCCTTCTTCAAGGCGCCCGGTGGCTTGTTTGAGCACCACGGCAAGGCGCCCTTCTACCTCTACTACGGCATTCTCGGATTCGTGGCGGTATTCGGGTTCGCGGAGGCGACGGCCGGATTCTGCGTTTCCGGCGACCTCGCCGAGCGGCGCGCCGTCGGCAAGACGTTCCTGTGGGTGTCCATCCTGCCTCTCGTCTTGGTCGCTGCGTTTGGAGGCTTCGTCTTCATGAGATAGCTGCACCCTCTGTTTTCTTAGATAAACTCTGCTTTCTAGGTGTCAATATCTGTTTTCCCTGTTGTATGAGTATGTCTGTATGTGCTAATCTCTTGCTGCTATGTTGTATTCATCATGTTTCATCATGCCTTGTTTATGGTATTTAGGTTTTTATATACGATGTAGTTACTCCCATGTTTGTGTGAATATGAGTGTTTTTTCCCCTTCTGTTTCCATTTTTTCTCTCTGTTTTCGCCAATATTTTGTTTCTCCCTCTCAAAGTAATGGCAAAGGCTGAGCGCCTGAGTGACCAACTATTCAATTGAAGGAACGACCACTTTCTGGCCTGCAAGCTCATGTAAATTTCAAAGCATAATACAGAAACCGAACTTTATCAAGTCCCAGATAGGCTTCAAGAAGTTATATTAAAAGATTGTCGCAGAAGCTGCCAAGCAAAATATTCAGTTTGGCAGTTCCATTTTCCAGAGCAAAGGCACCTCCTTTCATCTCAAGTTCAGAAAGCAAAGCCAGCCCAAGCAAAAGAGCACCCAGAAGCAGGTCGATGTATATAAGAGGGCCATAGAAAGAAATTCTAATCTTTTTTTTTGAAGGGAGAAAAAAAATATAATCTTAATACAACTATGTAATCTATTGATTGGGAAATAATTTGAAGTTTCAAAAAACATACTACAGCTGCGATTTTAGTATTTCTTATTCAGAAGAGAAAAAAAAACATCAAATTGAAGAAAACTCAAACTTAAAACGTCTGTCAATTAAAATGGCCAATGCCATTTGCCAGGTACAACAGGATCCTGCCATGTCTTTACTGTTCGAAAAAGACGATCTGATTTAGATTTAGTATGTTACTAGCCGTAGAAGTATCAGTACCGGCAAAAATAACCGAGTTGTTCGGTTCCGGGTTCGGGTTGCGCCATGCATGGCTGCGTGGATTTGTTATTCAGATTATCTTTCTCCTAGTTGTCAATCTGGAGAAAGCGCACACATGCTGAAACGTTGGTGCATTTCTCCATGGTGGGCCCTCTTCCAACAGTGGATCCCTTTGCGCGTCTCTCTTGCTTTCAGAGAAACCTAGTGGCTCGGTTTCGGGTTCGGGTTGGGTTCAGCTCTTGGATTACTTTACACAGGAGCACTAGGAATTACAGATGCTTTCAGCATATGTCTGTATCAATCGGGCCACTTTTGCGTGCTTTGAGACAGGATGACCTTGGTGTCGTTGAGATGAAAGTGCTAATTTATAATTAATGGACCAGTAAGTCCAACGTGTACAGAGGATTCCACCCGAAAATCCGTCCGGAAACCGATAGAGTATATGCGTGCCGTTCGGGTTTATCATTTTGTATTTCTTCCGCTTGCGCGCGTTGGCACTGCACTGCTCACTACGCTCTCGGCGAGTGATTACTCTGGTCGCGCGACAACCCGTAACGCGATCTCGCGGTCGCGGGTTCGGTTTCGGTTGAGCTGTGGTGTGGCACAGGTCATCGTGGATCGCTGCAACTTTGCTTGAAAAATGAAAAACATGTTCGTCCGCGATTTTCTGTTCGAGAGATGCAACATAGTCTGAGCGATCGGGTTCGGTTTTTGTGCTCAGCTTTCACCATGAAGTCACCAGGCTCACTGCGTCTGCCTCCTCGCACCATTCGGCATTCGCCGAGTTGAAAACCACAAACTAAGGCGTTCCCCTGATGATACAGCACGCGAGTCGGCGTTCTTTGCCGACCCGGCGAGATACAGCACGCGAGCTGCGCACGCACAGACATACGGTACAGACACTGTCCTCACTCCCGCACGCGATTGCCGGCGCCCGCATCGACGTCGACAAGATGCTCACTCATCCCGTGCCGGCGTCTTGCAAGTCGCGGCGGCGGCGCTCTGCCTCGGCTTACGGCCCAAATTCTGCCTGTAGGCCCGATTTTGAGTTGTCAAGTGAGCCCAACGACTTGGAGGCAGTCGGCCCAAGCATTTGAAAGCCCACAAACATCTGCTGCGAGTGCTCACCTTCCGTGTAGCTTCCTAGTAGTTCCTACACTACCAAACTACTCCATCTGTCCGAAAAAAAAAAAGCAAACCGTGGGTTCTCGTACCAACGTTTGACTGTCCGTCTTATATGAAATTTTTTTATAATTAATATTTTCATTGTTGTTAGATGATAAAACATGATTAATACTTTATACGTGACTTATCTTTTTAATTTTTTTAAATAAGACAGACGGTCAAACGTTAGACACGAAAACCAGGGTTTGTCTTTTTTTTTTTTTTTCCGACGGAGGGAGTACCGCATTATTTATATCCCTCACAAAAATTAAAAAGGACTACCCGCATTTTATATTGCTCATCTGCCCTCCTCGAATACCTCCCATATTATTCCCATCTCTACCTTTTGCTTACCACTGACCCCAAATCTCTTGCTTCTCTTCCGCCGGATCTGATGGAGGAGGTGGAAGTCGGTTTGCTGGAGGGAGGGATCGGGTGGCTAGCGGAGACCATCCTGGAGAACCTGGACGCCGACAAGCTGGATGACTGGATTCGCCAGGTTGGGCTCGCCGATGTCACGAAGAAGCTCAGGTCTGAGATCGAGAGGGTGGAGGTGGTGGTGGCTGAAGTGAAGGGGAGGGCGATCGGGAACAGGTCGCTCGCCCGATCTCTCGGTCGTCTCAGGGAGCTGTTCTACGACGCCGACGACGCCGTCGACGAGCTCGACTACTACAGGCTTCAGCAGCAGGTTGAAGGAGGTAAAACTTGTAAATGCAAGATGCATCCATGGTGTTCTATATGTAGCATTGGCACACGTTGATTTCCAGATTCGCTTTTGGTTTAGGTTCAGATGCATGTCAGGGCGCACCTGAAAGCGTGGATGGGCATGGAGGAGGAGCAGAGCAGACAGAGAGAGCGTGGGTAAACGCTGGTGAAGGTGAATTAGCCAGCGGCAGCGCTGGCACAAGACGGTCTGGGGTATGGCAATACTTTGAGATCGTGGAAGAGAAAAACGGAAAGCCTGCGAAAGCCAAGTGTGTCGACTGTCACACGGTGGTCAAGTGCGGCTCCGACAATGGGACTTCGGTTTTGCACAATCACCGCAACAGTGGCAAATGTAAAAGGAAACGTGGAGCAACTGGTCAACCGCCAAACCTTCCAAGGTAGTACTAACCTTCTCTTTTTTAACATAAAAAGCAATCAATCAATTACTTCTCTAAAACGAAGATCATTTCTTCTAATACAAAAAAAATGCGCTCCTTGCCTATTGCCAATGTTCTTCTTGTAGTGCCAGCGAGGGTGCAGTAAACGGTAACTCTTCTACAACTAGTAATTCCGTCGGCAGAAAAAGGATGAGAACCGACGCATCAACAGACCACGTGGCGGCTAATTCGCACCCTTGGAACAAGACTGAGCTTTCCAACACGATCCAACAAATGACTCATCGGTTACAAGAGGCCATGAACGAGGTTATGAGGCTAAGCGGGTCTGCAGGTTCAAATCAGAGTCGTCAGAGTACACCTCCGGCCACAAATGCAACTACATCATCTTATCTTCTTGAGCCCAAAGTTTATGGGAGGGATGCAGAGATGGAATCCATAAAAAATATGATCATGGGAAATAAATCCAATGGTATAACCATCCTGCCAATTGTAGGCATCGGAGGGATAGGGAAAACCACTCTGTCCCAACGTATCTACAATGATCCGGAAATTGGAAATCAGTTCGAGATCAAGATATGGGTCCATGTATCTGATAAATTTGATGTGGTTAGGATCACAAGGGAGATTTTAGAGTGCGTCTCCCACCAGAGTTATCAAGGAATAAGCAACTTTAACATGCTTCAGCAGGATCTTGAGAAACACATGAAATCTAAGAAGTTCCTGGTTGTTTTGGATGATGTTTGGGATGTCACTACAGAAGACTGTTGGAACAAACTACTGTGTCCTCTCAGAGATTATGTGAATGCATCACAAGAAGTAACAGGTAATATCATCATTGTGACAACTCGAATACAGAATGTCTCCAAAAGGTGTGGAACGGTAAGATCAATAAATTTAAAAGCTCTGCAAGATGGTGATTTATCACAACTATTTAAAGCATATGCTTTTGGTAATAATAACCCTGATAGTTATACAAGTTTACAGGTTCTTGAGAAGCAAATAGTCAGGGAGCTAAATGGCAACCCGTTGGCAGTAAAAACTGTGGGCCGCCTATTAAGTAGGAATCTTACCTTAGGTCATTGGAACAGCATTATAGAGCACAAAGAATGGCAATCCCTGCGATATACTGATGGCATCATGCATGCCTTGAAGTCGAGTTATGATCATCTGCCTAGACACCTACAAAAATGTTTCTCTTATTGCTCTCTTTTCCCCAAGGGTTATTCTTTAAGTGAAGCACAACTGATACAAATATGGATAGCTCAAGGGTTTGTGGAAAAATCCTGTGAGAAGTTGGAGCAGAAAGGATGGGAATATCTAGCTGAATTGGTGAACTCTGGTTTCTTCCAGCAAGTTGGAAGTAAAAGGTCTTCCTCAAAAGATATTGTTCTGAGTGATCTTATGCATGATTTAGCACGAATGGTTTCAAAAACTGAATGTGCAACTATAGATGGCTTAGAGTGTAAAAAGTTAGCGCCTAATATACGTCATTTGTCAATTGTAACTGGTTCTGCATACTTCAAGGATCAATATGGAAACATATCTCGTAACGAGGAATTTGAGAAAAGGTTGTTGAAAGTAACGTCAAGCAGTAAGTTGAGGACATTGGTATTAATTGGCCAATATGACCATCATTTTTTTAAATCCTTTCAAGATACTTTCAAGGTGGCTCATCATTTGCGACTGCTGCAGATCACTTCAACATTTGCTGATTTTGATTGTTTTCTTTCCAGTTTGGTTAGTTCATTAAATTGTACACATCTCCGGTATCTGCGAGTTGAGAACGAAGAGTCCCAGGGAGCTTTGCCCCAGGATCTGAGCGAGTGCTACCAACTTCAAGTACTAGATGTTGGCTCATGTGGAACTCTCGATATACCTAATGGCATAATAAGTAATCTTGTCAACTTGAGGCATCTTGTTGGAGAAGTGGTAGTGTTATCTCGAAATGCTAGAATTGGTAATAAGACCTCACTGCAAGAACTGTCAGATTTCAAGGTACATAATTCTATTGGCATTGAGATATCACAACTTCAATCCATGAATCAGCTTGTACAGCTCAGTCTGTCCCAACTGGAACGTGTTACAACTAGAGTCGAGGCTTATGGTGCAAGCCTAAGAGATAAACAAAACTTAGAAAAGCTACATTTGTCCTGGAGGGATGCAAAGGATGGATATGACAGTGACATGAGCTACGAAAATGAAAATGACAGATACATGAGCTACAAGAATGAAAGTCACAGTGACAAGAGCTCTGGACCTTGTATGGACATGGAAACTCGAAGGGAGAGACCGCCAATGGGTGATACCAATAGATCCCCAATTCTGAAACCTTTTACAGACATAGCAAGTGAGGTGCTTGATGGTCTTGAACCACATCACAGCCTCAAGCATCTACGTATATCTGGGTATAATGGAGCTACCTCCCCAACTTGGCTTCCTTCTTCACTTACCTGTCTTCAAACACTTCGTCTAGAAAAATGTGGAACATGGCAAAGACTCCCTTTGGAAAGGCTACCGTTACTTATAAAGCTTGTGTTGATCAAAATGAGGAATGCAACAGAAGTCTCAATTCCTTCACTGGAGGAGCTTGTGTTAATTGAATTGCCAAGCTTGAGCACATGCTCCTGCTCTTCCATCAGGAACTTGAACTCCAGTTTGAAGGTTCTGAAAATTAAGAACCTTCCTGCACTGGAGGTATTTCCGTTGTTTGAGAACTGCCAGAAATTTGACATCGAGCGGACATCATGGTTGTCCCATCTTAGAAAACTTACCATCTATAATTGTCCTCTTTTGTGTGTGCACAATCCTCTTCCGCCTTCATCTATTTCCAGATTATCGATCGGTAAAGTTTCAACACTTCCAACGATGGAGGGGTCAGGCAGTGGAACACTAATAATTGGACTGGGCCCCGATGATCTTATTGATTTTTTCAATAAGAATTCTGATCAGCTGAAAATATTGGATGACAAAGTTCTGTCATTCCATAACCTGAGGTTATTAACTGGATTGACAATATATAATTTTCAAAATCTTGCAACTATTTCACTCGAAAGTTTAAGGCAACTCGTCTGTTTGAAGAGTTTGAAATTACATAACTGCCCAGAATTTCTCTCTTCAAATGTTCCATCAGAGCTTGCCTGCGAATATATGTCAGCAACAAATCACAACGCCCTCCCATCTCTCAAACGTCTCCATATTGAGGATTGTGGAATAACAGGGAAGTGGCTGTATCTGATGTTGCAACACACACAGGCCCTACACGAAGTGAGTTTACATGAATGTGAGCAGATAACGGGGCTATCGATAGGAGAGGAAGAAAACAGTGAACAAAATCTTATGTCAGCTTCGGAGGCTCCGTCCTTACAATATCCAGGTCGAGACAAACTTCTGCGCCTTTCGTTAAATCTTATATCATCTCTGAAGAAGGTATCTATTAGAGGTTGCTCTAATTTAACATTTTACTGGAGCAACAAAGGTCTCGCTGGATTTACCTCCCTTGAGGAGCTAGACATTGTGGTATGCCCTGAGCTGCTCTCATCCTTCGCGCATAACGATGGAAATGATGAACAGACAAACCGAAGATGGCTCCTCCCGCAATCACTCAGAGAATTTCAGATTGGATATGTTGGTTCCCTAAAAACGCTGCAGCCCTGCTTTCCAGGGAACCTCACCCACCTGAAAAAACTAGTAGTATGGAGCAACGAAAGTTTAACATCTCTGCAGCTTCATTCCTGCACAGCACTCCAAGAGTTGATAATTCAAAACTGTGAGTCACTTGATTCGCTAGAAGGCTTGCAATCTCTCGGCAACCTCAAGTTTCTGCGGGCACACAATTGCCTCAGTGGTTATGGAGAATATGGAAGTTGTATCCTTCCGCAATCACTTGAGGAACTTCACATCAGCGAGTATTCTCAAGAAATGCTGCAGCCCTGCTTTCCAGATAACCTCACTAGCCTGAAAATACTGAAAGTAGAGGAAAACCAAAGTTTAACATCTCTGCAGCTCCATTCCTGCACAGCACTCCAAGAGTTGATAATTAAACGGTGTGGGTCACTTAATTCACTACAAGGCTTGCAATTGCTCAGCAACCTCAGGTTGCTGGAGGCACACAGATGCCTCAGCGGTCATGGAGAAGATGGAAGGTGTATCCTTCCACGATCACTTGAGGAACTTTACGTCAGTGACTATTCTCAAGAAACTCTGCAGCTCTGCTTCCAGATGAATCTCACCTGCTTAAAAAATTTAGAGGTATCAGACACTTCATGTTTAAAATGTCTAGAGTTGCAATCATGCACTGCACTCGAACATTTGAAGATTAAAGGTTGTGCATCACTTGCTACATTAGAGGGCTTGCAATTCCTCCACGCCCTCAAGCATTTGGAAGTATTCAGATGGCCCAGCTTGCCTCCATATTTGGAGAGTTTGTCAAGACAGGGCTATGAACTATGCCCACGACTGGAAAGGCTCAAGATCGATGGCCCCTCGTTCCTTACCACATCCTTCTGCAAGCACCTCACCTCACTCCATCACCTAGAGCTTTACGAGTGCGTAATGGAATTGGGAAGACTAACAGATGAGCAAGAGAGAGCGTTTCAGCTCCTCACGTCCCTACAAGAGCTTCGGTTTGGGTTTTGCTACAATCTCATAGATCTTCCTGCAGGGCTCCACACCCTTCCCTCCCTCAAGAGGTTGGAGATCTTCTTTTGCAAGAGCATCGAGAGGCTGCCAGAGAAGGGCCTCCCACCTTCGTTGGAAGAGCTGGATATCTTCTTTTGCAGTGACGAGCTAGCTCAACAGTGTAAAACACTAGCAAGCAAGCTGAAGGTCATAATTAATGGGGGATATGTGAACTGATTACTCGGTGGTATAGGCTCGTTCAGGCGTTCAATCTACTGTACATACCATTGCTGCTGCAATGACTACCTTCAGAACCATTACATAATACAAGGACCATATGATGGCTAGGTCAGCTATAGCTAGCTTTGGCTCACCTGACAAAAAAAAAGTGTGGAGACCCACACGGCCTCCATATTCAACTAGAGATAGGAGGTGGGTCGGATCCATGTATTATGTAATAGAGTAGAGCTCGGTTGCCATCATGTTGCCTTGTATTCTGTAACGCCCGCTTTTCGCGAGACGTTAAAAACTAAGTTAATAAAATCCTAACTGCGAAAATTATGTTCTTTGAGTGTGAGTCTAAGTTGTGCCATGGATCTCAATTCAAATCCACCCTAGTTCCCTCTCGTCGAAATCGAAATCCGCCACCTCAAAATTCCTAAGCCAAAATCGAGTTCCGAAATTCAATCTCCTCCTTTGAACTCATCGCCAAATACATATCCACCTTTCCGAATATACCAAATTCCCACCTTGAAATCCCTTCCTTGACACCTCTCCCTGTTTTCCTGAGTCCAAGTATCAAATTCGAAATCCAAATCCAAACACCAAATCCTTCTCAAATTCTCTCCAAATCAAATCTTCCAGAAAAAGTCTATTTTGCCTCCCTCGGGTGTCGTGGGCCGTTTTCTCCTCGGCCCATCTCCTCTCGGCCGCTTTCCCCTCCCCCGCACTTGTGTCGCACACGCTGAGCGAGAGAGAGCGTCTTTCTCTCTGTTGACGCCGATTTTGGCTCGTTTCCTAAATATAATTTGTTAAATTATAAACCAATGTATTATCTCAAATATAGTGCGTAAAAATATATATAACAATAAATAAGAATTTTATTGGCAATAAACAATAGAGATAACCGGGTGAATTAATTTAATTAAATAGCGGCCACAAAATAGGTGGCCATGAAATAAAATAAGACCCACTTATGTTGGACTAAAATAATTTTCGACACAAAATAGAAATATGTATGTGCGTTCCATATAAGTAGTGTGAACAAATATTTTTCACACGCTTTTCATCAGACCGACGAACGCTAATACTTAGCTTTCTCGTCGTGTCCACCTATGAAATTTGTGCTATGATAAAGGGTACCGTATAAATATATTGAGACTACGATTATTCGCTAAGTAAATACCTGGCTTAAAACATATGGCCGAGAAATGGGATTTTCCCACTGATCCAAAATAGTCGCGTCCGAAATATTTTCAGAAAGGGTGTACGCACCATATAAAAATAGTTTCAGACTACAGTCATACAAAAAAGATTAAAATGTAAGCCAAAGTATATGTTCATCCGGCTACCTGTATCCACCAATCACATAAAAGAAAATTAATCATCCACCAATCACATAAAAGGAAATTAATAAAAGGAAATTAATCATCCACCAATCACATAAAAGGAAATTAATCATCCACCTACCTGTATCCTACTGTTAGAATGGCCTCCTTACACCAGAGAATGGGCATTGCCAGATTCTGAGACACTGTCCTTTGAGCTCCCTGAATCTGAACCAGCAAGATAAATCAAATAAGACACAACGCAAAAACTTCCGTTTATCAAGAAGTTGGGTGTTCAAATTATAAAGTGACAGTTCGATCGTACCACTGGATGATGAGGACCCACTGCTCGCGACCTCAGTATCCTTCTCAATCTCCACTGATTGGTAAGTTGCTGTTGGCATTTCATCCCCAGTATGTACATACTCATCCAACTGCTCGGCCTGTGTAGTGATCTTGTCAGGATCCTTGCTCTCCTGTAATCAACAAAACACATTAACCATTATGTTTACAAAACACATTAACCATTATAAGAGCTCATTTCACACATAAGCTAATAGCAACCAAGAACAAAGCATATGCTGCTTACTATTGCCATTGCCACATCACCGGTGTCCACCATCGTAGCGGTACTGCCATTCACCAGCACATCACTATCATTAGCCACGGAAGCATCAATGACATCGGCATTTTCACCATTCACAATAGCAGCCCGTCGACTCTAGTTGAGCGCCTTCTTGAAGTTGTTGACGAATCGATCAAGCTCCCACTGTGTCTCGACATCCATCTCATCAATATCCAGCTCGATCTCACCCCCAACCAGCTCTGGATTGCCGTTCCTCTTTCGCACAATCTGCAACACATTATGCATCTTCTCCTCCGGCAAGCTCTCCAACCCAACCCTCAACAAGTTCTTCTCCTCCAGGGTAATCTCCCACTTGATGACGGTGTGGTAGTCGTGGAGCCCGAGGCTTTCGACCTCCACGGGGGCGTTGAACCAGATGCTCCGCTTGTCCTTCCCGCAGCGTCGCCAGGATCTGGTCGCACCGCTTCCGCATCGCCGGAAAAGGAAGTTTATCTGCGAAAAAAGGATGGTTTTGTATTCTACCGAAAACAAATCAACCATCATAAGAGGCGACGAACTGTATTTTACCCCCCAACCCTACGGCGAGGTTCGGCTTCCCCGTGGTGAGATCCGCCGTTGAAACAGATGCCCCGCCCACTTGCCGTTCCGCAGCTTCGGCGGGATCCCGGCCGCACCGCTTCCGCATCGCCGCCTTGAGCTCCGGCGGCGGCGGGGGAGGTGAGGCGACCCATGGGTAGCGCTTCGGCTTGACTCTGCTGCTGCGACACTGACGAGGCGATGTGTCATGTGGGAGATGAGGGCGCGGACAAGGCCGAGGCCCAACTCGCCTGCGACGTACTCTGCGAGGCCCATAAGTATTCGTTTGGACTGGCAGTCCATTACGGACAAGAAGGCCGACGGCGCGCGCGATACACATCTTTGTCTTCCCCGCCTTAGAATAAGTCCACCTGAACTCCCTTAAACATACATAACAAATCTAATCCAGATTCCTTAATCGCAGTAGTAGATATCTTAAACCCTCGACTGTTTAAACCGATGCAAAATGACTCTCTTCGGTGGTTTTGAGAATGGCTCTTGCTGATGTGGCTCGTTGTGAGTCTGCACGTAGGGGCTCACGTTATCCTTTTATTCCCTTCTTCCTCTTTCCTCAAACAACCCCTCCCCGGTTTTGCGCGAGATGGTTTTGCTATCTCGCGCGCACGGCCTCTCCACGCGCATGCATGAATGTGTATGCTCTTTTTCTTTTTTTTATTTTTTCTCCATCTTAATTAATTTTGGGATATATTAAAAGTATCAAAATTTCTATTAAAACTTAATTTAAAACTTTTACTCCAAAATTTAAAACTTTTAACTCAAAATTTAAAATTTTGAACTTCAAAATTCAAAATTTTCAATTCCAAACTTTTAAACTTTGAACTATTTTTTTAAAAAAATAATGCTAATTACGATAATTAATAATAATTACCGTAAGTAGCAGCGCAGAGGCGTTGTGCGCAATGGGTGTGGGGGGAGGGGGGTGCGCCCACTGTGCAAGTTAAACAGTTGATTCGCACGCGCCCATTAGAGCAAGTCTAATCTTAGGCTATAAGCTAATTATAAGCTTATATAGAGGAGAGAGAATTAAAAATGAAATAGGTTGGCTCTCATGCAAGAGCTAGCTATTCACATATTTCAAGATAAATATATTGAATACGCAGGTGATAGATAAAGAGAGGAGAAAAAATAAAGATAACATTATAGCTCATTTATATACATGTTAACTCAAATATAAGTTATATTCTTGAGATTTGCTACCATCTAGCACTTGGTACCCCAAGGTACCAGTACCACCAGGTACTAAAACAAATCTGGCCATCCAATATTTAGGGGTAGGATTGGGCATGAGTAAGAAATCTCTTCCAATACTGAATCAATCTCGTTCTTGTGTTCTCGTCAAAAAAGAAAAAAAAAACCTCATGCTTGGATGCCGCTGCTGCATTCTTCCTTGCCGCCGGCCGCTGGTGCCGGCGCCTGGTCCGACGACTCGCCATCGCTGCCGTGGTGCCTGTTCCGACAACTCCACGACCACCTCGCTGCCTCGGCCACCTCGACGTCATGGCCGGCAATGCCCCTAACGCCACCGCCGCCGCATAGCTTGGTGTCTGATCTCTCCACGACCACCTCATATGGTGTCTCATCCCGCCGCTCGCAATGGCTACGCCTAGACCAGACCTCGCAGAGTCGCGGGCCACACATGCCGCACGCCGCCGCGGACCCCGCAGCCCGTGCCGTCGACGCTGGGATTGGATCTCGCAGCACGTCGCCGTCAAACGCTGGCCCTGCAACGCACCCGCATGCCACCCCGAACCCTTGAACCCCGCAGCTCGCCGCCGCCACTATCAACGCCGGCCCTGAACCTCGTCGTCCGCTAATGCTGCCGTCAACAATGGCCTCACCGCCCACCCTAGAGTCCTTACATGCGAAAAGTCTATACTACCCTTCCACCTCACTTCAAAAGACGGTACCACCATATGGGCTAAAATGGTACCGCACGGTACCGAGAAATCTCAACCGTTTGATTTGTCCCAATTGATGGCTAGGATTTAGTACCGCCTCCCTCAGATGGACAGGAGTAAATCTCTATATTCTTATAATTGAATCTAGTATTAAACTTGACCCACCAACTCCCCCTCAGCAACCCTTGTCCAGCCGGTTCAGCGTGCTCGGGTACTCAACGTGGGTGAGGCATGACGACAAGTTCAGCAATGCACTCGAGCAGTCGGAGCTGACACTTTTAGGGCCTGTTTGGCACAGCTACAACTTTAGCTCTATCTCTCCTGGAGCTGGAGCTCAGCCAAACAGTTTCAGCTCCACCTAAAATTAGAGCGGAGCTGGGTGGACTCTCTCACAAAATAAACTAGTGAGTTGGAGCTGGATTTAGGTTGCTCTACAACTCCACAACAGACCGACTCCTTAAGCTAAAATTAGCAGTTGTAGCTCTATTAAAAACGCGAATATTAAGGAATGATCTAATATCAAATAATTAGAAGGGGTGAGGTTTCGAATCCAGATTATCTAGCCTACCACCTTATATAGCTAGTCGGAAGACCCATGGATGTTTCTCTTGTAGCTCTATTAAACAAGCCCTTAGCAGCATCTTGTGATTCATCCGTGTGTTTCTCCGGCGCGTCGCTTTCTGTTTAGAGAAAACCGAATAGCTCGGGTTCGGATTCGGTTCGAGGCGAGGGAAGGCTTAAAATCATTTCATGCACACACAGCTGCCCCCTTGGCATTTGCGTGCACAAAAACGCGGGGGCGAGCGAGGTGGACGGTTTGCTATTTCCAGTTATTTTGTGACGTAACAGTGTGATTGTTAACTTTTACGAGGTTTTATGTATCATACGTGAGGTTATTTATGTTCTTTTGTCCATGTTCCCAAGTCCTACTCACTTGCTCTTCATGCTTACGTTTCCTACTATATCAAACGTGATTAAAAAAACATTTTCTATAGAAAGCTGCTTTAAAAAAACATACTAATCCATTTTTCATGTTTTTTTCTACTACTTAATTATAATTATGCTCTATTTTATTTATCGTATTGCGTGCCGGCTCTGAATTTGTATGTTTTCCTTGCATTTTCATTTTCTTTAGCTATGAATGTTGTTCATGTCTACCTATGAGGATTTCCTTCAATCTTTTGCTTATATCCTTCTCGAAATCATGGCAGTAATCAACCAATCATAATCTTACAAAAATCATGGTAGAAGCAGAGCAACCAACTAGTACGCATTCGAAAGAACAGGCGTTTGCAGGGCTGTAGGCTGCGGTGTTTCAAAGCATATTGAAGAAATTAAACTTGTCAGGTCTTTGATGGCAACCAATTAGTTATCCCAAAAAAAATGAGAGATGAAAACTTGGACTTGCGGATTAACAGAATGCATTTTGCATAAATTGTTCGGTTCCGGGTTCGGGTTGTGCCATGTATGATTTCTTCGTTAGGTATAGTAGTTAATCAGCGGCGAGCATGTATTTTTCATCTTGGTGGGTCCCCCACTGTGGATCCTTTTTGGGCGTCTTTTGGTTTTGTTTGCAAAGAAACCTACCGACCCGGTTTCGGGTTCGGGTTCGGTTCAGCGCTTGTGTTGCTTTGTTCAGGCATACTGCGTACATATGCTTTGAGAACAAAAGATGACCCTGGTGTTGTTGAGATGAAAATTGCTAATCGGCACTATTCGGGTTCGGTTCAAAGTCGTCGGTTTCATGGACCAGCGAGTCCACGTGTCCAAAGGATTTCACCTATACTACTACTGCTAGCCAGAAAACCGATCTACGTGGCCGATCGGGTTCGGGTTCCCGAAAGCAATGACGTCTCAAGGCATATACTTACCTTAGAGCAAGTATAATAGTAGCCTATAAGCCAGCTAAATGTTGAGTTGAAGGAAAGAAGATAGGAGAGAGAGGAGAAGCGGGCTGTAAACTTACAGCCGGCTTGGACACAAGAACCAAGAAACTCTGTGGGAGAGACGAGTGAGCCCTGTATTAATTGTGAAGAGCTAACTATTATATGGGTAGGCTGAGAGAAGGCTATAAAGAATCTTATAGCCAGCAAGTCGGTTGTATTATTAGCCTTGCTCTTAAACAACAACGAGTACGTTGTCGCATGTTCATCATTCGATCTGTAATCGCTCCACTCGCTGCGATCTCGGCGAACGATTAATCTGACGGGCTCGGTACGATCAGACTGTGTTTAGTTCCACGTTAAAATTAAAAGTTTAAAGAAATTGGAACAATGTAATGAAAAAAATAGAAGTTTATGTGTATATAAAAGTTCGATGTGCGAAAAAATTAAAAGTTTAAAGAAAAAAATTAGAATCTAAACAAGGCCTCAGTTGTGGATGGACACTGGGCCGGTCGTTGTCATGGATTGCTACGACTAGCCTACGGTCGCCTTGCCCTCATTCAGAACTGATATGTCTCGACATCATCTCAGCTATGTGCAGCTCGATCTCATCGCCGCCTGGAGTTTCACCGGAGGTCGGGGAGGTCTCGATGAGGAACGACAGAAAAATCAATAGCCGGGAGATCAACGGCAAATCATCAAACCAATATAGGATTAGTCCAAGCATAGCTTCATGCTCCGGGCCACTTACGTGTTCTGAGTCACGTTTGAAAAAGCTTTCGTTTGAAAAAACTCTGCTCGCAAGTTGCAATATGTGGAGAAACCGATCTGTTCGGGTCGAATTTGGTTTCGGTTCCACGGAACTAGCTGTGGAGATGGAATACGCGTCGTGCGAAGTTTAATCATTTTCTTTCTGTTCACCACTTGTGTCCACTAATCCGTTTGACCCAGCTTCTGCTCTTGCCTCTTTGCGAGCACTGCAAATGTTTCGGTTTCTTTTGCGGTTTCGGGTAATTCGTATCGCGTCGCGGCCGTGGGCTGCAGGTCGTTGTCGATGCTTCTCCCGTTCTTCTAATACTTGACGTTGACAATCTCCTCCTCCTTCTCATGGCAACACCTGAGGTGCAAGATGCATGTGTTGCTCTGACATGGGATATGTACTTCCTGAGCAAAGAGAGAGAAAGAACAGATGAGAGGTAGTTGACCACACATCATGTAGTATTTACTCATCATTTGAATATTGTTTCTTTTCTCTTGTTATCCATGGAAATTTAGTATACATGACCATTTTGGAAATAACACACATGTTATTTTTTTTTAATTTCAATACATGTCAAGTTATATGTTATCATTTTGCGACATCTTTTTTTTAGACATGACTTTTCAAAATGATATTTTCGTTGTATTTCATTTTCGGTGTCAACAAATTGCAGTGTATATTATTTTCTTTGTCAATTAATGAAATTATACTTTGTTATGTAGCATATATCTGTAAAAAAAATCATGTATTTTTTATTTTAATTTATGCCAAATGATATATTATTTTCACAATGTCATTCTTGGACATCGGATATATTGTATTTGCGTGGTGATTGGACATTCATCTTGATATATCATGTCCGAATAAAACCAGATATAGATTAATTTCCGGACATACAAAACAAGGTGGTCAGATTAATTAAAAACATCAACGTATATTTGATGGCTAATCACATGGAGTAATGTGATTGTAGCCAAGAGATCTATTAAAACTACATGTTCATCTCTCTCTCTCTCATTCTCTCTCACGGTCACATTAGTGAAAAGACATGAATACAGTTGCAGACTAGTACTAGTACATGGGTGGGTGAGAAATGCATGACTACAGCATCATTGTGTACCTGCCTAAAATTTTCCCTATAAGAGTTTGGGCTGGGTAGGTACAAGTTGTAGTAGCTTTGGTGAAAATGATGATCAGCTACAACGAAAAATAGACACGTGTCACATGTGGGATTGAGGTGCAGATGCACCTAGGTTCATATTATCCAACTCCTATATATATATATATACATATACATATACATATATATATATGTATACATATATATGTATATATATTGATATTTCATAGTCTTTACGGGTCTGTTCACTTTGATGCTAAAAAAAATCTTACTAAATTTTGGTATTGCCTGCCAAAATTTTGGTAGGATTTCTTATATAGTTACCAAATTTTGGCAACAAAATAAATGTAGCCACTTTTTTGGCAACTTTACCAAAATTTGGTAAGGTTGAAAATGTCATCAAAGTGAACAGGCCCTACGTACTATATGTAATATAGGCCATTTTACATTTGTGTTAATGTCTAAGAAAATTGTGGATTAAGTAATTGGGATCCTCAGGCTAGCTAATTTGTATGACTCCGTCAAACGAAAATGAAAAGGACTGTTTCGTATGGTTGCTCCATAAGAATGGCCAATTTTCAGTTAAATCTATGTGATTATGAACTCTAATGTTTGGATAAAAAGAATTATATGAGACTTAAAGGTTCCACTAAAGATAAAGGTGTGTATGTGGTTTCTTCATAAGAAAGTAATTCTAACGAAATAAAACCTGGCCAAAAGAAAATGGTGGGGGGAGGAAGAAACATTGTTCTTTCTGTTATCCACAAGAGATAATCCAACATCTTTTCTTTGAGTATTTTCAGGGTTACGGATAAGGCATACCTCCTATCCTACGATTTACCAAATATGCCGGATTGGCATATCTCATATCCTATGATATGTTTCCGTATGCGATAAAGAAATATGCAAGGTATTATGGAAAATATCCTCACAGCATGTAGATTATCAGAGTCCTACTAGGAGAGGATAGAGATTATTCTATATCGTGCAGGGTTCATTGTCTCCGAGTTCTACTTGGAGACTAAGGCAGCTCATGGTATAAAAGGCACACCCCTGGAAGGGCTCGGGATCATCGAATCATAGCGCCAACACACCCACCATAGTTTACGAAGCCAAAGAACTCAAGCCGAAGTCGCCGGGAGATCACGTCGATCAATCTCAACAAGGATCTCGTCGGTATGATTGGATTCATCTATACCCTTTGTACTATGTGGTTTTCCATATTAATCTCGTATAAACTGGATTAGGGCTATTACATCACGAGGGGCCTGAATCAGTATAATCCTTGTTTCTTGTCTGCTTTAATATCGTATCGTTTAGATCATCGTACCAACGTACTCCAATACTCAATTTATCCAGTCTACGGGTATCCACCGTTGACAAGTATCAAGTTGCTCAGTTTGTTACAGATGTGTATTTTTTGTTTTTAATATCCCTCCACCCTGTAACGTCAAAAATATTTTTTGGTAATTGGCTTAGAGGGGTACCTAGGTCCATTAAAAAATTGATTCTAATCGGAGCTAGTGTTGTAAGTTGGCCAATTTTGAGTTGTCGTAATGATAAAGTTTTTAATGCTAAATAATTATCTAACCCTATGTAGGTTATCTTCATGTTTTCCAATTGGATCCATTTTTGGTCTACGATGCTACCACAAGAGGAACAGGATACCACGCGTAATGGTGCTATACTTTTGCAATCAGTAGCCAAGGGTCTCTTATTTCACTATGGGTGGCGTAGTTCCATTAGAATTGCTAGCTAAAAATCTGTGTGGTTTAACGCTAGTTAATAATAAAGAGGGTGGGGAATTGTCCCATCATCTTATTTCTCATTTTGATTTATTTTTATCTTTACCTTTTGTATTAAACTTATGACTTTGTGTGTTATGACCGAAGCCAGAGATGTAATCCATTTCCATTATCTAAAAAATAATTGGATGCCTCATTCATAAAACATTGGTTAAATATTTGAAGTTAGCTATTTGTCAAAAATATATTTGAAGGTATAAAAGTTTATACGTACCAAACATTCCATCACCAATCATCTAATGGACAATGGTACGAAACAATAATTAATCTGTAAACGTTGAACAAACCGGCATACCAACACAAGACGCAGTCGGAATATATACATAGTCTACAGATAATTATCTAGTGCAAGCCGTTTTTTCCTGAAATAAGTGGGTTCGTTTTGGTTCAGCATCAATCCCTTCGGCCTCACATTATCTTCATCGTTGATCTTCCCCGGCCACGTTCGGTCATCCATATTTACACAGATATGGTCAGTTTTTTCTAATAGATATGGTGATCCAATTTCTTGTTTGATTGGGTGGATAAGAATGGATTGAACATATTAATTAATAATAAAATATATTAATTATCATTAATATAGTCATAGTTTATACTAATTATACAACAAAATAGACTAATTATATCTTATCAATACTATTTTTGACAAGTTAATTACCAATTAACAACAAAATATATTAATTATTGTAAATAATTACTAATGGTAGAGATTAGCAAAGGTGGATATCCTCATCCGGCAATTTAACCGGAGCATTCATCCAGCATCTTCGTGGAATGCTTCCTCTCCGGAGCACCCTATCGATCCTTACCCACCAATTAGACATGTAAAAAAAACCGAATCGGCATAACCATACAGTGAAGGCTGTTGACTTCTTTCCATGGTGCAAGTGAACGTCCTGGTGCTTCCCAGGCCTTATTAACATGATGCTAGCCATGCCAAAGAGAAAAGGTGCAAGTGAACGTCCTGGTGCTTCCCAGGCCTTATTAACATGATGCTAGCCATGCCAAAGAGAAAAGGTGCTAGCCATGCCAAAGAGAAAAGCATTATATTAGCATACTATATAGATGTAGGTTCACAGTGCCATTTTTCAGATCGGTTAGCCTGGTGTGGTATTTATCCTTGCCCAAAACCTCAAGCTGTCTGCTTTAATAAAATAAATTGACTGGAAGGATTGATTTTAGAATGGAAGTTCTGGTATGAAACCCTCAGCATCACTAATATAAAAAAGCACATACATATTGGCACTATAGGCACCGGAACAGCTAAAACTAGCACCTATAGTGTTTTGCCCACCTCCACAGGCTGAAAATACAAAAAAAAAATCCATCACCTTTAAGTGAATATAGGTGCCGGTTTAATAGAAAAACCAATACCTATACTATACGTGCTATTTTTTTAAAAAAACCGACACTTATAATATATTAAAAACCGCCAGCTATAATATATTATCGGTGCCGGTATTTAAAAAAACGCACCTATCAAACGAGCCAAGCCAAGAGAGAGCCGCGCGCGAGTGGATAAAGGCACGCGTGGGAGGTGACGGGGGGCGACCTTCTCCATTCCCTGCCCTACTCTCACCCGTCTCTCTCCCCCTCTCACTCGGTCACCCCTTTCCTCCCCTCGTGGTGGTAATGGTGTCAGCAGCTCCTGCGGGCCGGATTCGGCGTTCTTCAGCCCCCTCCTGCAGATCCATCGGTGGCGGTGGCATTTCCAATGGGTGGATCCGGTAAAGGCAGTAGCAGTGGCGTCGGCGGCTCCCGCTAGCGGATCTGCGGGTTCGGTTTCCACTGTTCTATTCGGTTCGGTTTCCTGCTCACTATAAATACACGCACACGCATGGAGCTTCTTCTTTCATCCATTCTCCGAGCTCCAAAACCAAAAGCATTATTTCTCCTACACACCACAGCACACGCATACGCTGGAGATGGAGCTCATGGCCATTGTTCTCAGAACGGCGAGCTTGATCTCCGAGGCCTGCCGCAACGCCGATAAGTTGCCGGCGGCGCTGATAACGGGCGGCGCCGTCGAGGCCGTCGCGGCGATCTTCCTCGCCTTCTTCGTGCCTCCCGGTGGTTTGTTTGAGAACCACGGCAAGGGGCCCTTCTTCCTCTACTACGGCATTCTCGTCGCGGTGGGCGTCTTCGGGCTTGGTGAGGCGTCGGCCGGCTTCTGGGTGGCGGGGAACCTGGCAGACAGGCGTTCCGTCGGTATGACGATCTTGTGGGTTTCGATTCTGCCGCTTGTCATCGTGGCTGCGCTAGGCGGATTTATCATCTTCAAATAATTGTGCTCTTTCTTAGCCGTGCTCTCTGCTTCTTTCATCTTCAAATAGTTGTGCTCTTTGCTTCTCTCATCTTGAAATAGTTGTGCTCTCTTCTTCTCCTGTTGTATTCCTGTCGTCTGAGTTTGTCCCAATATTCTTGAAAGAGATTTGCTCTCATCCAACAAAAGAGGTACCGATATCTCACGGTACTAAATCGTTTCTGATCGTTCAATCTAGCTAGGTGGGATGGGCATTATTAGATCCAATGATCAGAAACGATTTGGTACCGTAAAGTATCGGTAGTTAGAGGTACTTTTTATTGGACCAAAGCAAATCTCTGATTGAAAAGAGAGGGAAAAAAAATCCAGTAGTGGTGTACTATCATGTATGACAGTGCGAGGGTCAGGATTCAGCCGTGTGTTTTCAACTTGGTAGCGGTCTGTTTGTGAGATTATGGTTATTATGAAGTAATTAAACATTTTGAGATTTGTTGTGGATCAGTATTCTGTTTAAGCAATTCTACGGTTCTTGAGGAGGAGATACCATGAGGTAAAAAAATTTAGAGTAAAATTTGGTACCTCATAGTACCTCATAGTATCTAGGTATAAAGAGGTACCAAATTTATAATAGAAAAAATGGTACCTTCTCTAGCACCGTAAAATTGCTCATTCTGTTTTATCTCGTGCACGTCTCATTGTTTCGTTTATGCTTATGTAAGCTGCAATTTTAAAAAATATAAGTAAAATATTTATATACATGTACTCAGCGATTTAAAAGCATTTAATAAACAATGACAGAAAAAATCTCAAAATCAACACTAAAATTAAAATTTGACTTATAAATATAAGTATAAACGAAACAATATGGTTTCAGTATCTCCTGGTACAAATATGTACAGTTCTATTTGTCCCACGCAAAATTATGTAAGCAGGCAAGCTCTGCAAACAGCTGGGTGTTCATTTCAAGAAGAAGCAACCGCATTACAGGGCTGCAGACTGAGTTAAGTTTAAGATAATCCTTTTCGAAGAAAGGCAACAGGATTGCCTTATATATTGATATAAGTTTCAGATAATCTTGCAGAAATATAACTTCTCAGCTCTGTCTTGCAAGTTTCAGATAATCTTGCAAGGCTGAGTTCGATACTATCTTCTATCAAATTTTACCTCCTCAATTTTTTGCGTTCACGTTTTTCAAACTACTGAACGATGTGTTTTTCAGAAAACAATTATATAAGAAAGTTGTTTTAAAAATTATACGTAGTATTAATCTAATTTTAACTAATACTTAATTAATTATATGCTAATGGATTGTTCCGTTTGATGTGCGTGGATAATTAGTTCCTAGCCGGTAATATCGAACTTAGCCTAACAAAGTACATTAGCACATGAGTACATGACAAAGGAAAGTCGTCCTCGCCTAATCAAAAGTTTCACTTACAAAGTTTATGTTCAGGGCAAAAACTATATTTCCTCTACGGTTCAGAAAGCGAAGCCAGACCAACCAAATGTGCATACAGAAGAATGAAACGACTGTATAGAACTATACAAGAGAACAATGGAAGTTGAATAAAAAATTCAGCTCCAATGCGTTAGGTTTCTGTGGATCAACTGTTTACACTTGACACGACGGTAGTGAAAACATTAAAACTGACAACACTCCTTTACGTAGAGAATACCTAAGCTAATTGGCTTTACAGTAGAAAATACAGCTGTGTCAAAAAAAATTACCATATTTGGAAAGATACGAGGAGGTATCATATTTTTTTATAATCAAATTTTGTACCTTTGGTTATCTCGAGGTATCAAAATTTTTAAAAAGAATAATTTTACCATCTTTGAAAAGGTACCGAAAGATACCATATTTCTAAGAAAAATAAAATTCACCTAAACTTTGGGCAAATTGAACGCTAACTTTTTGTTTTTAACCTGAATCGACAAAATGCTGGTGTTATATATAGCATGCAAAAAAAAAAATCAAATGCTGGCTTGATTATTAGGAGAGAAACTTTATTCTTCAGAAAATACATTGGGGTATCCAAATTTTACAATATAAATTTTGGTAGTTTGAGATAGCTAGTAATTGAAGATACCACGAAGTGAGCATAGTCCAACTCATTAGGTTTCTTGTGGTGGGACCAACAGCCGTATAGGGTAGGGTGTGTGTATCTATGTTCACATGTATGAGTGTGTGCGTGTCGTGGGCGCCTGCGTTTGTATGTGTTTCTAATTGAAGATAGCAAATTTTACACTTACCTACTCCCAGAGATGGTAAAATCACTTATTATTAGGATTGCTTGAGTTAACATCCGTATAGGCACCTGCTCCAATTTACACCCAGCACCATTTGTCAAGTACGATAACAGGAACACATTTTCTGTACAGAAGATCATTCATCTGTTTTTTCTTTTCTTTTTGCAACCTTGCCGCAACCCCAACCTCCTTTTGCGCGCAGCTTGCCGCCTTGCAGTGCCGCATAGAAAACCGAAAGAGCTGGCCGGTTTCGGGTTTCTCGTTTCAGATAATCAGATGCAACGGGTGCTTGCACGCTAGACGAGATGCACCACCACCAGGTCATCGCTGGAAGACAACGTGTGCAAAGAGGGAAAAAAAAACAAATGGTGAAAAACGATAATCCAGTTCAGACTTCAGACTTCCTCCCGCTCGAGCACATCGGGTAACCGATGCTCGATCGGTTCCGGATCGGTTTGGCCCGTGGACAGAAAGTGACGTGGTCTTTTGCTTCGTTGAGCTTGACTAGAGTATATTATTCGCACCCATCTCCTTCCCTGCACCTATGAAATTTCAGAATTCAACGAAAGGGAAGTGCCAATTCGGTTCGGTTTGAATCGGTTTTTCGCTCCGGTTTCTGCTGGTGTATATATTGGAGCAAACCGTCAACCCTGGTAATCGATCCCCGCCATTACACGAAGCACAAACAGAGCATCTCTCTGAAACACCACTAGAAAAACAGAGCATTTCTCCGAATCCGCGAATCGCTCCATACATTCACAGGATCGGAGGTACACAAATACATGGATCTGCCTGAGTTCCTCGCCAAGATCCTGCAGGCGATCGCGGACGCCTGCCTCGACGACAACAAGCTTCCCGGGGCGCTTATCTCGTGCGGCGTCCTCCAAGCCGCGGCTGCACTCTCCCTCATCTTCTTCCAAGCTCCGGGTGGTATCTTCAGCAACCATGGTAAGGCACTCCACTGGCTGTATTACGGAAGCCTTGTCACCGTGGTACTCGTCGGGTTTGGGGAGGCTTCTCTCGGATTTTGGGTGGCAGGGGATTTGGTAAACAGGCGAGCAGTGGGCACGACGATGCTCTTGGTTTGCATCTTCAGTCTGATCTACGTGGTCGCGCTTTGGAGCTCTGTTCTTGTGAGATGATGTCATTCTTTGCTGTATGTACAAGATTTAGCATTCCTTTGTGAGTGTGTGGTAGACTGGCAGTATTCAACTGTGTTATGCTGTTGTCTAAATATATTCATGGTAATATTCAAACTGTGTGGGATTTTCATTTGTAGTTTCAGAAAATCTTGGGACGATTTTTACCGTACTTTCTGATTTGGGCTGTTTTCATGTAATTAGTACTGGTATTTAAGAATAAAAAGTTGTTTTTCAGACGGTCGCGGTTCTGACATGAGCTTACGCTGCCTCCGTTCTAGTACCTCCGATAGCACGGCACATATATGTACTCACGTTCAGAAGGCAAATGCAGGAAACAAGTTGTAACGGGGTTCAGCACTTCAGCTTCTTCTGAATATATCCAGCAGTGCAGCATGCTGAAACTTCTCCCCTTCCAGTCCACCAAAGTTTCAACTTCAAATCTTGTTCATACTTGACTCAAAATTTCACGACCTGATCACCCTCAACTGGAAAATTTTCAAGCCACATGCAAACGATCTCTGTAGTAGTAGCTTTCAGTAATAGAACGAAAGAAACACTGATGCATTTATACAAAAGAAAAAAATGTAATTAATGGCCCGCATTTCGTACTGTGCACCCGGCCTGTCCAAGGAATAAGATCACTTTGACTCCCTCAACTGACCACTGAATCTAAATCGTATCCCGCAACCGTAATACCTGAAATTTTGACCCTCGAACTATCAAAACCGGTACAATTTGACTCTCTTGGTGGTTTTGAAGGGAGGTTTCTCTGACGTGGCGCACAAGTGGCAGTGTTGACTTGGTCTTCATCCCACGTGGCATTGATGTGGCGCTTATGTGGCGTTAAAATTTAATAAATATATGTGGGGCTCATTTGTCATTCACCCAAAAAAAAATTATGGGTCCCACAGACATGTGGGTCCTACATGTCATCTTCTCTCTCCACCCTTCTTCCTCCTCTCTCCCTTATCTCTCTCTCCCCTTGACATGAGCCAGCAGCTGGCAGGGGTTCGAGTGGAGGCGGCAGCAGGAGGGTGCCAGGCGGTGGACCTCGGGCGACGGGCGCGGGAGCAGCTCCTCCTTGCGGATGCAGAGCGGGCGCTCAAGGTGCGCAAGAGCCTGCGCCATGACTGCCACCAGCGAGCTCCTAGCATGGCATGGGGCAACCACCTGAAGCTTCCCGACGAAGACCTCCTTGCGCGCCCGCATGTTGAGGGTGAGCGGTTTGGCCTGAATCGGCCGGGGTGAGCGGCTGAGCGCCCGACGACGCCGCCGTTGGTGGCTGCTCCATGGAGTGTTCCCTGCTCAGCCTGAATCCGTTCCGGTTCAAGCCGATTTGGCCGCCGAGGACCGCGCCCAAATCCCCCTGAAGCCCTAGTGTTTCCCCTCCTCCCTGCCCGGGGATTTCGAGAAAAAGGATGTCCCCGGCGGCGCTTCCCCTCCCAACCCTTCCTCTTTTTTTTTGTTCATCTCGTGTGTTCGGTGAAATTCTCGTCTTCTTGGAGGCTTCTGAGGGGAGGGAGATACTGGACTAATCGGCTCAAGGTGTTGTGAAAGGACATGAGCTTGCCACGAGAGGCTCCTTGTCTCGTTTAGTTTGAGTTCGGGCTGGGCATCCCTTCTTCTATAGGTGAAAGTGGTGGTGGTGGTGCTACTGCGAGGGATGGCGAAAGAGAAGGATGGCGGCTCCGCCCCCTGCCCACCGTCGTTACCGCCGATCCGGACGCCGCTCCTCACGTATGAAGAGAAAGAGGGAGAGATAGAGAAGGAAGGAGAGGGAGGAGGAAGAAGGGATAAAGAGTGGATGACATGTGGGACCCACGTGTTAGTGGGCTCACAATTTTTTTATGTGAATGACTAGTGGGCCCGCATAATTTTTTTAATTTTAATGCCATATAACCGCTACGTCAATGCCACGCGGGACGAAAAACAAGTCAACACTGCCACATGTGCGCCACGTCAGCGAAACCGCCCTCCAAAACCACCAAGGGAGTCAAATTGTACCGGTTGGTGGTCAGTTGAGGGAGTCAAAGTGATCTTATTCCCCTGTCCAAGCATAACTCAAAGTTTTAAGCCAGAGCTGGGCTAAACTTGAACTGCTAATGGGCCAAATAACCAACTCGCCCACAGCCCATCGAAGTGGAAGGCGACGACTCCACCCGCCGTCAACGCAGCTCAGCCCGTCAGCCGTAGTAGTCCGAAAACGCCGGTAGGCGGGTAGCGCGTAGCAATCAGACAATTAATCCACGTCGACTAGGAGCAGAGCACGGCTGCCCCACCGCCCCACCCACATGTTCATCTTCTCCTTCCATCAAGTCTCCTCGTGTACTCTGCTTTTGCCATCCTCGCCTCTTGCATTCAGCCTTGCACACGCCATTGGCCACAGTCCAAGGACTGCTCCTGTTCTGTTCCGATGGAAGAGGTGGAAGCCGGTTTGCTGGAGGGCGGCATCGGGTGGCTGGCGGAGACCATCCTCGAGAACCTGGACACCGACAAGCTGGATGACTGGATTCGCCAGGTTGGGCTCGCCGCTGACACCGAGAAGCTACGGGCTGAGATCGACAGGGTGGATGGGGTGGTCGCTGCCGTGAAGGGGAGGGCGATCGGGAACAGGTCACTTGCCCGATCTCTCGGTCGTCTCAGGGAGCTGCTCTACGACGCCGACGACGCCGTCGACGAGCTCGACTACTTCAGGCTCCAGCAGCAGGTCGAGGGAGGAGGTACTGTCTTTGCATATCCATGCCTTTTATTTAAGTTTGCAAGCTGCGTGCCAGCAACAATGGCGTCAGTTTCCAATCCATGCTTGTGGTACAGTTATTACACGGTTTGAGGCTGAAGATATGGTTGGAGATGGAGCAGAGGACGAGGACGATATTCCGATGGACAATACTGATGTACCGGAGGCAGTGGCGGCAGGCAGCAGCAGCAGCAAGAAACGGTCCAAGGCATGGGAACACTTTACTCCCGTAGAGTTCACTGCTGGTGGGAAGGCTTCTAAAGCACGATGCAAGTACTGCGACAAGGACCTATGTTGCACATCTAAGAACGGGACATCAGCTTTGCGCAACCATCTCAATGTTTGCAAGAGGAAACGTGTAACAAGTACTGACCAACCGGTAAATCCATCAAGGTAATGCTAATGGAGTTCTGAATTTAGTGTAAATCCGTTAAAGTGTAAATTTGGCCCGTTACATCCGCTTAAGATCTCATTCTGTCTCTAATCTTCTAATAGCCAACTCATGATCATTTTTTTGTAATAGTACCGGCGATGGTTTACCAAATGGTAAATCTGTTGCAGCTGGTAATTCAGTGCACAGAAAAAGGAGAAGAACCAACGAAGAATCGACAAAAAACGTCCCCGCTAAACCTTGGAACAAGGCTGATTTTTCCAATAGGATCCAGCAAATTACTCGTCATTTACAGGAGGTTATGAATGAGATTCTGAGGCTACATGGATCGGACTCTTTTGCAAGTTCAAACCTATATCACAATACAAGTTCAGATTCACATCCAATAACATCAAGTCTTGTTCAAAGGAAAATGTATGGAAGAGCTGTAGAGAAAAAAATTGTCATAAAGCTCATGACAGAGGATGATTCTGACGCTGTAACTGTGGTACCTATTGTTGGCATTGGTGGTATTGGGAAGACAACTCTAGCTCAGCATATATACAATGACCCGGTTGTAGAACGTCAATTTCAACACAGGATATGGGTTTGTGTATCTAACAACTTCGATGAAATACGACTCACAAGAGAGATGCTAGACATTGTCAGTCAAGAAAAGCATGATGGATTATGCAGTTTTGCTAAGCTTCAGGAGAGCTTGATGACTAATATCAGATCAAAGAGGTTTCTACTTGTTTTAGATGATGTCTGGGATAACATGAATATCTTCCGATGGAACAAACTGTTGGCTCCCTTGAAGTCTAACAATGCGAAGGGTAACGTGATTCTTGTCACAACTAGAAGTATGTCCGTCGCAAAAAGGATAGGCACAGTTGAAGCAATCAAGTTACGGGCTTTGAAAGAAAAGGATTTCTGGTTATTGTTTATAGCATGTGCATTTGGTGAGGAGAAATACAAAGCACATAAATGCCTAAGCACCATTGCGCAGCAAATAGCAGATAAATTAAAGGGCAATCCATTAGCAGCAGAAACTGCAGGGGAGTTATTAAACAGGCACCATACCATTGATCACTGGAACAACATTCTAAAGAAAGAGGATTGGAAATCTCTGCAACTCACTGGAGGCATCATGCCTAGTTTGAAACTTAGCTATGATCAGCTGCCCTCTCATTTACAGCAATGTTTCATGTTCTGCTCTATATTCCCCAGTAATTATCGTTTTGTTGGTGAGGAATTGGTCCGTATTTGGACTTCACAAGGATTTATAAAGGACAACCATTCAAATAAGAGGTTACAGGAAATAGAACAGGAATATCTGACTGATTTGGTTAATTTGGGCTTCTTTGAGCTTGTTGGAGTAAAAAAATCCCGTCTAGGTGATCAGACATGCTATGCTGTGTGTGGTCTTATGCATGATTTTGCTAAGATGGTTTCAAGAAATGAGTACACATGCACAACTATAGATGGTCTACAGTGCAGTAAAATTGCACCAACTACACGTCATTTGTCAATACTAGCTGATTATACATGCCATAGAGGTGATCACAACAACGAAAACATAACTAGAAATGCAATTCCATCACTGAGGAATTTGAGGACGTTGGTGATAATTGGGAGAAATGTCTTCTCGTTCTTGCAATACTTCAACGATATTGTCCAAAAAGCACAAAATCTACGTCTGCTGCAAATATCTTCAATATATATTGGTTTTAATCCCTTGCCATGCAATCTGGTAAATCCTACCCATATTCGCTATATAAAGATTGGCAACGCAGCTTGGACTCAATCTCTCAGCAAGTTTTACCATATTCAAGTATTAGATGTTGGTGAAACAACTGATCGTGTTGTGCCTAAAGGTATGGATAACCTTCTTAGCCTACGGCATCTTGTAGCAGAAAACACAGTGTACACGCCCATTGCTAGCATCGTCAGAATGGCTTCTCTTCAGGAATTACGTGGTTTCAATGTTCAAATCGCTAGCAGTTCTGAAATAACACTACTTCAATCCGTGGACCAGATTGTACAACTCGGCGTGGCCCAACTTGAAAATATTACTATTAGTGACGACGCTCGTGGAGCAAGACTAAGAGACAAGCAAAACTTAGAAAAGCTGCGACTTTCGTGGAGTCCTTGTTCGTCACAGGATAAATGTGAGAATGCCAGAGAGGTGCTTGAGGGTCTCGAACCACATAAGAACCTTAAGCATCTGCAGATATCTGGGTACAATGGTGCTACCTCTCCATCATGGCTTGCTGCCGCTTCACTTACCTCTTTACAGGCTCTTTGCCTAGAGTCTTGTGGACAATGGCAAATACTTCCATCACTGGAGCGCCTTCCATTTCTTAGAAAGATGGAATTGAGGAATATGGAAAGCTTATTTGAAATACCAATTCCTTTGCTGGAGGAGCTGATGTTATTTGACATGCCAAAGTTGGAGAGATGCTCTTGCACTTCTGTCATGAACTTGAATGACAATTTAAGGGTTCTCATGATCGAGAGTTGCCCTGTGCTGAAGGCCTTTCCGTTGTTTGAGAACTGCCAGCAATTTAAAATCGAGCGGTCGCCATGGTTATCCCATCTTAGCAAGCTTACCCTCCATGACTGTCTTGATTTGTCTGTGCCTCATCCTCTCCCCCCCTCAACTATTGTTTCAGAGTTATCCATCAAGCACGTTTCAACACTTCCAACAATGGAGGCGTCATGCAGCGAAATGAGTATTGGGTTACCTGAGTATTTTGATAATTCCTTCGATGAGCCTTCTGATCATCTGACAACGCTGGATGATAAAGTGTTGTCATTCAATAACCTGAGGTTCATAACAAGATTGGTAATAAATGGCTGCCGAAATCTGACATATATTTCATTTGAAGGATTCAGGCAGCTCATCTGTTTAAAGAGTTTGAAAATATGGTCTTGCCAAAATCTTTTTTCTTCACGCGTTCCGCTGCCGTCTACCAGCGAAGATGTGGCAGATGCGAATTGGAATGCCCTCCCATCTCTTGAAAGTCTCGGTATTTCACAATGTGGAATAACAGGGAAGTGGCTATCTCTGATGCTGCAACATGCGCATTCCCTACAAGAATTGAGTATAAATAGTTGCGAACAGATAACAGGACTGTGGATAGGAGAGGAAGAAAACAATCAACCAAATCTAATGTCAGCTCTGGAGGCTTCGTCGTCACGATATACAGGTGATGCAGTGATAACCTCAGCTCGAGATGGACTACTGAGAATTCCGTTAAATCTCATCTCCTCTTTGAAGAAGATATCTATTTGGTGGGGCTCTGGTTCAACACCTTATAAAAGCATAAAAAGTCTTGCTAGATCTACCTCTCTCTTCGGCGGGGCACGCCTTTTTTTTTGCCAGGCAATTGGGGCATGTCCCAACCAGCTCTTGTCTTTGGTGCATAATAACGACACAGATGATGACGGAAGATGGCTCCTTTCACTGTCATTTAAAGAAGATTTAGACGTTGGCGTACACGATGATTCCATAGAAACGCTGCTGCCCTGTTTTATAGGGAAATCCGTCCACCTCAAAGAAATAAAAGTGGAGGACAGCACAGGTTTGAAATCTCTACAGCTGCATTTCTGCACAGTACTTGAAGATTTGATAATTGGAAACTGTGGATCTCTCACCGCTCTAGAGGGTTTGCAATCCCTTCGCAGTCTCAGGCGTTTGGATTTATACGGATGCCCTGGCTTGCCTCCATTTTTGAAGAGTTTGTCAAGGAAGGTCGATGAGCTATGCCCACGACTGGAAAGGCTCCGCATCGATGAACGATCTTTCCTTACCTCGTCCTTCTGCAAGCATCTCACCTCCCTCCAACGCCTGGAGCTTCATGACTGGGAGAACTTAGGGGTTGATGATTGGGCCATCGAAGTGGAGAGACTAATGTCTAGGCAGGAGAGAGCACTTCGGCACCTCACGTCCTTGCGACAGCTCCGGTTCGAGTGTTTCGACTATCTCGAAGATCTTCCTGCAGGGCTGCACGCCCTTCCCTACCTCAGGACACTGGAGATCCACAATTGCCGGTGCATCAAGAAGCTGCCGGAAATGGGCCTCCCACCTTTGCTGGAAGAACTGGATGTCAGTCAATGCAGTGAAGAGCTAACTAACCTATGCAGAACACTGGCAAGCAAGGTGAAGGTTAAAATTGACGGGAAATATGTGAATTAATTACTAGGTGGCTTGTTAAGCGAACCTTTTTCCATATGCTCAACTGGTATCCGCACACTCCTTTCTAAGGTAAACTTCTATTTCCATCAAGTTATCTACAGACTTGACATGTGCTCAGTGTCAGTGCTAAACTAAGTACTCTCTGTTCAGGCGTTCAAACTTCTGTACATACCATTGTCGAGAAAGTGTTCTGACTTCTGAGCCTCCCTGTTACTCCTAGATCAACTGTTGCGAAGCTAGTTTTGGTTTGCCTGACAAAAAGGTCAAACTTTATTTTGGTTCTTTTACTCAAGTATCAGAAATTGGTTATCACTTGCCAGAATATGCAGTGGTTGTCTCACTTGAGAGTTGAGAACCTCACCCTGATTTGGTTATGCAATTGTGTGTCTCATATTTTGATCTATGTTTCTGAGCTGTGACTGCTGTTCAATATTGAAAGCAGTCAATCGGTTCAATCTTCGTTGTTTGATATTCATTATGTCTCCTAAGAAAAGGACAATTGTTGTTCATCTTCATGATTACCGTCTTACAGAAGGCATTGTGTTTGTTATGCTCTTCTGGAACTCCTATTGTGCTCTAAATAGTGCTCGCATCTTCAGACAATTTCAGTGTAGGTTACTTGTCTGTTTCCTAGTGGGTTTTTTATGTATATCTTTAAGGTTTTTTTTTTTTTGGGGCAAGGATGCAACAATGACTCACTGTTTCAAACGAAGAGTCATTTACAACGACACATCAAATTACGCAAGAGTAAAAGGCAGATGCTTATTGGGAAGAACAGATAGCCAAAGAAACCATATTCTGTTATTCAGATCAGAAAGCCTGATCGAACTACCAGTTGACACCGTGGTCTCCACTTTTCCCTTGTTATATATACATTGACCATCTGCGCTATCAAAAATTCATAACGCCCACAAAGCCAGTTCATCCACTACAAAGTACAGTACTAGTACTGTAGTACATACTAAAAGAAGACACCCGAATCGGATTGGAGAGTTGAGATAGGTTACCTCCCGGTTGCGAGGTTCGCCTTCACCGTGACGAGATCCATAATACGACGTGGTGTGCTAGTCGTGGGGTCCGAGGCGCTTGACTTCCACTCAGGCGCGCTGGAGCAGATGCCGCGCTTGTCCTTCCGAAGCCTCGGCCGGATCTGCAGCATCGCCGCCTGGATCTTCTCGCCGGGGGCAGGGGAAGGTGCCGGTGAGGCGAGCCATGGCGCAGCGCTTGGCTCTGTTCCTCCCATATGTAGAGATGCGAGAATTTTCAGAATATGCCATCAAATACGCACTGTTTTTAGGATATGCCATCTAATTCGTGCTACTTTCGAAACACGAATCGGAACACGAATTTTCTTCGTTCCGTGCCATTCCGTCTATTGAGTCACTGCCGCCGTTGTCTTCCGTCCGCCCGCCGCCGCCGTCGCCAGTCCACCACCGCCCGCGTCGGCCGCCGGCGTCTGCCGTCGCCGGGCTCGTCGAAGTCCACTACCCGCGCAGCAAGCGCCCCTGCCAGCCGTGTCGTCGTCTATCTGCCGCCGCCATCGTCGTCCTCCTCCGCCACGGCCCGCGCCGGCGCCCTTGTCAGCCGCGCCGGCCTCCGTTCGTCGCCGGCGTCGTCGTCGTCCACCGGCCGCGCCCGCGCCCATGTCAGTCGCGGCGTCGCCCGTTCGCCGTCGTCGCCATCGTCGTCATCCACTGCCCGCGCCGCGCGCGCCCATGCCAGCGTGTCGTCGTCCGTTCGCCGCCGCCATCGTCGTCGTCCTCCGCCACGGCTTGGCTTGGCGCGAGCATGCTCGGGGAGGAGCTCCGCGGGTGGGGCGCGGCGGCTCTCCAAGGCTGGGCATGGAGCGCGGGTGGAGGACGCACGCGAGCGCGGGCGGCGGACGGACGATGGCGCATGCGAGCGCGGGCGGACGAGGCGGCTGACGGCGAACGGACGACGCCGCGGCTGGCATGGGCGCGCCCGCGGCCGGTAGACTTCGACGAGCCCGGCGACGGACGGACGGACGCCGGCGGCTAACACGGGCTCCAGCGCGGGCGGTGGACGACGACGACGCCGGCGATGGATGGACGCCGGCGCGGGCAGTGGTGGACTGACGACGGCGGCACCGGGCGGACGGAAGACGACGGCGGCAATGACGCAATAGATGGAGTGGCACGGAACGAAGAAAATTCGTACTCCGATGGCGTATTCTGAAAGTAGCACGAATTGAGTGGCATATCCTGAAAACAGTGTGTATTCGATGGTATATTTTGAAAATTCTCCAAATAGGTGATGGGGAAGTGTTCCACGCGACATGAGAGGATGGACTCAACAAGCGTCCACTGCTGCTCGCTGCACTGGATCGGTGTGATCGCGCTTTTGGAGAAGTTTGTTTTGAGACCTGTAGCCTCCCCAAACAGCTCCAGAATTCCTTTGATAACATGAGCCTCATCCGTAGTGGGTCGGAAGAACAACACGGCGTCATCAGCGTAAACTGAGATTGGGGGCAGATTTCTTCTTGCGTTCAGAGGCGAAAGCAGTTGGGCCACCTTTGCCTGAGACACCATTGCTTGCAGGGGTCACCCTGCCTCAGCCCCCTCGCCGGCTTAATTGGATTAGACAGCACACCGTTGATCAAGATGCTCGTTTCTTCTGTGAGAAAAACAGCTGAGAGCCATCTTCTCCAAAGTGGGTCAAACCCTCTGAACTGTAACATTGTCAACAGAAATCCCCAAGAGACAGTGTCGAAGGCCTTGGAGATGTCTAGCTTCAACAACTTCATTGGCTTCTTTTGTCCGTGAAATTGCTGCACCAACCCTTTAAGGGCTCGTTCGGCTGGAGGGTAAAAGGCCGGGATACCGGCCTTTTCCCCTGCCTCTTT